>NC_089793.1:44414341-44444341 GCF_040412425.1 Macrobrachium rosenbergii
CTTCTGTCTGTCTTTGACAGTTATAGGCATATATTTAGACAGATATCTTGCCATGACAGGCACGTTTCATGGCGTGCCGAAGAATATGCGATGGTTCCTTTAAACTACGCCCTCTTCTCTTCCACCTTTGTCGTTTTCTTCCTTGCCCTCCTTCCCCTCTCGTGTACTCATTTCCTTTCCTTTTCCCTCAGCACCCTGTCATTTTTCCTCTTCCCTTCTAGTTCCTCGTTGGGCGAGTCGGTAGAGTTGTGGGCTAGCACTCGCTAGGCCCGAGTTCGAGTCTCCGGCCGGCTAATGAAGAATTAGAGGAATTTATTTCTGGTGATGGAAATTCATTTCTCGCTATAATGTGGTCCGGATTCCACAGTAAGCTGTAGGTCCCGTTGCTAAGTAACCAGTTGGTTCTTAGCCACGTTAAATAAGTCTAATCCTTGGGGCCAGCCTAGGAGAGCTGTTAATCAGCTCAGTGGTCTGGTAAAACTAAGGTATACTTAACTTTTCCTCTGCCTTCTATGTACTCGTATGTTATCGTCGGAGACCTCTTCCTTCCTCATCCCCAGCCAGCTCTGTATCTTTTTCCTACTCTTTTTTTCTCTTTTTTTTCTTCCTCACCCTATACCCTCCTCAGACTTGTATACAGCATTTGGTCGTCTGTTAGGAGCTGGAAACGTTTCAAATGAATATTTTCTCGTTATAGAGTGTTTAGTACCATTGAGTTTGTCTGTTGAGAGAGAGAGAGAGAGAGAGAGAGAGAGAGAGAGAGAGAGAGAGAGAGAGAGAGAACATGCTTACGTGAGAGCTAGTGAAGAGAGTAATGTGTGTGCGTGTGTAAGTGTGTATGCGTGAGTTCACAAGCACGCGCGAGCACGTAGGGATTTTGGCGCTCTTCCGGGGTCAGTGCCCCCCAGACTTAGAGAGTTCTCTCGGTCCGTGTGTGTTGCGCTAACGCTAGCTCTCTCTCTCTCTCTCTCTCTCTCTCTCTCTCTCTCTCTCTCTCTCTCTCTAACTTGTTTGGGTTGTTGATTTTATTTTTGTGGCAGATTTTTCTATAGACGAACGATAAACGACCAGAGTTAGGTGTCACTTGCTGTACATGTTTCTTGGACGTGAATTGGGTGTATCAGTTACGGGAGGCTTCTGTGTAAGAAAGGAAACTCCTTCAGTCTTTATTGATTGATCTCAGTAGTAACTCGATTTTTATTTGTATTAAATCGTGATGCAAATGTAAATGCTGAACGCTTGACAACTCTCGAGTGTGTTCTCCAAGGGGCTCTGAGGGAACGAGGTCTGTACTTAGTAAGTATGCAATTGTGATCTGGCTTATGACTTCAGAATACTGTAGTTTTCATGCTCTCTCTCTCTCTCTCTCTCTCTCTCTCTCTCTCTCTCTCTCTCTCTCTCTCTCTCTCTCTCTCTCTCTCTCATATTTTTTATGCGTATTTATTGCTGAGCTACAAAAAGTTACGTCTATAACGTGCAACTAAGTAATGTGAATGACCTTGAGGAGAAGTGTCATATGTAAGGTGAATTAATATCTTGAGTTACACGGTGTTTTATGCCAAATAGGAGGGAGATGCGCGTAAGCCGCCGTAGGCTATATGTACCATGTAAACCATTTGTCATTTCCTTCTTTCCTCATGTTTGTGGCAAAATTATTGCACAGATGGAATGAAAGAAGTTAGCGACGGTTAGTCATGGCTGTGATATTTGACGTAGTTCTCTGTTGAGCAACTTCCTGGACATTGCCCTAAATACCAATAATCGTGATAACCTTATATGACGAGGCTCATGACGAACCTTTTGCGTAAAATAGGTGATTTTTATGAGTTAAGCTTAAAACAGTTTTGTCTTGTAAGTGGTGAGGATTCTTTCAGGTTGGTTTTTTTCTTAGTCTCATGTAATAAGGTTATGGTATTTGATTGCGACGGTTAGGTGTGAAGCATAGTCAGTTTCGTTCCATTGTTAAGATTCTGTTTGTTGTGTTAATCTTCAAGTATAACTGCAAACTGTTTTAATAACTTTCTGATGGCAGATTTTTTGTAGATATTTTTTTCTCAACCATTTGATGATAGTAATAAATGTATTCTTTTGGAGATGTCTCTCTCTCTCTCTCTCTCTCTCTCTCTCTCTCTCTCTCTCTCTCTCTCTCTCTCTCTCTCTCGTTATTATGATTTCTTCCCTCCATCTTTTGTGTTTTCCGTATCACCAGTCAGTGCGTTTTTACAACCTTCAATGCTGTAACTCCACCTTGATAAAGCGACCAGCTATTGTCATCCCTTCGTTTCGTATACCTGGCTCCATTTTTCCTCCAGACTTTGGGTGTCACCTTCCTATTCCTTGTTCCATTTCTCAAATTCAGTTTCCCCCTTCTTGTTTTTAAATTAATTCTCACCTCTGTTATCCCGTTTCCCAGCTTTAGTCCTTCTTTCATTCAGTGAATTCCTTGAGATGTGAACTATCGTGGCTGGATCGTCCTTCATACTCTCTCTCTCTCTCTCTCTCTCTCTCTCTCTCTCTCTCTCTCTCTCTCTCTCTCTCTCTCTCTCTCTCTCTCTCTCTCTCATCAGCAAGAATAGGAAGTTCCCGAAACGAGTCATGGAATGAATAGACGAAGATCCGTATTTCCCAACTGTTGATGCGGCAGCCATGTTGTTGTTTGTTTTCTTCTTGTTCTTTTGCCGTTTTATTATTTAGTTTTGTAGTTGATGTGAAAATACTAAATATTGGGACAACTTGTGATCGCGATTTTCAGCGTATGCGGGCTTATATAATATATATATATATATATATATATATATATATATATATATATATATATATATATATATATATATATATATATATATATATATATATATATATATAATATATATATATATATATATATATATATATATATATATATATATATATATATATATATATATATATATATATATATATATATATATATATATATATATATTTAGGTAGTTGTATGTTTATTTTTAGATCATCTATAATATCTTTATCTTCAGTTGCTAGTATTACGTCTACGCCGCATGCTATTTTGCCAGATTAAGTAATGAAGCAGCGATATTAATTTTTTTTTATTAAATATGTTCATGCATAACATTGACCTCATTGTTTAAACGCCGCAAGATTACCTCTTGTTTAAAAAAAATAAAGCACTTTTCACTAAGTTTAAATAAATAAGCCAAATTTAAAATTTCTGAAGTCAGTTTGAGAGAGCATTTCCTTTATTCTGCTCAAAACTTAAGTATCTGAAATTAGCCTGAGAAAGCATTTCCCTCTGCAGCCTAACAACGAAGCATTAGAAAACAGTTTGAGAGAACATTTCCCGAACTGACTAAGCAGTAAGTTATTGTCCGTACTAAAAAGAATTTTGTTTTCCCATCAAGTCGTATAATGCCTGCAGCCAGTTTTGAGAAAATATTTCCATCCGAGCCTCTAAAATTGACTGGGAGAGATAGTCCGTGCAAGAGGATATTTAGGTCTTAGTTTTATCGCATTTGAACTCGTGAAAGGTGGCCGTGTTGGGGTTTGTGATGGGGTCATGTGCTTGCAAGAGCCCCGGAGTGAATGAAAAGCCGGGTCACCAGACGTCTCGAAGGTCCGGACGGAGTCAGTGAAAACATGACGTTTACGGTATAGGGTTCCATTAAACCTTCGGCTTTATAGGTCGTTTATTATGATTTATGAGGTATCGGTCGGAAGAACTTGTTTGGTCCTCTTTACTTCCTATTACTGGCGTTATGTTTTCTGCTGCTTTTCGTTTTCACGGCGAAAGGCAGTGAAATTGTCCTTACGCTTTGGGTCATGGGCACAAAACAACTTTCTCTTAGGAGGGCATGCACAGAGGGCATCTTCCCAAATTGCCAGCTTTTGTGTGCAGGAAGACGCATTAGTTTTGCGGGTATCAAAGGGAGTCAGTAAGTATTGCGAAAATTTTAGTATTATTGATGTTCAGTATTCATAGACAGCAAATCAAATGGGTTTGTATCATACTGGACAAGACTACGGCATAGAAAGGCACTAGGTTTTTATTTTGGAGTCAGAGGAACCCGTGGAAGTAGTCAAGTTACGGACGAAACAGAATGTGTCTGAAGCGTAGGTCGAAAGCAAGAAGAGAAAAGCAATCGAAAACAAAGGAAAAATGTCGAAGGAACTAGTAATCAAGGGATAAGCCGGTTTCTGCATGGAAGAAGTTTTCTGGGAACCAAGTAGGTTTCATGTAGTGCGGTCTCCCTTCTTTACTAATGCAGCTGTAGGTGGAACTTGCGACATAATGCACCCAATGACTCCAGATGTGAAGAAGGCCAAATATGGAGAGGGGATAAAAGAGTGGGGCTTAACCACGGAGGAAACGATAGACGCGTTTTCCAGGATGCAAGACATGAAACCAGTCAGAGAAATATTTGTTTATGCATTTACGTTTATATCTATTTTTTGCTACTTCGTAGGGCTATGTCTTTAAAAATGCCACGCTGTGCCGTTGAAATCACGTGGCATTTTGATGCTACCTGGCTACGAACTTTGATCAAAGGCATTTTGAATTTATTAAGAAACTGATTTAGTTTAAATTGGTCTTCCGGTATCATTTCCAGCGTCGGCAGTTTAGGATTTGTTGTTCATATGGTAATAAAAGGAACTCTTCCGGACTATTCAGGTATAGAGCTGATGAAGGGAGAAAATACTTGATCTTGGGGGAAGCCTGTGTGCTTCGTGTATGTATTTAAAATATACTCGCATGTATGCGTAAAAAAAAAACCGATATTATTGATATACTTCCAGAGAGCACCTCTCAGTTGCGAGCGAGTGGCGTTGAACCAGCTCTGTCTGTACGTCTGTCTCTCTATAACCGTTGAACAACTTTTGCTTTCTTCACCATAACCTCGACCCCGGTGGCCACCAGTGCACGCTGAAGGTCGTGCTCCATGCACCCCTGCCTCTCCCTCCGTCCGTCTCTCTCCCTCTCCTTCTCCCTCTCCCTCTCGAGCGCACCTCCTGCAGCCTTCCCTTCCCTTCCCATAGTCCCCGTCCCTTTACGCCACCTCCCTTCAGCGACCCCCTGTCCCCACCCCCACCCTGTCTCCACCGTTGACTTTTGCTTAGTTTCACTCCTCATTCACTTCCTCATGTTTGATGTGTAGTTAATTTTGTTTTTACGAATCTCTCTTTCTTTTCTCTCTCTCTCTCTCTCTCTCTCTCTCTCTCTCTCTCTCTCTCTCTCTCTCTCTCTCTCTGATGTTTCATTACATTTGTTTGTAGAATACATCGATGTCTCTTCTGTATGGAGGAGTAATATCCATACAGAGAGTAATTTTTAGTCACGCAGTTCCGTACAAGGGTCATTTTCATGTATTTGTCGCTAACGGCTCCTCATCGCTGTGTGGACAACAGTATGAGATTGGACACCCGAAAAAAAAATCAATGCTTCGATATTGTCAGTGGCAGCCCAATGTTCTGACAGCTACCGTAGTTGCAGTTATAGTTCTCCGCATCTTCAGGTATTGCAACTTTAGGGGTTCCAACCATATTTTTCAGTAGCCTTGGGTATTGCAGCCGTATTTTCATTAGCTTCGGGCATTTTACTTGTAATTTTGGAAGCTTCAGGCGTTGCGTTGCAGTCATATATTCAGAAATTTCAGATGTTTTGGCAATATTTTTGGGGCGATTCAGGTGTTGTAACCATATTTCGGCAGTCACAGGTGTTCTGGCCATATTTTGCGGCAGCATCAGGTATTATCACAGTATTGTTCCTTAATGGTATAGCTATGACTTTTGGCAGTTCCAGATGTTGCAGCAATCGTGTGGGTAGATTCGGGTGTTTTATCCATATCCTTTGGTAGCTTCAGGTGTAGTGTGGCCATAATTTTTCGCAGCTTCAGGCGTTGTAGCCATTTCTTTGGTAACTTGAAGTATTGTTGCCATAATTCTTTGCAGCTTCAGTTGTTGAGGGAATAGTTTTGGCAGATTCAATTGTTGTAGCCATATTTTTTAGGAGATTCAGGTGCTGTAGCCATATTTTTTAGCAGATTCAGGTGTTGTAGCCATATTTTTAGCAGATTTAGTTGTAGTAGCCAATTTTTTTTTTTAGCAGATTCATGTGTTATGTCCATATTCTTTAGCAGCTTCAAGTGCTTCAGCCTTGTATTGCAGAAGCAATTTCAGCGCAGAAGCCACATTTTTGGCAGCTTCAGGTGCTGTAGCCCCACCCCTTTAAGTTTTCTGTAAAAGAAAACTATTGAGATGGCTATTTGTCTGTCCGTCCGCACTTTTTCTGTCTGCCTTCAGATCTTATAAACTACAAAGGCTAGAGGGCTGCAAATTGGTATGTTGATCATCCACCCTCCAATCATCAAACATACCAAATTGCAGCCCTCTAGCCTTAGTTTTTATTTTATTTAAGGTTAAAGTTAGCCATGATCGTGCGTCTGGCACCGTCATAGGTCCCACCACCGGACCTTGACTGAGAGTTTCATACAGTATTATACGCTGTACAGAAAACTCGATTGCGCCGAAGAAACTTCGGCGCATTTTTTGCTTTTTTTTCAACTATTGGTAACTTGGGTGTTGCAGCCATCTGAATGCTAACTGGACAGGCAATAAAATTTTATTAAAGAATTCAAGATCCGATAAAAAGAAAAGGGGAGAGTGAATGAAAATTGGATAGAAATTTCTACTACTTGGGTGTGAAGACTGACTGATACTCTTTGGTAGAGATACAGTCTGAAAGAACTCCTTTCGAGTTCTTTCAGACTATATGAGTTATCTAGACCGAATATTCGTTTACAATTATTTTTAGCCAAAAAGAATTTTTATATGCAGTAGTTTTAGTCAAAAGGATTTTTTATCATTATACTTTAGCGAAAGTGTTTATAGTTTATAAAATGTTTTTCAGCTAAGATGTTTAGTATTAATTTTTATTCTTTAGCCAGAGTTATTTGTGATTTACCTTTAGTTCTTCATTCTCTTACAGAATTTTATTATATGTTAATGCCCGCTCATTTGTGTATGGAAGAGGGTGTTAAATGAGATGATTTATTGTTGTGTTTCGTTTGTGTTAAATGAGATGATTTATTGTTGTGTTTCGTTTGATTTTGCCTTCCTATCTCTTGTGTTGTTAAAAGAGAAGGTTACAGTTCTTTCCCTGCATTTTTAGTGATTAGTATTTCTTTTGAAAACTTCACTAGCTGTCAAGAAAGGGAAGATTCTTTACGTAGTTGCTAACCACTGGTTATTGCACGAGTTTATAGCCTTCCTATTACAATGACGAAAATATTATTGTCATTATTATTATACAACACACGGTTATTTTTTGTTTTAAGTTGTTTCTCTCATCTCTTTTACCAGTGATCAGTAAAAGATATTTTAAATTTATATAATATAAAACGTTTAAAAAATCAGAAACTGGTTCTTCCGTGTGAATCAGAGAGTGTACTTTGCCAAAACGGATGCCATCGAAGGCGATAGTAATACCAAAGCCAGATGTGCTTTCAAGGTAAAAGTTTTTCCCTTTGGAGGAAGCGCTGTGCATCGATGCGTCGAAATGGCAACGACGCTCTCCCGCGGGGAGAATGTTGGCGTCTTGGAAGCGTTGGGCTTTGTATTTACGGTTTATATTTATTTGGAGAGAGTGTTTCCCAGACTGGTGCTCTTGAGTGCACAGGATGGACACTATGAAGGTTGGATGGATGCACACCGAAAGATGATCTTTTAAGATCTTCTGTTACGTGACAACATAGAAAGGCAACCTTAACTGTAACCTCATCATTTAGTGGAGTAAAGGGATGTTATTAATGTATGTTGACTGATAAAATACTATCAAGCTTGAGACAACATTTAAAACTGGCGAAAACTAAAGCTACATCGCCTGCAGCTGCCAAAAAATAGTTATAACACCGAAGCTACCGAAAAATGTGACGTCTGCACCTCACGGTTTAAACATCTGAATCAGCTCAAATATAAGGCTACAACACCTGAGGGCTCTTAAAAAAGGATTGCAACACCCGAAGCCGAAGAAAATTATGGCTTCAACAAATTCGTTCTTGCAGTTTATACCTACAAATACTTCAAAGCCTTAGCGGCATCAAATAATATGTACATTGAGGGGAAAACAATAAAATTTATATGATTCCTGATTTTGCTGTGGAGCTGAACCGGTTGAAATATAAAAATGCGATTGCACGCACAAATATCTGCATATATATACTCAGGATGAATACTCCATTCAAAATTGATAAGAATATGTAAAATGACTGTAACACCAAACTTTAAGGTCCGTAATAAAACCTTAAACCGTCTTTGCTTATTATTTTTCTCAGAAATATTGAATTTATTCTGTAGATAGTAACTGTGACCGCAGTGAAAGTAGTAGAACTTTGGCACGTATTCCTTCATGAAGAAATATTTGATTAGGTTACCGATATTATTTTCGTGATAATGATATCAACGTTTTATTAGATTTATGATGGGAAATAATGTTGGTCTGACGACGACTACTACTACTACTACTAACGCATAGTAGCAGTAATAAGAAAATCGATATATAATACCGTCGACTGCTTCCCATTCGTGTAGAGTGATTAAAAATAATGACTTGGCGTTCAGTCCACTATTGCAGCAGACTCGACATAGTATTAAAAATCAGTAGAATCATAAGTCATTCACCTTTTAACCCCAAGTTTCCTTTGATTCCCTTCCCTTTGCATCCCCGTTCCTCATTCTCTGGTAATAATCCCCAAGGAAATGAACTGCCTCCCCCCCCCCCCCTGCAGTTCCCTGCACCCTGCTCCTTCCATATTCCCCCATCTTGTGCCCGCCAAGCAGATGACAGATTATTGTTCGCTTGTGTCTTACTGCTCAGTCATTCCTGGAATGCTGCTTATTTTGCTTTAGTTGGTGCTGTTGTTGTTATGTGGTGCACCTCGTGTGATATTCTCTCTCTCTCTCTCTCTCTCTCTCTCTCTCTCTCTCTCTCTCTCTCTGTGGTGGACATACATGGCTAGTCTTCGTATCGCAGGTGTTACAGTGTTAAAAGTCTTCGTTCCTCTTTATTACGCTTGTGGTATTTTTAGTACGATTGCTTCTTTTTTCTTGTTTGTTGCAGGAAGTTGCTTTGATATATATATATATATATATATATATATATATATATATATATATATATATATATATATATATATGTGTGTGTGTGTGTGTGTGTGTGTGTGTAATGAATTTTTGTTTTATAATTGGCTTCCTTTTGTGTTCAAATATTAATTGCATTTCTTTTATATATTCTTGATGCCTGAGAATAGCTTGTTTGTTTTATTTTTTGGTAATTTTGTTTCATATAATTTCTGACCAGTGAGAGGCCTTGTGTTTGCGAAGTTGGTTCAGTCAAGTTTTTATACCATGCTTTTTTTTCTAGCAACGAGCATGTCACAAGGTTTAATTTTTGTGGTTGATGACTAATACAGATATGGTCACAGTGTTGGCAGGAAAGTTTGTTTTATAGAGTCAGCTATTGCAGAGGATTCGTTAAATTTCTTTAAAGGAAATTACGAAGGGGTTTGCTTTATATTTGTATAGAAAACAGTGAATGAGGCGCCATAGAAATGTACCCTCAAAAATGTAAAACGAGTCGCCTCAGGAATGCACTCTCTTACGTTAATTAAATCGCTAAGAAAATTGTATAAGAAAAAATGTAAAATTTATATGCCAATAAGTTTGTTTAGAATAAAAAATTTTTGCTTTATATAATCCAAATTCCTGTAGTACGGTTTCTATTTACATATTTGAAAACCTGTGGTTATCACAAGTTTAAGACATGGCATACAACATCGCTCCTATTGGTGAAGAAATCCACAACGGTGTAAATGTAAATATAAATTAGAAATGTATATACAAACGAGAGTTTTCGAGAACCTTCTCGATTCTCCTCCGCAAGGAAAATCGAGCAGGTTCTCGAAAGCTCTCATTTTGTGTATATATATATATATATATATATATATATATATATATATATATATATATATATATATATATATATATATATATATATAATTTATATTTACATTTACACCACTGTGGACTTCGCCATTTTAGTGACTCATGCTATTATGAGATTTTTATGGATTACTCTTATTATTGTAAAATACCATCACACCTACATCTTTCAAATTCTTTCTCCTTTATTTTATTATCACTTCATTTCGGACACTATTTGTTTCTATCCAGTGCTGCTATGGATGGTCTTGCCAACACGGATATCTGGACCTGGCGAATAAAAGCCAAATACTAATTCTCGCACAGCTGCTGCGGTCATTACCCTTCTTACACGCACACACACACACTTGAACTGTCCACTCATCAACATGTGTTCGAAATCTCATTGTGTGCAGCCAACTGTTGAGCGAGTGAGTGAGAGAGCGGCTGCATGAGTTATGTTTCTCCCCGTCCGTATCATTCGGTCCTGCACAATCTTTCGTTTATTTTCCGCGTGAAGTATTTGTTCTTCTTTTTCCTCAAGATCTTTCGCTTTGCCCCGATTTTGTGACCTGATAGAGTTTAGCACGAACCAAATCTAACGTAGCGTGTGACAGCCCCGAACCTAATCTTTCCTAACCTAATGTTAAGCATAGATACCGTGACTCACCTGTCATTGGGACGTCATAACATGACGTGCCCTGTCGCCTTGGCGAAAACGAAAATAACATGTTCACCTTCGTGGTGATCGCTACCAAAAATGTTCGTCACAGTCTCTCCTGAAACATTGAAGCCGAAGTTAGAGTTTTGAATCTCTGTTTCCTCCCTGATTTCACTATGTAGAATCTAGTATCATGCAGGTAATGGATTTTCAGCATATTAATACTTCTGGACTTTGCAAATTGTAAAAATAAAACTTACACACTCACACACACATATATGTATATATATATATGATTAATGTATTTGTACATGATCATAAAACTATCAATACGTTGTATGTATATTGCTATTGTGAAAATATATCTGGATGTTGCCTGAGAGGATTAAAGTAAAGATTTATTTTTTACATGCCCTTCTGTATATATGTAAGGATGCATCTATGTGTGCATTAAATTCTTAGTCTCCGTTATGAATGTTTAGAATTCTGGCATCCTTTATGTCCGGTTTGTAACCCCGTCCACCGACCTTTCATCACGGAGAGATTTTGCAAGGATAACACACAATGTGTACGACAGGTGTTTGATTGGATTTCAGATTCATTCTCTCTCTCTCTCTCTCTCTCTCTCTCTCTCTCTCTCTCTCTCTCTCTCTCTCTCTCTCTCTCGTGTACACCTAGGAAGAAGTGAAGAAGTTAATTTACAAACTAAAAATTTACAAACTAAAATATTTCGACATCGCAGTAATAAAAAAATAATTGTGCAAGAGAGAGAGAGAGAGAGAGAGAGAGAGAGAGAGAGAGAGAGAGAGAGAGAGAGAGAGAGAGTTTCGTTAAATTACGACTGAGCTGGCAACATTCCAGTGTTAACTTGGAATGTATTCCTCTCTCTCTCTCTCTCTCTCTCTCTCTCTCTCTCTCTCTCTCTCTCTCTCTCTCTCATTTGGAGATGGATTATATTGCTTAGTTTTCTTTCTTTAGCAATTGCAGTTTTTCGTCTTGCTCCTTTGTGCATGGCATAATTTCTGAGATGATATACGTCATTATATATCGTTAAAAAATATTATCATCATCTGAAGGTGAGATCATTTTATTGTGATTATAATTGTGTTCATTGTACTCGAATACAGTGATTCCTCCTTACTTTTGCTCCTTTATGTGAAATTTCCTTCAATTTCTGTGAATTTTTTGTATTGTTTATGCCTGCCTATGTACTTATGCTGGCTGTTAATCTTGATAATTTTTCTGCTTCCATTTTTCTCTTTTTTAGCTATCAGAGATTCAAACGAATTTTTGTTCTTTTTCAGCAAATAATGATAATAATAATAATAATAATAATAGTAGTAATAGTAATTCAGAATAATAATAAATACAATTCAGACGTTTTTTTGGACCATTAAATTAGATATAAGATGTACTAGTTTTCCAAATTCAAAATAGAAATTTATTTTGGTAATGCGTGGAACACTGCTGGAAAGCTTTGGGACTTCCAACTGCCCCATCTTGGAGATGAAATGAAGAAGCCCTTGGCCGTGGGACTTTGCCTTTTAACTGTTTATTGCGACGGCCAGACGCGACCGTCTTGAATTTTGGAAGATGGGGACGTATAATTTTGATCGTCTGATCGGAACGGTTCCTTTCATCTTACGACGCCCGCTGGGGCACTTTCCGAGTCGAGGGAGAAAGCAACTCGTGGAGGTCGAGTGGAGTAGTTCCAGTATTTGTATTCCTAGCATTAACATTAGCCGTAGTACGAGAAGTAGTAAGTTAAAAATGTAGATGGTATTTGGAAAAGAAGCCAGTTGCTATGAAAATGTAGTAGCATTATTAGGAGTCGTAGTATTAGAGATTGAAAAATGGCAGGAGGAGGAGGGGGAGGAGGTGAGGAGGAGGTTCAGGTGTAATAACAACACTAGGAGGAAGAGGAGATTGCTAGGATGAAGAGAAGAGTAGTTAAACTAAGGATGGAAGAACTCAGTTTTATTAAATAGAGATCAGTGCATTGTTGGAATAGGATATAAGATAAATGAGTAAGAGAAGAAAAAGGACCGTAGGGTATGAAGGGCATCTAGCCCGTCCGTTCCATTTCTGTATCTGCCATATTTTGCCGTCCATCGAGTTATCATTATGGTCCATTTATCTAGACGGAATTCGGCGAGGGCAACGTGGGTGGGGTTCCAGGTGGGTTTTTAAGGCTTTGCCTACCCTTCATGAAACCTCTCGGGTTATAACCCTTGAAAGAGTCTCTCTCTCTCTCTCTCTCTCTCTCTCTCTCTCTCTCTCTCTCTCTCTCTCTCTCTCTCTCTCTCTCTCTCTCTCTCTCAACCCATGCAAATTTGTTTATTCTTATAAATTTATATGTCTCTAAATTTTATGCGTCAACGCTGTTTTTTTCTGAAACATAATGCAGTCTTATTAACCAGTTACTATTGATAGAACCATTGTTCATTGCATTGTACTTATCACGTATTAACAGAATATTAGAACAAATGTAGAAATGGTCTGAAGTGTACAACCTTGAAGGAATAATTGAGTCTTTGAGAGAGGGCCCTTTTTTTTCTTGAATTTATCTGTCACTCGTAACCTTCCTCTCACTCCATTTTTCCCTTTTGTCTCCCCCCCCCTCCAGACTCCCATTCCACTTTTGTTTGTCCCTTTGTGTTCTTTGGCATTGATATATCACGTGACCAAAAACAACCGCCATTGACATCTGTGAAGGGTCAGGTTACAAACCGCACGAAGTTATCACGCTTGTTGTGTCACTATCTGGTCTGTACACACACACACACACACACCACACACACACACACACACTCCATATATATATATATATATATATATATATATATATATATATATATATATATATATGTGTGTGTGTGTGTGTGTGTGTGTGTGTGTGTGTGTGTGAACTAAGTGAGTTTGTGATGCGTAAAATAACTTTAAAATAATTCTCGTTTCCTTGTATTATCCTTACCACAAGGGTAGTCCGGGGTGTGTGTCAAATTTTGGAAAGTACGGCTGCAGAAGAATTTAACTAGTTTTAAGTATCATGTCTTTTGTTAAATCAGCGTTCGATTCTCGGACTGCACGAGGAGTGATGATGTGGGCGCTCTTCATAACTTCCAGTAAGCCTTTGTTGAATTAGGTGAATAGCTGTTAGTCGATCGTTGTGGGTCGCCTCTTGGCTAGAGAGAAAAAATACTATCCTTTAAAATGTATGCAATGAAAACGCGAGAGCCTCACCAAGGTAATCCTTTCCGTACTACAGTAGAAAACATTCATAAGTCTCTCTCTCTCTCTCTCTCTCTCTCTCTCTCTCTCGTTATTTGTTGATCTCTTTCTCTCTCTCCATCTCTCTCTATGACTTGTTGATATTCAGGTATAAATATGCCAAATTGTATGACTTTCGTGATATTCAGGTATAAATATGGAAATGTTCTTTTCTTTCATTGACATCTTCTGGTGAATGTGTATTTTGTCACATCTCTCTCTCTCTCTCTCTCTCTCTCTCTCTCACACACACACACACACACACACACACACACACACACACACACACACACACACACACACACACACACACACAGATTCGTGACTAGCCAAGGTCGATGTCCTGAAGTTATTGCTGTGAAATAACATTCCTCGTTTCTCATGTAGCTGAGAAAAGAACTTCTTAAATGGCAGGTTTTTCTTAATTGCTCAATTGTTTGGGAAGCATTGTTGATTTTTCATTCGTGTGTGGAAATGTGTGAGTAAATGTGCGTAAGTGGGCGCAAGCTCAAGTTTTTTCAGCATGAAAAGTGTGATTAGTGTTTTATACCTCTAGAGTGGAATTTATTGAAAGGTTATATATTTAACCATCTGTCTACACACGTTCGTACGCATGCATGTTTGTTTACAGAAATTGAGTTTTCTCTTATCTTTGGATAGTCTCCAGTCTTTTTATTCCCGCCTTGGAAGGTCTGAATCAGCCGAATTGATTTTATTTTTGTGGAAGAAAGTCATTTAACAATTTTTTTGTATCTCATTAATTTTTCTTTCATAGGTGGATTAAAAACGTGGAACGTGAACGGGCATTGAAAAAGGCATTATTTTCGATGACAGGCATAAAGAACGCTGCATAATAGTGTCGATTCAGGGTGAGGACATTCCCTAGGGCTAATGAAGAAACGGTAGAGTGCACAGAAGGTGCTCTGGGCTTTCTTTTAGGGGACGATGAACGGCCGCCCTCCCAAACTCATTGTTTTCCTTAGCTGCTGGCGAGGTTCCACATCGCGCCACCCCCTCCACACACACACACACACACACACACACACACACACACACACACACACACACACACACACCCCTTTTGGGGGGCGGTCTTCGTTTTCGTTATATCGCATCAGATTTACATTTTTCCTCCTATTGTTGTGGAGCTTCCGTGTTCGGTTGGAGGGAAGAGAGGGAGAGCAACGCTTAAGATTTTCGAAATTTTTTTTTCCTACGCCATTAAATCTCTCTCTCTCTCTCTCTCTCTCTCTCTCTCTCTCTCTCTCTCTCTCTCTCTCTCTCTCTTGTATGGACAGGCCTGCCCCTAAGAACATCGTCATTTGTTGCTAAAGGCGGAGCCAAGAATCTTTACGTCTGCCTAAGACGTTGCTAATAGGAATAATAGAAAAAAATAACTCATTCTGGCTTTCCAGTGATGTGGGTTACATGGCTCTTGATAAGTGTCATTGGTGTATATTGATACTCTCGATGACGATAATCGTCGTGACGCCAGCTTACTTAATGTATCAGTCATCTCTCCTCTAGATAGTATACCATTGACATCTTATACTCGATCTGATAATGCGGCACGGACTCTCTCTCTCTCTCTCTCTCTCTCTCTCTCTCTCTCTCTCTCTCTCTCTCTCTCTCTCTTAATGGTGTAGTGGCTGCAGTCATTTGAAGAGCAATTAAGATGCGATAAGGTGGAAATGATCATTCCTGTAATCTTACCTTTTATGAGTATTTTTTGGGGTCATTAAAGCCAATAAGCCTGACGTAAAACTTCCTCATTTCTCCCCTCCCGTAATTCTTCTTGTCTCCTCTGGCTTTGGCTTTTCCACACTCCTTCTCTTCCATTCTCCAGTCTTGTTTTCCCCGTCATGCTTTTCCTCCTCATCTTTCTCCTTTCCATGACCCATTCTCTCTTCTGTCTCTTCTCCTCTCTCTTGTTGTTCCCTCCTCCTCCTCTTCCATCATACCTATTCTCCCTCCCTCTCTCCTCCTACCCTCAACATCATCACCATTATCATCATCTCATACATCTGTTAGCTCTGGCCTCCCCACGGCCCCTACCCCACGGGACCCCACCCAACCCCACCGCAGGGGCGTATGAGTTCGCTTCCAATTATTGTCTTCCGCAGTCTTGGCAAGAAAGTCTCTTGCAGAGGAATGTTAATGGGATCTTTACATCATAGGTGGTAAGAGTATGGGACGAGCTTAAGGGGGCCCATTATATGGGATTCTTTTGGCTTTTTGCCTTTTTATGTATATGTAGAGTCAGACCTTAATGAGGTTTATGTTTCAAGGGCCGCCTTGCTTTTGTTCCATTAGGTCTTAATGGTGTTCGACTAATGATTAGGTGTGTAAAATGTTTACGAGCAGTTGGACTACAGTCTGATGAATATTTCTTTAAAAGTATATTTTTCCTCAGCATTGGTACCCTTGTAAGATTGGATGCATATGCTTATCAAATTCGTTCTAGTAAGCTTAGGCTGAAAAGGCAAAGGAAGACTGAGGGGCAATAAACTGTGAGTATTCCTAAATATATTCGTTTTATTTAGAGATTTTTTGGAGTATGATGAATATTTATTCAGGAATTTAAAATCGCCGTCGGAAGTGATGCAGCAAATCAATCTTTACGAGTAGTAGACGAACACGAGTGTCTGTTCGAGAGCAGTGATTGTAATTCTACGCTTATGCGATCGCCATATGTGCTTGAGAGGAATTCATTCAACCGGGCCTTCATAACGGAAGCGTCTGATAGTCATTACATGGATGGCTTGGGCTGCAGCTTAAGTGTTGTTGTTCTGTTCGTGTCGTCTAACGTTTAAAAGACACTTAGCATTTTGATATATATATATATATATATATATATATATATATATATATATATATATATATATATATATATATATATATATATATATATATATATATATATAATTGTGTGTGTATGCATGCATGCCTATTTATGGATGTATTTTGCATGTTTCGAAGGGTGTGCGTTAAATATTGAATTTCACAATATACCACGTGGCTCGCACAGGTATATTAGAACAACTCTTAGGTAGTTTTCTGAGGGAATATTGGGATTTGCTAATGCCACCGGAAATTCTTTTAACTTTTGCACGTGCAAATAGTTGCAATAATGTTATAAATGTCAAATATAATTCAAGAGGGCAGGATATTACAAGTATTAATATTTGGGGCATCAGGTTTGAAATTTGTCATTGTGGGATAAACAGTAGTTGATAGATTTTTCATTGCTGGTTCAGTGTGTCACCAGAATTTCTGCCCTCATCTCCAAGTATTTCCTTTGTCGTTGGTTTAGTTGTGCTCACATTCTTTCTGGGAAATATCGAAAGGTCATTAACCTGACTGACAAGATTGGCGTCAGTGACCTTGGTAGTTGTTGCGTCAGATAGCCTACAATCAGTCAGCCAGTCTTAAGAAATCAAGCCTTTATTTGATTAGTGAATAGAGACGAATGTAGTAGGAAAGTAAATAAATAATTAAATAGTCAGCTGAAAAGAATCTAGAACATTCGCACGAGAGCAATATGGTTTGTCGTCATTTAGTCGCCGCTTGTTGGTTTCGGTTTATAGCAGCCATTTCCAAAATTGATTTCCCATCATTGCACTTCTTTCGGCTCTACAACCGGAAGTGAGTAATTAAGGGATTTTTCTCAAACTTTCTAACTGCTATCTATCCAGCTATTTTTTATCTCAGTTTTTTGCCCTCCCTGATTTTCCCACTGGTTTCGTGGGTGGTGCATCAAGAGTTTGGGAGAGAGAGGGAGAGCGGCGCAGTGCTAAACTTCCCACTTGTAGGAAATGCTGTGGGAATCTAATCGGAGGGATGACGATCAGAAGGTTTTCAACAACGGATTTTGCGAGGGGTTCGACTTCATCTTTTTTATTTGTTCATTCATTTATACATTTTTTCGTTTATGTCATGGAAATGTTAATGGGTTCGTATTGAACGCACAACTAATTTTTCAGTAAACACATGGGGTGTGTATATATATGTATATATATGTGTGTACACGTGGTTGTATAACATCAGTTGGTTTACTTTACATTGTAGCAGTTATGGAAATGATGGATAGAAAACCATTGTAGGCAACATGTCCATTTTTTCAGTATTATATTTTATTGTTTTTGCTATTACATTCCTATGGTTATAAATTTGGTGTGTTTTTGTTAAAGGTGTGTATGAAAGGTGAAGTAATGATCTTGAGGCTCTTGATGTTTAGTGAGGCGTTCATTGCACAGTTTGTGAGGGTATAAAAAATCGTAGAGAGAGAGAGAGAGAGAGAGAGAGAGAGAGAGAGAGAGAGAGAGAGAGTGTGTGGATTGAGATAGCATATGTAATCCCTTGCTTTCTCTATCATTGCCAAGGTCATTGCAAGTCCCAGAAGACCTCGCGCGTGTCGAGTTTTTTTTTTTTATTGTTGTTTGTTGTTTTACTGTCTGTTTGGTTCATCGTTGTCCCCCTACGTATTGATATGTAATGTTTACCGGCCTTATATTTTCAGCTTAAATATCCGAACGCTTGTGGACCTTAGCTAATCTCTCTCTCTCTCTCTCTCTCTCTCTCTCTCTCTCTCTCTCTCTCTCTCTCTCTCTCTCTCTCTCTCATTATTTTTGCGTATGACTTTGTTCAAAAGTGATATTGCCATTTTCACGTATCTTTCCTATTATTATTATTATTATTATTATTATTATTATTATTATTATTATTATTATTATTATTATTCAGTAAAATAAGTCGGTGTCGTGTTTCCCGACCTTGACGGTAAGGGATGTACACAGGTGAATGACCGCCGCTGCACCAGACCTGCCATCTCCCCTTCCCTCGTTCCCCTCCCCTTCCCCTTACCCGGTCCCTTCCCTTTATGGCCCCGAACCCCTCCCCATGTCCCCCTCTTACTCGTCCTTCCCCTTTCTTCCTCCTCGTCTCATATTCTAGGACAGTTTATAGGTGCATTTTTCAATTTTAATTTCTTTGCTTGTCTTTATTTAGGTGTCTTCTTCACATACTGTATATGTTTTATCCAGTGTTATTTTCCCTTCTTTTTGGCAAGTTATTGGTTTTTATTTATTGTGGTTTTCGCCTCATAGCTCTTTCGGGGTTTCACGTATTCCTTTTTTTCCTCCTTTTTACTCTTAAGATTTCTCTCTTCACTTCTTCGCTTTTTTCGCCTATGCTCCTCCTCTTCTTCCTCATTTTATCTGTTTTTGTTATGTTTGCTTCGTCATTCCTTTCATAAAGTTAACGTGCATAGCTTCTTTAATGTCATTATCTAATCAAGGGTCATTGTTAAGTTTGGTATTGGATGAGTCATCCTTTCAAGTGTATGATAAACGGGAGCCTTCCGAGCGCTTATCTCGTCATGCTTTCTTTCGTTGTATTGGAATATTGTTGGTGCATTCCTTTACATGTATTGAAATATACGAAATTATTTTGGAGAAGTTTCGAGCAAACTACGCTATCTATTCATTCTTTCGTTTGTGGTGGAATGTTGTTGGTTTCATGAATATAGAATTTCTGTTAACTGTTGCTTTTCTCATTCACATGTATTGGAATTTGTATAATTTCCAATGGAAGTTTTCGGCTAACGTTAATATTCATTCATGCGTTTTGTAGTTGAATCTCGTTGATGTAATGAACAAAAAATTTTATGTTTTTATTTTTCTACTTTTCTTAATATCTTGGAATGTACTGTACATAATTTTCAGGGAGAAGTTTTAAGCAGATTTTCCTATTCATTCACTCTTTCATTTGAATTGGAATCTTGTTCATCTCATAGAATTTAGAACTTCCGGTTTTATATATATATATATTACTTCACCCTTTCATATATATATATATATATATATATATATATATATATATATATATATATATATATATATATATATATATATATATAAAATTAACACTTTGAGAAGTTTTGAGCTAACTTCCGTAGTCATTCACCTTTTCTTTTTATGGAATATTTTCGATTGTATGAATATAGAATTGATTTTTCTGTACTAATGTGTCGGAACATAGATAATTTTTGTGGAGAAATTTTGAGCAAACTTCTGCACCCATTCACTCTTTATTTGTATAGGAATATTGTTGATTTCGTAAATGTAGAATTCGTGTTGTTTATATTTCTTCATATGTATGGGGAAATACGTAAGTATACCTTAGTTTAACCAGACCACTGAGCTGATTAACAGCTCTCCTAGGGCTGGCACGAAGGATTAGATTAGACTTATTTTACGTGGCTAAGAACCAATTGGTTACCTAGCAACGGGACCTACAGCTTATTGTGGAATCCGAACCACATTATACCGAGAAATGAATTTCTGTCACCAGAAATAAATTCCTCTAATTCTTCATTGGCTGGCCGGAGACTCGAACTCGGGCCTAGCAGAGTGCTAGCCGACAACTCTACCGACTCATCCAACGAGGAACTGGGGAATACATAATTTTTATAGAGAAGTTTTGAGCAAACTTCAGTACCCATTCATTCCTTTATTTGTATTGGAATGTTGATTTGCTGTATCATATCTGCTTTCCTTCCCTCGTATGCTTTCTGCAGCTGAGTGGGTGGAACGTTGCCCTGGTGGTTCACTGGTCGGCTGTTCAAATCCCCTATTATAGTAGGAGGAGATTTTTGTTAGCAGCATCGAGACCAACGGTCAACTGGCCTTGCTGCCGCCAGCCCAGTGAGAATTGGAAGTCCCAAGTGTGGTAGTTCTCCCAGGGTAGAATTTCAGGTTTCTTCTGTAGTCCCCCATTCTGTCGTATGTATTGGAATATAGCTGGTTATTTAAAGGATAGTTTTGCTTCCTACATAATCACAAACATTTTATTGTGTTTCATGTATTTTTGTGAACTGGTACTTGTTTATAATTTTAATTACAATGTGTTATGCGAGTAGTAGCGCTTGTTTGAATTCATTGCTTATGTTTGTGTGTTACATTGTATGATTTATAGATTACATTACCGAGGTTTATTGCATTATTTGTCTGAATTCCCGTTACATGGATCGTGTTCGTGAATTACGTTACCTGGTTTTACTAGACTGTGTTGACCTTACCTCTTTTTTGTGAATACGTCGCTTTTTTATTTTCTGTGGTAATCTTCACTTTACAATTTTTACCTCTAAGTGTGCCGGAAAATGCTTAATTACTTTGAGTTGTTGTAAGAATTTGTCACCAATATTTTTAGTGCCGTGTTTTATTGATGATCTTAAACATTCATTCAGAATTTAACTTCTCACATGTTGCATTGACTGTTTATTGTAAAATGTATTAATCAGAAATCATTTGTACCTGCTTTTCAACATGAAAGCGCAGTTTATACTTTATCGTGACTAATAATTTCTATCTTTGTTTCCAGGTGAGTGGTGATGCGTTAAGTTGTTGGGGGAGATTCCATCGAAAAGGTAAATATAAATACTTGGAAACATAGCTTTGTCGAGACAGTAATTTCAGACATAAAATTGTCAGAAAAACTCCTATGTGTTTTTAGTGCTTCATAGGTTGTGGAAAGATTAAATCTCATCGGCAATTAGTACAGTTATTAAAATTTTTTTTTATTCTGTTATATTGTGTCTGATCTGTGAACCCTGCCAGTATTGCCTCTTCTCTTAGAAGCTGAGACGTTTTAATGAATCCGAACTGTTTATATTTGAATTGAGTCAGTTCCGGTGCTTCAGGTACCTGTCGCCAAGCTTCACATAAAAGTATATGTTACCATCTTGTTTTTTAACGTATAATTGGACATCAAGCCAAAGCTTTAGATTCTGGCAGAATGCCGTCCAAGTGAATTTCCACATCATTCTGCCGTGAAGAAGTCTTGAGTCATATTGTAATTAGTGCTGATGCCTTCTGATAATTGAATAAAAACTGAGATTTCATACACGTTGAAAATTAATTAAACATATTTCTTTGCAAATAGGAACACTTCAAATTTAAACCTTACGAGATGAAAACTTTAGTTGTCAGCCATCCATGATTTTCCGGCGTCGAAGACCACAGTCGTTGCGACGCGAAGTAACAAACAATTAGGTCTTTGAAGACTCGTGACCAGTACTTGTGCCATCAAAGTCATTACCCTAAGCATTATTCCGGGTCTTTGAGAATCTTTGAGGTACTCTCTTAGATAGGGTCGTTAACAAAAATTTTCATTTATATTACTCTTAACCGACGCTGTTTCTGTAGTTGTACAGGTCATTGGCCTTTTTGAGGTCATCCAGTCTGTATATAAAAAGGTCATGAATCCTTAAATCCCATTTGCATAAACACAAAAAAATCGTTTGTGCTTGCAGGTCCACCCAACTTGACTGAAAAGTCTGTCTTTTGAGGTCTTGAACCTTGAAGGTGCAGAAGTCTAAATATAACACTTTTGGAAATATATAAAAGTCTGGGTCATTTTCGGGATTCTGTAGGCTCTGAAGCTTAACATGTCCTGAAGGTCGACTCTGAAAAATCAAGTTCCTAAAGTTATCCTGTAGAAGTTTGTCATGATCCAAATATTGCCATTTGAAATGGACGTGAAAGTATCTGTATGTAAAAAAAAAAAGCCCTCATATCAAAGGTTCATTTACCTTGAAGATCCATGTGCTTTAAAGTTCACTCTTTAAAAAGTTCTGGTCTTCAAACAAAAAGCCAAGCATCTTCAGAACTGGCTTTAAAATGAGGTCTTGAAAGATCATTGCTTTAAAGATAGACATTTTGAAGGCATCAGTCCCTGATAATATCATGACATCTGAAATTTTGAAGTATGTGTGAAGTATACTTTAAGAAAAAGAAACTTTCCTATCTTAAATTCCAGTTCAAGAACTTTTTTTAAATGTATTAAAATTTCTTATGAATCTAGAAACTTATTGAGCAACTTCTCTCTCTCTCTCTCTCTCTCTCTCTCTCTCTCTCTCTCTCTCTCTCTCTCTCTCTCTCTCTCTCTATATATATATATATATATATATATATATATATATATATATATATATATATATATATATATATATATATATATATATATATATATATATATATATATATATATATATATACACATACATACATATATATATATATATATATATATATATATATATATATATATATATATATATATATATATATTATATATATATATATATTGCTTTATTTAATATGTAAACTCACCATTGTTAATAGATTATTGATGTACGTTTGATTTCTGATTAAGTTGTGACCTCCTTGAAATATTTATCCCCCAGACTTGTAGATGTGTTTCTGTCTGGCTATTTTAGTAAATAGTGACTTTAAGCAAATCTTTTTAGGTTTGAAATATAATTCATAATAATTATCAGATGGTTCGTCGGCACTGGAAGTTTTTCAAATTATTTAAGCATATATTTTTTTTTATATTTGGAACTGCTTCATTTGGTTGACCGTTTTGATACACATGGGAAGACAACGGTAATAATTCTGTGTTCAGGTGTTTGGAAAATTTCTGTTAATCAGAAAGAAGAACATGGAAATGAAAGTATAGTTTCAGGTCCAGAGGTAATTTTACTCTACATATTTTTAAAACTGCTTCTTGCAGGACAACAGGGGGGTTTGTGAACTAACTGTTCAGGCATTTACGAATTGCTTGCATTATTCGTCTTATGCGTTTCAAAAATCTTGTTACTGGAAGGTCGTTCCAATCAGTAGGAAGTAGGAAGGGATGGAGTTTACACCAGTGATGCATTTTAGATGTTTAGGTTTCAGTTTATTCACTGGTACCTCTTGACAGATTAGATGTAAATGAAAGTCGTTTAGCTTTCAGCCTAGTCACTGTTACCTTTCTTGGTAGTCTGATGAGTGATGAATTACTTAACCTAATGAATGCAAATACAGTTGAAGCCTTCAAGGGAACATCGGTCAAAACGGTAGTGTTGAATACCTTAACATGTTCCTACAGTTTTAATCGTGTCTCGAAGGGACACGTTGATTTAATGCTTGTCTTCACGCCAGATGAACCTTGTCCCGGGAATGCAGACCGGCTCAAAACATTCTCGAGGAACAAGTGTCCAGGTCTTGGCTTCCTCTGGGCAGTGTCCGGACCGCTGAAACCTTTGGGCTTTGTTGGCTCCTCTTCTGGTCTTCGGAGTAACTGTTCGAGAAACCAGAAATAGTCCTGGTAGCATCCTTTGGGCTTCAACGAATCCTGCGGGGATATGCTCCTCTTCGCTAGCCTGTGCAGCATTCACTTATTCCTACCTCTAGTATTTACTAGTAAAGGTACTGCCAGTATTCACTTGAAAATGCATTCCTGGTATACACCAAGGAGGTATTTCTCGCATTTACGGGCAAAAGGGATTTTGATATTCACTTGATAATTATATCAGTGGCATTTACTGAAAAAGGTTTTTCCACTATTCTCTTCAAAGTTATCTGTGGTATTCACTGAATGGTATATCTAGTTTTTATTTGCAAATATATTTCCGGCATTTACATGAAAATGTACTTATATGCGTTGATGAGTTATTTCTGGTATTTACTGTGGTATATTTCAGTATTCACTGGATGGTATATATTCTCTTATTCACCTGGAAAAGTATTTCTGGTATTCTGTTTGAAAGGGGTTTCTGGTATTCACTGAGTGATATTGCAGTATTCACTGGATGGTATATATTCTCTTATTCACCTGGAAGAGTATTTCTGATATTCTGTTTGAAAGGGGTTTCTGGTGTTCAGTGAATGTTACATCTGGTATTCACTTCTAAAGATATTTCTGTTATGTATGGTATTTGGCTGCCACGTCTGTTAGGACAACTGAAGTGTTAATCAAAGGGGCTCTCATGGAAGTTGTGTTGTTTTTGCATGATATGGTACTGCTCCCTAAGAATATCTCCGTGTTTCTTCTGCTAGTTTTAATCTCTTTCAGAATCACTTGAAACAACGTACGCTTCTTATAAGGGTGATCTCAGATCTCTGACATTTCGATAGAAATGGTATAGGATCTTTTCTTTTTTTGTCACCTTCCATAATAGATTATCGCAGCTTTATAGTTTCATGCTTATTGTACTGTCATATATATATATATATATATATATATATATATATATATATATATATATATATATATATATATATATATATATATATATATATATATATATATATGGGTGTGTGTATGTGTTTGTGTTTGTTAGTGAGTACAGATAGATATAACAAGTAATGTGCAAACAGATTTATTTCACATTCAAATTGTGTAACAAATTATTAATGTAAAAGGCTATCTCAAAAGGCAATGAGTGTATAGTAATATTCCATTTCATGTCTTGATGAATGGCCTCTTTAATTGAGTACGCCACTGTACATCCCCACCCCCTTTTTTTGTATACGAAATCAAAATACCCTGACGAAGAAATGGAAACCCTCTATCTGTGGTGCAGGAGTTCAAAGCAAGGTCTATAGACCCTGGTTCAAAGGCTTACCGAGTAGTGCTCGAAGTCGTGAATATCTTGTCCACAGGAGAAACTAAAGGTCTGCAAGATATTGACAGTCATTGTTAAAGGATAGTAGTTTGAATCTCTCTCTCTCTCTCTCTCTCTCTCTCTCTCTCTCTCTCTCTCTCAATTATTGTTCGAGAACTGTAGCCTGTAAACTTTTTCCTCCCTCTCTCTCTCTCTTTCTCTCTCTCTGGGGATCAATTCCTGTCACTAGATTAATGAATGCATTGTGGAAAAAATCATCAAGTTCATTGCTCTCTGGTAGATAACTGTCCAAGGGCCCAGGGCTTTTGAACCTGGATAGTACTGTATGAGGATGAAAATTAAAATTCATTGAAGTTTTAGTTTGATTTGGTTCAGTGATCTGAGTTCCTTAGGCCACACAACTGATGAATATATATATATATATATATATATATATATATATATATATATATATATATATATATATATATATATATATATATATATATATATATATATATATATATATATAATTGATTTTTTTCAGCTGATAATGAGAATCAAGTTATCCACGTTTTGGGTTCCAAGTTTTCTATACAGGTGAGTGGCAACGGAATTGGAACATACGATTCACTTACTTATCAACTTTTTTATTTTGTACTCATATCTTTTTTATTTTTGTCTAAGATAACATTTCATTTTATTTGTGATTTTATATCCTCATGTCTATTTTATTTTTGTCTTTCTTTTAAGACCTTTCATTTTATTTGTGATTTTATACTCTCTCCTTGCCTCTTCTCGGTAGTTTTTATCCAATTTCTGGTATAAGAGATATTTACCTAGATTATTTAGGGTAAATTGAATTACTTTTTTTTGTTGCAGAAATTATATTCAGTGCGCGTCATAATTGATATTGATTTAGTTCATCATCGTTATATTGAAATTATGTATTGATTTTGTACGAGTTTTTCTAGAATCATCCTACGATTATTGAGGGAAACACTTAAAATCAGAATATGTGGTTTTATGGTGAAAACGGTCTATATATCAAAAAAGTATTGTAGAATTCACCAAAATTGTGTGTGTAGATTCCACAGTGAAACAGTCTGTAGGTTTTATCCTGAAAATATCTGTAGATTTTAATTTGAAACAGCATTTAGATTTGGCTGTGAAAGCAGATTTCATTCTAAAATTATCTGTAGATTGGACTTTAATCAGAACAAAGTTCGGAGTGAAATGGTCTGTAGATTTAACAAACGCAGTTATAGATTTTATTGTAGAGCAAAATTCCTAGATTATACAGCGGAGCGTTACTTCTATGAATTGAGTGATGAAATACTAGATATGGATGTGATTGTATAACGCCATTTTAATGGGTTCCACGGGGAAACCGTATAGGAGCACTGAGGGTGCACTGTTAAACTCAAATGGCAGGGCCTCTCCTTGCCTCAGGGCCACTCCTGCCCCACGCGACTGATTATCAACGACTGGCCCCATGCGGCTATTGCTCCCGCTGCTGCATCTTGGAAGGAAGGTGAATGGCCGAGGACAGAAGTGAGAATGCGGTTACTGTCATCGCGGGAATTCGCTAGGCTGTTGTCTTTACTGTTGATTTTTGTGATAATCTGTTACGATAACCATAGAATCTTGTTGTTGTGGGTCTTTTTTGTGACAAAGTGTTACGAGTACAAGCGGGTGTTCTTATTGCGGGGATTCGTATTTTTTCGTTTTTGTTTTTTTGTTTTACCGAGGATGAGTTGTAGTTTTATTCTCGTTGAAGAAGGAAGGAGATAAGGTGTTGTTGTTTTCGTTGTCTCTGGTATCATCGGTACTATTTTTTTTCCAAATCATTTACATGTGTGTCATTATGTACGTGGGTGCCTGCGGAGAGAGAGAGAGAGAGAGAGAGAGAGAGAGAGAGAGAGAGAGAGAGAGAGAGAGAGAGAGAGCGTTACCTGTAGTCGCATTTAAAGGTCTAGTAGCAAGAGCATCAAGAAATGAATTCTTTAGCTGCCCACTAGGGCGGCTGCTGTTTTAGCATTTTCCCCTTTGGGTCCTTTGCGAGTGAGACCCCCCGCGTGGGCGTCCGAAATCTAGCTGTGTAATACGAATCATGCCCAAGGGAAAGGGGGGCGGCGTCCGAAGAGTTAAGAGGGCCTTTAATCTTGACGTCCCTGTGATGGAGGGTTGTCCTCGGGCAGGCCAAGGTACCTTGATGGGCGTCAGGAGGAGGAGGAGGAGTAGGAAGACTACGTTGTGGTGTAGTGGTCGGTTTGGTGTGTCCCTTGGGGGCGCTCCTTCGATTTAATCTGCTCCTTGCATTTCGTAGTTGTCTTGGTGATTCTTTGTGAAATGTTTTCGTTGAAAGACTTTGTCCAATTGTATTTTTTTGTGTTTGGATTCCGTTATTTGTCCGGTTCCTGTGGTTCACTTGTGCCACACACATACCAGCACTCCATTCAGCGGAGGCTTCATTAGCGGTGATATTGCTCTTTGGATTTTTCCATGTAAATATGTACAACAACAACAATATATAATAATAAACAACAATATATAATAATAATAATAATAATAATGGTACAGCATACTCGTTTTGTTACTACTTTTAGTAGTAGTAATCACAAAACATATTTTAAAAGTTATACATTTTTCGTTATTTTGCATCAGACTCGTGATTTACTCCATAATTGGGAAATAAGCATGAGCCTCCCTGATCCAGTCAGCCATGAAACGTTCGGTAACCATTATGTAAAAGTATCTCGCACCTTTGCTTTCCCCACAACCAGTGTTTCTGGTGGCGCCAGAGGACATTTTCTTTTAATCACTTGCATGTTGGCTATTTGGCAGTGGTTAGTAACTGGTCCTTGCAACAGAAGTATTGAACAACAGTGAACTTTCTGGTTGCAGTAATCAGTTTTTCCGGAGTCTTACTCGTGTAAACTTGCTGAGAGAGAGAGAGAGAGAGAGAGAGAGAGAGAGAGAGAGAGAGAGAGAGAGAGAGAGAGAGAGAGAGAGAGAGAGAGAGAGAGAGGAGAGGGGTGACTATCCCTGAGAAATAAATGAGAAAAAAATATTCAGTCTACAATTCTTGAACAATAATTGACAGAGAGAGAGGTAGGTGACTATCCCCAGCACAAATGAGAAAAATATTTTCTGGCTACAATTCTTGAGCAATAAGAGAGAGAGAGAGAGAGAGAGAGAGAGAGAGAGAGAGAGAGAGAGAGAGAGAGAGAGAGAGAGAGAGAGAGAGAGAGAGTGACTATCCTCAGAAATAAATAGGAAAAAATTTTCAGTCTACAATTCTTGAGTAATAATTGAAAGAGAGAGAGAGAGAGAGGTGACTATCCATGAGGAATAAATAAGGGAAAAATATTCAGTCCATAATTCTTGAACAGTGATAGAGAGAGAGAGAGAGAGAGAGAGAGAGAGAGAGAGAGAGAGAGAGAGAGAGAGAGAGAGAGAGGTGAATCACTGAGCATAAATGAGGAAAATAATTCGGGTTACAATTCTTGAGCAGTAAGACAGAGAGAGAGAGAGAGAGAGAGAGAGAGAGAGAGAGAGAGAGAGAGAGAGAGAGAGAGAGAGAGAGGTGACTATCACCGAGCATAAATGAGGAAAATATTTCCGGGTTACAATTCTTGAGCAGTAAGACAGAGAGAGAGAGAGAGAGAGAGAGCAAAATAGTATCTTCGTTCAAAACACCATATTAGACAGTATAATAAGCTTGAAACTATAAAGCGCTGATAATCCATTATGAAAGGTGACGTGAAAAAAATAGAGAACATTTTAAAACCATTTTTTCCAAATGTCAGATATTCGAGATCACTCTTTTAAGAAACAGAGAGAGAGAGAGAGAGAGAGAGAGAGAGAGAGAGAGAGAGAGAGAGAGAGAGAGAGAGAGAGCTCTACTGAAATGTATGGCCCTTTTTTCGACGATTTATGACTAGCAATTGGCATAGTCTACTTGTTTTAAATCATTTTATTATTGAGAGGAAAGTTAGTTTCCAGTAAATTTTTAAACGATTGGTTCAGTTCTAATCTTAATCAAAATCCAAGAAAAAATTATCAATTTGGATTTTGTAAACTTGGTTTTTTTATCTGTGTAATCACGAGTACCAGTTAATGTTAATATCTAGTTGATAATAATTCAGGGATTTTGATGGAATTCCAAGCCTACTCTTCTCGCTGGTAAATGCTGGTCTAACCTGTGTTTAAACTAAAGGAAGAGTGCTCATCGCAGGATTTGTGTGTGTAACCTAGGAAATTTAAGGAAGTCGGGTACGCAGAACCATGCCTTTGTGCTAGGCCCTTGGGGGCATCCTGCGTCTGCGTTGGGCAACGGTGTTCTATCCTTTTGAATAACACCGTTCCCTCCCCATCCGATGAATCTCTCTCTCTCTCTCTCTCTCTCTCTCTCTCTCTCTCTCTCTCTCTCTCTCTCTCTCTCTCTCTCTCACAGACATTCTGTTTAGAAGAATGTTTGGGATGCAATGTCATTGGTTTTCTGAGGAAGCATGATTTTTTTTATTTTATTTTATTGCGTGTTATGTGACGTCTGCATTGGCGTTCGCAATTCGTATGGGTCCTTAGTTTTATCTTTATTTTTGTTTTAATCAGTGTATTTATAATATGGGGAAAATAAAAATTTCCATTTCAAACCAACCCA
>NC_089793.1:44449341-44461841 GCF_040412425.1 Macrobrachium rosenbergii
GCCTGTCTTAAGCCAATGATCCGCAATGCCATTATTTGATAAGCCTCTTGAAATGGTATATTTGTGTTGGGAGCTTGTTACTTGTAGTCCTTTTGATGTTTGACCAATATAAATCCTATTACATTCTTTGCAAGGAACACTATACAATATGGTTTGTATTGGGCGGACTATTCGTAATTAGTTTATTTCTAAAAACATTATTATATTTAAATACTAAGTTAATATCAGTAGTTTCTTATTCAGCCCATTATCATTTATAAACTTTCTTAATATCTAGTTAAATTACTATCACCTATCCTGGGTACTATTTCAAAATCCCATTTAAATACTAAGTTGATTTCTGTGACAGACTTTCCCATATTGAATTGTTCAGCACTGACAAATTAACCAGTTTTGATGTGACATCTTTATTTACTAAAGTTCTTATTGATGACTTACTGCAATATTTATCACAACATTTGAACTTGTATGACTTAGAATTACCTACCAATGTTATTATTAATTTGATATCCCTTTGTATAAAAAAAGTTGTAAATTCATTTTCAATGTTAGTTTTTATGAACAAATATTTGGTATGGCTATGGCGAACTCTTTCGCCACGTTTGTCTAATATTTACATGGAATTCTTTTAGTCAGTACTTATTCCAAGAAATCTATTCTCTAAGGTGTTTTAGGTTAGATATTTAGATGATTGTTTTTGTATAGTAAAAGAAAATGTAAATATTCCTGATTTCTTGCAAACAATTAATAATCTTGTACCATCCATAAAATTCACAATAGAATATGAAGAAAATAATTGTATGCCATTTCTGGATATCTAAGATAACACCAATTTTTGTTTTAAAATATATAGGAAATCCACGAGTAATTTGTCATATATTCATTTTTACTGTCACCATGATAAACACATTAAGGTGTCAACATTTTCCACTATGTATCTTAGACCTCTTAGAATCTGTAGTCCTGAATTTTTGGAAGAGGAGTTTAAAATTATTGATAAAATAGGAGATTCATTATGTTACCCTCCATATTTCTTAAAACTTTGTAAAAATAAAGCAAAAAAGACATATTACAATCCAACCAGTGTTAACAAAGAACTTAAGAATATTCTCTGTTTACCATTTCATCCTAATTTCATTCCTGCAGTGCCCATTTGAAAAACTGTTGATATTTACTTATTATTTAAATATAATATTTTGAGAAATAAGCTAATTAAGAATAGCCCGCCCAAGTCAAACAATATTTTATACATTATTCCTTGCAAAGAATGTAATAAGATTTATATTGGCCAAACATCAAAAGGACTACAAGTAAGAAGCTCCCAACATAAATATGCCATTTCCAGAGGCTTATCAAATAATGGCATTGCGGATCATTGGCCATGCGATGAGCTGGGATAAGTCAACGATAATCTACGAGGTCAACGACTATCGGAAAAGGAATTTGCTAGAGACTGTTTGTTGAAGCTACTTTCAACAAGAATGTTTATCTCCACCCTGGATTATCCCTTGATCCTTTGTCCCTGTCTTTTTTGTGTAAGGAACATGCTGCCCAGATTAACAAATTGTAACCCCCTCCTTTTGTTTTTGTATATAAGGCTCTGTCAACTTCTTTTGTATTCAGTGTGAACTTGAAAGTGTAGAATGAACTACGAAAGTCTTGTTCAAAGTCCCGGTTTTCACTCACCTTCTGACGTCGATTTTATAATATTCTCAAGCACGCGTCCCTTCGCACTGCATTGGATAAATATATATGTATGTATGTATGTATGTATGTGTGTACATACAAACGTGTGTGTGAGCGCGCGCGCAGGCGCGGGTACAGTATACGAAGAATCTACATGCTAAAAATGTATGTAATAATCATAAGTGGTATTTGATATTAGGAAACTCGAATGTAATAACTTACTTCACAACAAGCAGGTAGAGCATATCAACTTCCGGGAAGTTTTTCGTCAAGCTAAATTTCATAGGTTTCCTGTTACAAAGACGTCTGCTAAATGGAGTGGAAGAGAAACTGTTTCAGTGATGAAATTATATTGCCGGATTCTTAGAGATAAGACAGTAATTTAGAATAAAAAAAGAATACACGCACACACATAAATATATATAATTTAAAATTTTAAAGAATAAACATACACACATATATTTTTTTCAGTTTTCATTAAGAATTAAGAATTCTCAAAGATTATGACTGATTTAATGCACGTGTAGGACTATTCTTTTTGTAAATAATTAATAAATTGCTGTATGATTTACTTTTAATTACTTTGCAGTTTTTGTAGTGAGGGTCTGTGGCCTTAAATTTATGGTATAATGAAAGATGTATAAATGGCATAAATCGCTTTTTTTGTGCAAAGATTTTATTTTTTTATATTTTCCTATCTCACATTGTAATAATGTATGTGGTTTTAATCATGTGTGATACAATTATATAAATTTTCAGGCTGTGGTTTTGTTAATATCATCTGTATATGTCTGCCTTTGAACTACAAAATCAGGCATAATAGTTGAGGGGCAATTATATGCACCGTTTTTCCTGTGTATTATCTATTATTGTCCATGTTTTTACCCTAATCCTCTCCTTCGTCGCCAAATTTTGTAGAGGCTAACACCTTTGTGATTGTACGGGGTTGTGAACGTTGGCTCATTGAAGCCTCCTGCCACTGTCTGGTCAGAACAATTTGGCACACCTTGGTCTCTGCAAATGTCACCGTCTGCTTGGCGTTTTTATGAAGGAAATTACTTAACCCTATATTGTTTCTAGTCCTGTGCTTGATATTTCTACTGTCTCTCTCCTTCGTCTGTCCCTTATGTTTCTGGCTTATAATTTTTCTTCCCTGACCTTTCATCTTTCACAGTCTTCTCCATATCATATATATATATATATATATATATATATATATATATATATATATATATATATATATATATATATATATATATATGATTATTATCACTTTTGTACGTGATTCATTTATCACACATTAACACAGGTGAAAAATAAGAAACAGGGTGTAGGTCTGACCGGTTTCGACTTTATTTCCAAGCCATTGACGAAGGACTGATACAGAGTATGAGAAGTCACAAATATATATACTACAGAAACAGTACTGACGAACATACACAACCGTTAGAGACTACATATCCCCCCTCAAGCCGGTGTCGAGGTAGGATTGGCCTTCAAAACTCATTTGGCTAAAAATCACAATTTACTCTCAGGGGACAATGCTGATAAACAAACCAACCGCGACCTCAAGATCCACACCTGACAGGTGTCAGGGAGGCGGAGTTTGGAAACTCATTACTACTGCTACCCCTGTACTGTGTTTACAAATATGATAATCCTATTTTCATACATCTCTACTGCCTACCTTAAAATTTAAACAATTTACCAATTTCTTTTGATATTAAAGGATCAGGTGTATACATCCCTTGACTGATATTCATATTATGGTTGTAACTTTCTTTTATAAAGCTAGATTCAACCATAATATGAATATTAGTCAAGGGATGTATAAACTTGATCCTTTAATATCAAAAGAAATTTGTAAATTGTTTAAATTTTAAGGTAGGCAGTAGAGATGTATGAAAATAGGATTATCATATTTGTAAACACAGTACAGGGGTAGCAGTAGTAATGAGTTTCCAAACGTGTGGATCTTGAGGTCGTATATGGTTTGTTTATCAGCATTGTCCCCTGAGAGTATATTGTGATTTTTAGCCAAATGAGTTTTGAAGGCCACTCCTACCTCGACACCGGCTTGAGGGGGATATGTGAGTCTCTAACGGTTGTGTATGTTCAACTGTTCCTGTAGTATATATATTTGTGACTTCTCATACTCTGTATCAGTCCTTCGTCAATGGCTTGAAATAAAGTCGAAACCGGTCACGACCCCATTTCTCATTTTTCACCTGTGGTAATATATATATATATATATATATATATATATATATATATATATATATATATATATATATATATATATATATATATACATATATATATACACATGTACATATATATGTGTGTGTGCATGTGTATTATTATTTGAGTAATGAAACATCATGCAAATTATTCTAATGAGCATATGGTTACAGAAGAGTGAAATGTTGTAGCATAAGATCTTATGTCTTTACTTTGGGGTATTCTCAGAGAAACTGCACGTAGCAGAAAATGATTGCATAGAAGACTTGGTTACAAAAAAAATCAAGTGGGTTATATTACTCTTTTATGCATACAAAATTTTACATTTTCGCTTGGTCTCCAGATGAGGAACAACCAAAGTGGATTAGTTCGGGTACTGGACAAAGCAAAGAAATGGCAAGATAAACTAACGAGAGGGCAAGTTCTTGAACAAGATCAAATGATATTAACTGAGCTTCTATTTTAAATCATATTCGAAGATCTTGTGCAGAGTTGGATCAAATGCATATAGACTTAGACTTGGAATTTATATCAGTATAACAAACAAATGTTAAAATAATATTTAATTTTAAAGGTTTGTAGAGGCAGGATTATTACATCGTTTTATACTCGGGTGTGCAAGAATAGTTCTCATTCTTATTGGCGTGTTGTAAGTATTTTATGTTGATTTATTCTGACTTAACTCCTTACCCGTGTGGTCTAAATGAAATGCATCCTAACCCATACGTAAGTTTTTTTTAATTTGTGTATTGAGGATAGTTTCGTATATAGATATCTGAGGTGGTGTTACACGAACAAACACGGTTACTTTGAATATCTTCAAAATTGGTTTGATACACTTATAGAAGATGAAATAAGCTAAACAAAAGTTGTTCTTAGGTAATTCGTTCTTCCCTTTACTTTTACAGTATTTCTTAAAAGCCCTGGCAGGTATCTATAATATCAGCTGGATAATATAATTCGTAGACTGTTTTCTGATGCCATGCATTTCATTATCAAAGAATTTTTACATGCCAAGTCCAAACTTCTGTTACGTTTAGTGTTTTTTTTGTAGTGATACCCCATCTCCTCCCTTTACTCATCCATGATTTTAGAGTATATTGGATCATTATGTGGCACCCACTTGCATATCCCCCTGGTTATGGATTTTTTATTTTTTTTTATAGGACTAGCTTACTATAGGAACCACTTTTCCCCTCCTCTCAGTGTTAGGAGGTGATGTTGTGACATGAATATCATGTCTCATCTTGCCAGCCTTCCTTTTTGTGGTGAAAGGAGAAGATTGTAGATTTTACGTGGCACCCACTTCTCCATATCCTGCGATGTCCTGGAAGGAAGATATTCTTCTCGTTTTTTCGTCGTGTTTTATCTGAATTTTATGTCCCAGAAAAAAGATATCTTGCACTCCTTGTCAGGATAGCGGATAGGTATCTCGGTCTTTTTTTTTTTTTTTTTTTTTACTTTTTATTGTGTGGCTTATTTTTAGAAGAGTCGTATAAGTAAATATTTATGCATATCTTCAAGTATATGAACCTGTGTTTTGCGTAGCTGTTCCTTTTTTAGTTATGTATGCAGCACTTTGGGAAACATATGTATGCAGTTCATGGTATAATATACATATAGTCTCCGTCATTCCAACAATTATGTACTGTGTATGTATGTCTTTATATATATATATATATATATATATATATATATATATATATATATATATATATATATATATATATATATATATATATATTATATATATATATATTATATATATATATATATATATATATATATATATATATATATATATATATATATATATACATATACACACACACATTTGTTCGTTGTTCGTAGATAGTTTTGATTTGATACACACATACAGCAATACAGTTTTTAGGTACTTTTCAAGCACTCTATGGCAATGGATAAGAGAGGTTTAAACTCACAAACGGATTTAAACCATCTAGTTACAAGCCCACTATGGCAGATGTATTTCTGTAACGTGCCTGCCCAATTTCGGCTAAAGAGCATACCATAAAAAAACTCTCGTGGGAAGGTATTTTCTAATTCAGTTTTTAGTAACACATAGACGCATGTGTATGTATATATATATATATATATATATATATATATATATATATATATATATATATATATATACATATATATATATATATATATATATATATATATATATATATATATATATATATATATATATATATATATAGATAGTATGTGCGTGTTTGTGCGACAGTTTGTTCATAATATTACACATGGCCTTTGTATATTTTCAAGTATTAAAATGCTAATAACCTCAATAATATCAAGTTCCCATGCTCAGGGAATATTTTACTCTCAGAATGAATGCTGAGTACACATACTTAGATAGGATTCGAACGCATACCTCTTTGAATTGGTATTTTCTCAGGATTTAAGAACCATTAAGCTGTAGACGTTAGTAAGTGATGCTTATGTTATTATTGGTTATTTGGTTTTTGTAAATATGTTGATATTGATCTGTGTCTTCTCTGTTAGTATACGTAAAATATTTTCATTTTTACATGCATTCAGATGTGCGTGTGTATATTTCACGGTGATTTTCACCCCGATTATTCTGAAGCTCTGGTTATTTGGTGTTCTGTTCGATCACTTCACGTATTTATATCGTAAGTGTAAGTGCCTGTAAGTTTATTCACAAGTATTTGGTACATTTTAAATCAAACAGTTCATCCGTTTGGCCGGTCTTTGGTGAATCATTGTTTCTTGAAATTTTTCTTTATTGGTTTTCAATCTTGATGTACATATATTTCTGTTCTAAGTTTTATGAATAAAGTATCTCCGGCTACATGAAAAATACGTAAGTTTACCCCTCCATCCCATTAACCACACCAAATGTGTATTGTATTGCTTTTCATTCACAGTCAAACATAACTTAAACTGTAGTTCTATTTGAGATCATGCATTCATTTTCGAGAAAATGCTCAAGTGCAGTTATTAAAATAGTTCGTGTAAAACGACCCAACGAAAACGGACGCTATCAAAAAGAGAACGGAACTTCGTAAGTAAAGTCCACAGAAAACGAGCAGGCGCATTTCGTGGGTGACATTAGGAATCTGGTAAACATTCGTTATTGCTGTCGTAGGAAAGATTAAAATAAAACAGATTATAGATTGAATGAAAAGGAGTTATGAAACTTGTTCATTTCAGTGTATAGAGCGTTGATTGTCCGTATTTTATGGTTCTTGTGCGTTACCTGAGTAATAGGCATTTGACGAAATCGTTGGCTATCTTATGATCTTTGGTTTTGGGTTGGTTATGTTAGATCTTTAGACGTTTTAATTCATAGCATGGGTGTGTTTGTCTCCTCCAGAGACAGGGATATAATATATATATATATATATATATATATATATATATATATATATATATATATATTAAATGCTTTTCATAAAGCCCACCTGTATGTGAAAAACAAAATTTGTTAATAGCCAGCTCACCCTCGGTCATAAATGAAGGGACGGCAGTATTATTTACAACAGTAAATGTTACTAAGTGCGTTTGTACTGTCACCTTAGCAGCGTAATGTAAATACCACCAAAATCAGTCAGTCTTCTTGAAGATGCCTGAAGAGGGTAAAAACGGTCACGACTCGCACTTTTTATTTCACTATTGTCGCCGTTGTTTTTGCATTTAAAACGTTAAAATAACACGTGTTCCTGTTATTTCATGTGTACATAACTATTGTCATCAGTATCCTTGTATTTTATCTGGTTTCATTCCGCTTTATTGGTTGACCCTTACTGTTCCTCTTGTTATTCCTCTGTTAATGATTACATCTTTTTTTGGACAATCTGTTGGGCGCAAATAAAAAGAACAAGAAACAACGTTATGTTTTTAATAGTTGCGTCCGTACATAACACTGGTTCATAGTCTCCAGTGGTCGGCCTAAAGCTATACCCGAAGAAAACGGTTGTCCAGAGTTCATTTTGTTGTAATGAGTCCTTACAGTCGTTCAGCTCAAGCTGTCAGATCAGAGCAGATCAAATCAAAGATAGGAAATACCTGTGATATCTTTCCATCTGATATGTAAATTTTGAGAAACTGAAATGTTTGAATGCAAATATGTAACAGTATTTGTTTACGTACATTAAAATATTTCTAGATTAGAGAGGCGAGAGGTCGTTTGTGAGTGCAACGTAGTTCATTTTTACGAACATTTCCGGTTGTACTGCTATGATTTGTCAATAGTTTTGTGAGTTATCGTGTGTATACGAGAGGAGACCACTTCTGAATTTCTCAAAATGTTGGAAATGTAAAACAGTTCGATCCAGATAGTTAATTTTGCCAGTGGTATGACCAATTACCGTACATTGCGGCCTATTTGAACATGAAGATTTGCAAATTTATCATGTTAAACGATATGTTGTTTGATAAGCGAAAACCAAGGTGCATATTGTTACTGAAATTTCATACCACAAGGAAAAGAAATTTATTTGAGACTATTATTTAGATAAGGACTCCATCAAAGAATTACATAGAAAATGGGCGGGAGAAGTCAAACTCTGCCGATTACTTTCCGTAGAGTTTTGCAGGCCTTGCCTTTCTTGCCATTAATATCGAGTTAGACTTTTTTTTTCGTTGGCTTGGTATTTTCGGATGATCTTTATGTAGTCGAAAGGTTTTCAGACATTGATGTTACAGAATTCTTAAAAAGAAACATTAGGGCAATAGAATTAGATTTATTTCAGTATTATAACCCAAACTGTTTCGAGCCGACGATTATGACGACTGTTGACTCAACCGCATTACTTGAACAAAGAAGAAAACAAACAACACAGAAACGGTCGTTCCCGTTTTCTTTGACTACCAATGTTGGTGCGCGTGTGTTGCGAGAGAGCGGCCGTTGACATCTCGGCTGGAGGCGGTGGTGCCACATCTCCAAGCAAAACAAACTAGCCTTATGTGGCACTGAAGCAGCAGCACCACCAAACACCTTCCCTTTGGCTCTACACTCGAAGTAAAGATTTAAGTCGACGCTTACTTCCTGAAGAGGAAGCGAAGATTAATAAACTCTACGGAGAGAACTCTGCTTCCTTCAAGGATGCTCAGCATATTTTTAATGTTAAGAAAGATTTTTGGCAGAGTAGATCAATGAAGCCTTATCATCCGGTAGGTTTGGCTTTGTCTGTCGTCACATTTGCTCGCACGTGACTCTCCAACACTCAGACTGCTTTGGACTGTCTGAGTGCTGTCTAGAAAAGGAGGAGCGAAAGCAGCGTTCTTGAGTACAATTTTCGGAAGGTGCTGCCATCTACCCAACATGCAGGTTATGATGGTCTGATGAGGGAATGATTCTCGTGACTGACGGATGCCTTGGCAAGTCGAGAGGGATAGTAGCGATACATTCGGATATATGTGTCAGAGAGAGATAGAGGTTGGGGGGGGTGAGGTTATGCTTCTTGTCTGCTTTTTACAACGAAATTAGCTGACGGTGAATGTGACGAGGAAGGAGAGGAGAATAGACAATGTTTTAAAAATGAGGAGTCGTTGACGAAAATAGAAGCTTGAAAGAAAAAATAAGGAGGAAGAGATGTGGTTTGCAGGGTTATTCGGTTCACGGGAGTGGATGTATGGGGAGGGAGATCCATAAGGGGCAGCGGAAGTCTGTCTGGGGGGGTGGTATGGGGATGGGGGAGGGGACCCGGATGGAGCTGGGAGGGTGGCTTTGTTGACGGAATGGGAGTCAAGTTTTGAAGTTGCGATGTGCGTGTGTTTACGCGCACGTTTGCCATTGAAGGACAGGAAGAAAATCAAATTTTACGTAGACTGTAGAATGAGCGAGATTATAAGAAAAGCAAGACAATTGTACCTCATGAACTTGAGACAGGTGCGCTCACCCTTTTTAACTTTGTGTGTGTATCTGTGCTTGTGTGCGCGCGCGCGCACGCCTGTATACATGTGTGTGTCAGAGACTAAAGCAAGAAGGAATGAGGAAGGCGAGAGAATAGGTTGCGATTGGTGATTTGGAAAAAAAGAAACGAGGAAGTGTGTCCGGTGTTTCAGCACAGATGAAGTTGTTGATGAAGTCGATTTAAAGGGTAAGTCACATTAAGCGTTTGAACAGAGAGAGAGAGAGAGAGAGAGAGAGAGAGAGATTCTGCTTGCTGCTATAAAGTTGAGGGAACGAAGGAAAGAAGGAAATAAACAGTAAGAGAAAAGTTGATAAAGAGAGAGGTGGAGGTGTTGGCTTCTAATTTGTACTGCGTACATTGTTTTGGGAAAAAAAGGCTCTCTCTCTCTCTCTCTCTCTCTCTCTCTCTCTCTCTCTCTCTCTCTCTCTCTCCGGGAAGTAGAGAATGAATTTGTGCTATACGCGTGGCGGTGGCTGCGGGTAGAGAGAATTGACGGAGTAATGTTTTAGAAGAATGGGAATCTTTTTGTTGGCTGGTGGCATATTTTAGCTGTTTGACCCACATAAGCTCGTCCCCTTTCGTTATTAGGTAATAGTTTAATCTCATGGCTTGCAGGATGACCAGGGGAAATTCTCTCTCTCTCTCTCTCTCTCTCTCTCTCTCTCTCTCTCTCTTTTCGTGTTATAGTATGTGATGTGTTATAGTATGTGTGTGTGTGTAATACACCATACGGTTGTGCTATCCTCTCTCTCTCTCTCTCTCTCTCTCTCTCTCTCTCTCTCTCTCTCTCTCTCTCTCGTCTGTGTGCGTGTGTGATCACTTATACGAGAAGCTGTCTCCATGTAAATGTAGTGCGAATTATTATTTGGCTGTTAAATCAGACAACCGTATGAAAACGGTCATATTCCTGCCATTGTGGTATGAAAAAAGCTTTGCTTCTGCCAAGAGATTTTACGGATCACACGTTGTCTAGGGGTAGCCAGTGGTGAGGGTGACCTTGACGTTCCTGCCGCTTGTCCTTGTACTAGGTCATGTTCGTCATAGCAGTTCTTAGCCTTGATGAAAATCATGCAAACAAATTGTCATGGTTTGGATTAATTGAGAACTGTATTGTTTATCTCATAAATTTTATTCTCTCTCATGGTTAAACTCTCTGGACTAACCGAGAGGTCTTGAGTTTGGTCCCGGGTCGGGGTGAAGCGGTTTTGGTCCGTTACTTGAAAATCATAATTTATTCCACTGTTGACCTACCTAAGCAGGAATAATAATTGGTAACCTTTGGTCACATGACTGCAGTGGGTTGGAACAGAGTTAGTGTGAGAGAAAATATATTATACATCTGTGATCAGTGCTCCGTTAGAATGTGTACCATCATTAATAAAAATGGTATGGCCTCGACGAGGTAATACATTCCTCCAGCGAGGAACATATCATCAGATTTGCTCTCCCATGTCGTTCTCTCGGTGCTATTGCATAAGTTTTGATGACGTTTACATGCTTGACATCTTTAATTTCCTAGAAAGACCCGGATGCGGATTTGCTCGACTTTTCATATTATTTCCACAGCAGTTAAGCGAGCGATATTTTCATCGGGATACCTGTCTAATAAAACGCGTTCGATACTCATATGCTTAAATGCTTTTTTCAAATCCCTTTCATGTGTGTAACACTTTTCTCCCCTCCCTACGTTTGTAATACCATCCCACAAAAAGAAGGCCACCAACCTTGTTTTTTTTTTTTTTTTTTTTTTTTTTTTATTGTCTCACACTTACCCCTTTCAGAGTAGGTGTGGCTCCGTAACTCTCCTTCCACTCAAGTACAAAAATTTGTGCTATTTTTGAAAAATGTCTTTTCTCTGGTATCCAACATTTTTGCCGCTCATCGTATGTGACACCTCGGTGTTTTCAGGTAAAGTGTTGACGTTGTTCTTGCTAATGGCACTTGACAAGAATCGAGGTCTCCTGGGCAGCCCTTCGTGATCGACGGCTCCTTCTCCAGAAGGACGTTTCCATGGATACTGACGTCGGCAGGAATATGCTCTTACCAAATGCAGTTTTGAGAAGGAAGGCATTCGCGAATGTTATTTCTGCCATGCGTGGTATTTGTTTTGGTGGTCGTCTTAATGTCAGTTGATAATTATGATGATACCGTTAGGTTCTGTAGGGGCCTTACAGCAGTGAAACTGCCATTTTGGCGTGTTCCTTCCATGCGAATTTTTACAGTAATGATAATTGTTATATTAATAATCCTCGCAGCTGTCTTCCACTCGGTCTAGCAGCCAGGAATATAGAAGGACTTCCGTTGTGCGGCTTTTATTTGCTCGTTCTAGAGAATACGTCGAAAAGCAGCTTACGTTTAGACACTGTGATCAGTGTTTTACAAGTGTAGTGGATAAGTCAGTGATACCAGTGCTTTGTGTGGCCTGCTGACCAGGATAGACAACTTTTTCACGGGTGAACCTGAACAGTCCCCGGCCCAAGGAGCAGCACGTGACAGGTTGAGTCATTTGTTGTATGGTAGTGTTATTTATTGCACAGGTTATATGACCTTGTTGTGATTCAGTCTTTCAGAACCAGGCTCAGACCTTCTTTCAGGGGACCAAAATATCAGCTATCATGTTGTTTGCAAGTTTGTAGTGAATCGGGGATGACACCGTAGTGT
>NC_089793.1:44466841-44489341 GCF_040412425.1 Macrobrachium rosenbergii
AGAGAGAGAGAGAGAGAGAGAATGACGATGACGGTAATAGTGATGATATCAGGTCTTTTAATGGGCAAGAAAAATCCTTTTGTCTGCTGTCGAGCGCGAATGTGTTTGTGTGTGTTAACGTTGAAAGGTTATCGATTGGGTGTTAATAATAAATAGTCTCTCTCTCTCTCTCTCTCTCTCTCTCTCTCTCTCTCTCTCTCTCTCTCTCTCTCTCTCGTCGAAGGAGCGAGTAATATATTGATTCTTGTTTGTTTCAATGATAGACTGATCTCGGTGTTTCAAGTAAAAATTGTGACACCGCTTATAGCCTTATGAAAGATCCTAATTCCATCTCTCATGATTTCTTTGTGAATTGTAAAGCGGAAGGAAGATGGACGATAGACTTTTTACTACTGTCGGCAAACTACGAGTATTTGCCAATCGTAATTTTGTAATTCGTATTTAATTTATATACATCATGTTAATGAAGCTCTCCAAAGTTGTTATGTGACTGGTTCAGACAGCATGAGTCTAGTTCGTTCTGCCTTCCGTGAAACATGCAAATGGTGTGGAGAGAGAGCCTGCCGTCCTGTTTCCTGGCAACGGAACTCACTTGATATTCTTATGCTGTGTCTGTCTTTTAAAAGGTCACGCATTCATTGTTTATTTCATTACCGTTCCGTTTCTTGTCAAGTTTTTCAATTGAATGACATGTTTTCTCTCTCTCTCTCTCTCTCTCTCTCTCTCTCTCTCTCTCTCTCTCTCTCTCTCTCTCTCTCTGAGGGACAGTGAGTCTTCCAGAGATTCTTGAACAAACTTTGGTGTATATTTCTTTTTCTTTCTCTCATTGTGTGGATGTTGTTTGTTTAACACATCCCAGTGGCAAGAATAAATCCTTGATTGACTGCTGTTACTAGTACTAGGAGATCCTTATTTCGTTGCCTAGATAACATTGTGCATAGGGTGTTCCTTGGAGGTGTGTCGTGGTTACTTCTCCAGATGATAATAATAGCAAAGGAAGGAAGAAATCATTTGGCTGGAAGCCAGGGGTATACAGTTCCGTGTTCCCTTATGGCTTGACGTACCCAGGGTTAAGGGTTATGCAACCTCTCTTTTTTTTCTTTTGGTTGCTCGTCCTGTGGGGACGCCTGTTTACATCGATCAGATTTTTTTAAGATCAGACGGATTTGTTATGTAAGTCACGATATTGGGCCTAATGTCTTGATGATTTGTACCACACTGAATATTTTTTTATGGCATACCACAGTCACTCATTCTACCTTATATAGAAGCAATTATTCTATCAGATTTTATTTTTTATCGAGAATTTAGGAATATACTCGTACTTTTCGCAGTTCCGTTAAACCCCGTAGTGTCGTGTTGAACTAAGCAGTGAATTAGATACCTAGTATTTAGTTGACCCAGGTGCGTTGCAGTCAGCGTGGGTAAGGGTTTGGGTTAGCAACTTCATTCCAAAATATTTTCTCTAAACCGGAAGGTGGATTCCGTGTAAAAGCATTATCTCTCTCTCTCTCTCTCTCTCTCTCTCTCTCTCTCTCTCTCTCTCTCTCTATATATATATATATATATATATATATATATATATATATATATATATATATATATATATATATATACATATATTATATATATTCACTGCTGAGAAAATTGCTCAGTATATAGATTCTGTTTCTTCTCGCCCATGAATGCAGTGAATTCCCAGTCGGACAGTATTAGTTTTTTCTCCAGTGAGGCTTAAATACAAGGTCGTCGTTCAGCTGAAGATAGTTTAAGCCTAATGGGAAAAGAGGCATTTTACATAAATGGTCCCAGCACTTGGCTGTAGTTAAGGACTATATTAAATAAAGACTATATTAAATACCGCAGTGCACCTTGACAGGTATGCAGTTAAAAGTGAATACTATCGCCCTGACGTAATAATAAGAAACTATTTATTTATTTATTGGTAATGAAAGGATCGGAATTCCTCTCCTGTCATCTCTGGCTTAATGGATCGGCTGTTAACTTGGCCACGTAGCCTTCTTATTGCCGTGGAAAGGAGACATAGTGTTTGTTGGTCATGAGTTGGCATTCCTTTGCCGTTACTCCTCTTGCTCTTGAGGAACCTTTTGGTTGATGACTGATTTTGTTCTTGGTAGACTAAACTGGCCTTGTGGCAGCGCCTCTTGTGTTCCTGCGATTAGCCGTAAGCCCTCGGAGGTCTTGGGAACAGGTGTGGGTGGATTTTGATTTTTGATTTGGACTCCCCCTCCCATCCTGTGAGAGGTGCAGCATCAAAAAAAGATAGATATACAGGACGCCCAAAAGGGTTGAGCCACACAACCCCTGACATCAGTAGTGGTTTTTAACATTAAAGTAAGCACAGTTAAAGCTAAACATATGTATATAAGTCACATTTACACTTACATAAAAAGACAAAACAAAATAAAAGGATGGTACCCGCTCCTTAAGGAAACACTTCTGAGGTTGAATAACAGTAGTAACTAACATAATAACAGATAAGTGTGGATGGAGGAGGAGGAGGGGGACCTTTAAAGTGGTGAACCTCTCTTCCCTGATACTTGGGCGGTTGCTAAGTTACGCTTGCGGGGAATATGAGTGTTCTGCGAAGGAAGGACTTCGACAAAGTTTCGTGTAGGGTGCTGTGGGTGGGCGGATTGGGTCGAGTTTAAAGGCCAGGCTCTGACATTTAACCCTCCCCTCCCCTCCAGTCACCCCTATTCTCCCTATTTTCTTCATTATTTACCCCCTTTCTCCCCCTTTTAACCCTCTCATCTTCCTGTTCTGTTCCTCTTACCCATGAGCCGCACACCCTACATAGGACCCTGGAACGCTTCATTATCTTACTCCTCTGTTCGTACAATTCAGTTCCTTGTGTTGTCCCCTTATGTTCTCTGGTTTTCTTCATCTACCTGCCTACCTCCTCCACTTTATCATCATCGTTATCGAGTATTCATGTTCCTTCTCACTACTACCACCTCCTCTTGAAATAATCTTTTCCCTTCCTCTCTATCATCATCATCAGCACGTCCTTTCCTTTTCTCTTCTTTGACTAATCCAGCGCTTATAATCTTGTTGTTCTTCCCGTTTGCCGTATCTCATCTTTGTGCAGGACCCCTGTCAGGTGCGAGGAAAAAGGGCCGTGCTTTGTCCCTTTTGTCCGGCGTTGGTCTGCCTGGCTGAGGCTGAAATTGTTCTCCCAGAGGCTATTGTTTGTCGTAACTTCGTTGTACCTGCCTCCCTACATTCTCTCTCTCTCTCTCTCTCTCTCTCTCTCTCTCTCTCTCTCTCTCTCTCTTTGCTATAATTTTTCGCGCTAATTGCGACATTATGGTACGATTAACATTTTGCGTAGTCGGTCGGTTACGCTACCTCGTGCTGAAACCCCGAATGTAGGTTCGAATCCTGCTACGGACTCCAGAATTGCTTCATATTCTTGAATTTGGATCTCAGGCTTTGTAGTGACAAGTGTATTCAAACAGTGAAGAATTCAAGGCGTTGAGAAGGCATTGTGGTTATTGTAATTACACACGTATGTGGGAACAATTGACCAGTAGACTCTAATATATATTGTGCTTGTAGTTTTCTACCAGAAATGATTGCACAGTTGTGTATTGATAGCAGTGCTCTTGTACTCTAGTTATTATTAGCGCCTATCGACAAATAGGTGGCATACTGCTTTCCTGTCAGTATATCTGGCTCCCACGCTTACATATCCCTCACAATTCGTACGTGGTTGAAGGGGTTTCAGTCAGACTCGGTACATAAGCAGCCTACCTTACATACAGTAGATGCGCATGAACGTCGGTCTGGTCCGTCCGTCTGCCCTTGGGTGTGCACTTGTTATGTGTTCATAGTAGCAAGCTCTTTGCCACAAGGTGAATTTATGGGATCACATTGAGTAGATTTAGTGCGCGGCTTTAACCTTGACCTTATCCAATGAACTGAAAACGATAAAGACTACAATTAGCATGCAGACTCGACTAATATAGCATCTATAGGTGACACCAAGGTTAGGACTCTTGTGACCTTGGGCATGACAGTCACACTTAGCGTAGCTGTCATCGGGGTATTTGTTTCACAAGACACATCTTGTTGGAAGAAAATTGTCAGCGTTACGTACTCTCGCAAGAACCATAATGGTGTCTTCATTTTTCCATCTCGTGGAATGCTCTAAGAGGGAACATGGGCCGGGTGTCGGTTGTGGACGTGAATTGCTGTCTCCTCTACCCTCCCGTTCCCCTACCTACCCTGCCCCCACCCGGGGCGGACAAACAGGTTTACAGGAGGAGGGTTGATGTTTCCCCCACCCTCCCGTTTCTCTACCTACCCCACTCGGGGCGGGCAAACCGGTTTGCAGGGGTGGGTGGCTGAGTCATGTCTACCCTACTGTCGCCCGGGGGAGGACAAACAAGATCAGATCCACTCGGATTTTAGTATTATAGAGAAGTCGTAGGTAAGTAGTTGGTGTTGTCAACTTCATGCACTTACAGATGGAACCTCGTGTCGCCCTTTGTAAGGTTTCCATCCTTTTTAGTCATCACCACGGTTTATCCCCGAGATCATGTATGATGATGATACGCAGGGTTAAGAGAAGCCTCGAGGACCTGACTTCATATTCCTCCCGGGCAGACATTACGAATATCCTACGTGAAGACGGTAATGTGTTACCTAATATGGTTATGCTTAATTTTCTCATGCTTTACTGCGATGTCAGGTATTATTATTTTTTCATTCAGTCTTTATTTTCTCGTGCTTTTATACCTTTGTAGAAGACATATTGGATGGCATTGATTTGTGAGTCTTTCATGTCTGTACAGGATCTGTATCCCTCTTGTCTCTATACAGCAACAGTCTGTGCATATATTATGCGTGTGGTAGTTGGCCAGTCGTCTATATACAGTGATTGACAGTATAACAAGCAATAATTTGTATGTATCGCAGCTGGTCTTTCGCATCTCAGCTACTGTATCTGTTCCATCTTGCTCGTGTTGTAGCTGTTGGCCTCATCCTGGCGGCAGTCACCACCACCACCTGTGCTTTCATATTAAATTTGTGCACTGTAGCTGTCATGTATATAGATAGATGCCTCCTTGAGTCTTTTTACTGTAGCTGTTTCTGTCAAGTTTGCACACAGGGCTCTGTTTGGCCCTGCATATTTGTGTAAAATAGGGACCCTCATATATATATATATATATATATATATATATATATATATATATATATATATATATATATATATATATATATATATATATATATATATATATATATATATATATTAGGTGATCACTCATGTGTGTAGATGTTCCTCTCATGCCTGTATACAGTAGCTGCGGTTGTGGATTCGGCCTTTGTCCTGTTGCCCCATGACGGCCACACACGCAAACCCCGTGGCCATCTGTTCATTGCGGTGGGCCCTTACGCTCGGCGATGGCGCTGTCTTTTCAAGTTTACCTCCAGGGGATGTGTTTGCTGCTCTCACTTTGAACAACGGATATCAGCTCTCTCTCTCTCTCTCTCTCTCTCTCTCTCTCTCTCTCTCTCTCTCCAAATCAAAATTGTTTTCTTTCAAGCCTTGTTTTAACAAAATTATCTCTCTCTCAAGTTCAAGAGCTAATGGTTTGTTTTCAGAATTGTTTAATGACGAAGTGATGCTTTACCTTAATGCTTTTTTTGCACTTTGGAGAGCTGCGGGTTTTTATACTTTGTAATTGACAATTAACGTAATTTTTAGAGTGGCTGTATTACTAAAAATATATGTTTGCGTCGGAGCGAAGTAAAGCACTGTGCGTAATAAGTAAGCGGAAAGTTACGTAAGTTGAAGAAAAAGGGCGATTATACCTAATGTGGGAGTGATGGAGTGTATATTTGTGTAGGTAGGTGGTGGTAAACAGTATTGCAGGAATGAAGAATTGGATTGTGTATGAAACAGAGAACGTATAGTGTATAGGGACGATTTATTTGTATTAGAAATGTGTAAGGGAAGAGTGGATTTGTTTATGTGCCGGAAGCTTAGACGCTACTGTCGGGTAGAAAAACTGGAGCTATGTTTAAGTAAAAGAGTGAAATAAAATGATATGCGAGACAGAAATATAATTATGCTAGAAAGAGGAAGGATGGGTTTTATAATAAAATGGAGGTTAATGTTAAGCGTTAATTAGAGGGGGGCCTTGTTTTTGCATGGGGAGAGGAGTGTATATATTTATGCCAGTAATGAGATGGATTTACTTGAAAGCTAACCATAGGAACATAATATCCGCGTTGTCGTGATATCCCAACTCCCAGGCGTTACGTAAAGGAATATTGTACTTATTTGTCTACCTGCCAGGCGATGGGCGTTTAAAGCGACCGAGGGTCTTTCGTTATCATAATTTACGGCTGGGTTCATCGAGCTGGGGAAGAAGAACTCATTTTCCCAAGATCCGGTGATCTCAGGTGTACTTGTTTCTCTTTCGTCTCTTGCCTGTTTCTGTCGCTAAGCACAAGTCTTCAGGTCTTCAAGGTACCACTCGCCAATAGATGCATCTGTCTGGGGTGAGTCAGCTGTTTAATAAAGCATAATGCTTTTGTGTGTTTCAGAGAGAGAGAGAGAGAGAGAGAGAGAGAGAGAGAGAGAGAGAGAGAGAGAGAGAGAGAGGCGTCTGTAAGTTTTGGTTAGGGCCGTGATGTCAGCTGATATAGTGCTCGTTATTATTCAGAATGTTTGGAAATACCTTGTCTCATTACTAATCACTTGTAAATGGGGATATGGTTTATAAATATGTCTTTAAATTAGTGAAGAAAGAGTGCGTGATAATATTATTAGTGTACCCAGATGCCAAAAATGACAGATGTAAAAGTGTCGAGACACGAATTCCCAAGGTCCTAGATTCTGCAACTTATAATAACTGGGGTCGTTGATGAAAGAGGCTGTCTCAGAGGTGGACGACGGTAAATCTCAAGTGGTTTTTATTACTCGTAGATATCGTTTTAACTCACGAAAATACAGTATATGGTTACAGAGCTCGTTTTATTGTACATCATTAATTCAGAGTTAATAATTAAATCGATACTGCAGGGTGGTCCAATAGTCATTTTGGCCGTGTTGCGAAGTTGGGTCCTCAGTGTAAGTCGTAGTCAGGAATTCTGACAATAAAGTTGTCGTTGTGTGTAGAAATGACGTGATTTTCCCATCTCACACATCTTAACACGGTGTCAGCGCGTCTAGCTCACAGTTGGACATCCCGTGTTCCATTCCCAAACCCGGTGAGGATGGGTGAATGGCACATTCCCTAAAATCCAGTATGCCTCTGTTGGCCTAAGCACCGAGTTATGTACATAGTGTCAGTCAGCTGTTATGCTTTGCATATCAGGTGGAGAAAGAGAGAAGAGAGGTAAACTCTAGATGTGAGTTCATTGCTCCGCCAGAAATGTATACCATCAAAACGGGAAGTCCTCGACGAGGTAATCCTCCTGGTATAACCAGTAATAAGATTATTATTCTCTTCCTTTCTTTCTCGCTTAAGATTTTATACTTCAAGTGTTGAATGGCATTCTTTCAAGTTTGACGTATGCGACCGTCTTGGCATCATAGAAGAAGCCGATTTGAAGAGGTCGATGACCCGAGTAGATAAGGCAGGAAATATATAGGTCAGCTAAGGGGGCCGTGGGAGCTGGAATTCGACTCCTTTGCGTCGATAGTTAGTGGATTCGGTCGTCGATAGAAGCCTGTGTATCAGGTACATGTCGGTGCTTGCTAGACCTGGCTGACATGAAACTACTGTACGGTTTATACCCGATTTGGAGACGGTTTTTGGGTTTTTGTAGTCCTTTTCATACATACGTAGGAGAGATGAGGATACTTTGTTTATAGCCCTCGAATCCTTTCTTTTTCTGCTCCGTAAATAGCCCTGGATATTGACAATTGTGTTGTCGGGAGTGTTTCGGTACTGGGAAGTTTTCATGTGATAATTTTTATATTTATCTGTTCATTATATATATATGTATGTATGTATGTATGTATGTATGCTTATTTGTTTACGTATTTATATCTGTGAATCGACGATCGCACTCGCATGACGTGACCGTCTGAAGAAGAATATATGGGTTCAATAACCTTCTTCAACTCAGCCCAGAGCTATGGCTGTGCTGAAGGTTCCACCCCTTTCCCACTTCCCTCCCTGTCACCATCCCTCCCCGTCTCTTGTCACGAAATGAGAGTTGTAAGCATGAAGGAGGGTACGTTTAGTCTGCACTAAGCTCTCTCTCTCTCTCTCTCTCTCTCTCTCTCTCTCTCTCTCTCTCTCTCTCTCCTACTTTTAGAGTGTGTGTGGCGTTTCTCCTCTTGGAGGTTCTTCTAGAACTACTTTCTTATGTATGTCTTTCGAGTGGTTGATGGATTTGGGTACAGTCAAGATTTTTAAGAGGTTATCTTTCTACTAATGTACAGTCAGGTGTACCATTTTCTTACGTAAGACGACTTCGGTTTTTTTTTTTATTTTGAGAAGGGAACTGTTACTGGTATTTTTTGTGTGATTTAAAAAGGTATGGTAAAAATTTTAATCATATTTCTGTGGAACTTTGTTTTGTATTTTTTTGCAGTTGTGTCTTGGTATCGGAGGCGTTTGTATAAATGTTGAAGTTATCGTTGTCGTGGGTTTTTTTTAATTAACCATTACATTCCAGTTTTTGCAGTATTAATTCTCAAACATCATTTGCATTTTCTCAAGTTCAAGAAAAGCTGTAATGCGACATTAGTGTCATGTCCTAATTTTTCCCAAGTTAGTCTCAGCTGATGTGCACATTTATATCCTTATTTCTTGAGCTGGTTGTACTTGTATTTTCATCAGTTATCTTTTTTGTTGTTTCTAAATTACACATAATAAAGAAACTAATCCTTTTAGCTGGTATTTTGAGTGCATGAAAGTTTTGACTAATAGTAATAAAATAATGATATTGTTCCTCCTTTGAACAAGCATCTAGTTGCTGTTGGTATTTTGAATACGAAACCCTGTAGTTATGAACTAGCTATTTCCGTGTAATAGCAACCCAGAGACCCAATTAACACCAGATACTCCGTAACCCCGGTGGGCATTGGGTACTGCATTACCAAGTGGCACCGACGAGATTACCCGTCTGGCGCTAAATAAAGGACGTGCCCTCTTTTCGGGGGACGGGTGGGGGCCGATAATTGCATGTCTCCCATATGGCACCAGTTACTCTTAAAAGGTTCGCATTACGCTAACGACCAGATTCCTTTGTGGCACTGGCTGGATATTTTTGACCAGCTTCGCTTGTGACTCTCCTTTTTAAAGTTGTGAAGTGAGGGATGGTCGTTTTGTGTGTGTGTGTGTGTGTGTGTGTGTGTGATGGGATGCCCAAATCTGGACATAAAAACAGGTCATTAAAGATATGCTCTAGTGTTAACAGATGTACTTAGTTAATATATTTTTGTCCAGTCTTACTCTTTTCGGTTACTTGTAACCAGTATTAGATTTACTAATAAATTCACGTTTTACCGTTTTGTAATGCTTGGCAAAATGTTGCTGCGCTTAGACGATTTCTCTTTCTGTAACGCACTCAAACTTTTTTGAAAGTGCAAACATTTCAGTGATGTATTTAATGTGTCATATAAATCTTTTTTATGCGAGTTTTTGTGACCTTTACTAGATTGCTGGAGGTACTTAATGGCGGCAGTGTTAATAAATCTTTATTTTGTCAGGTGAGGAAATTTTTTTTTGTAGATGATAATTTTATACGAGAGAGAGAGAGAGAGAGAGAGAGAGAGAGAGAGAGGAGAGAGAGAGAGAGAGAGAGAGAGAGAGACCATATAATGATATGTATGTGGGGAAGAGAGAGGATTCAGAATCTTGTAATTCCGAGCTCAAATGAAGGCATGTAATAGAGAGAGAGAGAGAGAGAGAGAGAGAGAGAGAGAGAGAGAGAGAGAGAGAGAGAGAGAAATAGTTCCGAGTTGAAATAAAAGCAAGAGAGATGGAGAGAGCAAAATCCCTGGGTGACCCATGTTGTCTTTTATGCAATTTTTCCCCGGGTGTCTTTTGCACGTCAGGCCGTGTGGCACTGGAAAATGTGCCTGTTATTACTGGTGACGTGGAACGCTCGGCACTAATTGGGTCGTTAAGTATTTCAGACTGTTCGTTGACATTTCTCTGCGAAGGGATTGTGGATATGGGGCCACAGAATTTTGCTCCCAGAGCCATTTGCAAATTGTTGGCTGGCTCTGGCTCTCTCTCTTTCTAGTGTTGTCTGTTGCCACTTTCTATATCTTGATTTTGTTCCACTTGGTATGTAGTTAATCTATACCAAATTTTTCATCAGTTTTATTTCTCAACATGTTTTGTGTAAGGTATATATATATATATATATATATATATATATATATATATATTTTATATATGTATATATATATATGTATATATATATATTATATATATATATATATATATATATATATATATATATATATATATATATATATATATATATATATATATATATATATATATATATATATATATATAATGTGTGTATGTATTAATTCATGATGCAGGTCTATTCCTGATGGCATTTCGTGTTCATCACTATCAGATATTGCCTGATAATCTTTCCCTTTAGTTGAACTTATTTCATTCTTTTCAAAATGTCCATTCATTTTAGTGAGAGCCCCTGCAGGAATCGTAAACCTCAGGGCACTGAACTTGAGCATACTAGTCATTCTTGATGCTGCCGTTTTCATTTGATGTATTGCCATCAGCATTGCTGGAAGAGAGGAATAGAGTATCCCTCCGAATTTCTCAGCGTTGACCATTGAAGATTAGGGTGTGGTAAATGCAGTAATAACAGATTCCGAAAAGTACAGTCTGGCCTTAGGCCTTTTGGAATCGGGTTTGTGAGGGCGTGTTGGGTTCATGCATTTCTCAAAATCTTTCTTATCCTTTTATCATTGTAAGCTGTTCATTGGTTGTTCACTACGTACCTGATTCTGAGGCCTTCATAATGGGCCGTCATACCTGCTGGGTATAAAAAAAAGTCTCTCTCTCTCTCTCTCTCTCTCTCTCTCTCTCTCTCTCTCTCTCTCTCTCTCTCTCTCTCTCTCTCTCTCTAAGTAAGAGGAAGGTCGTTTTAGTATGTTGTACTAGATTTTTAGATGTTGATAAGGTCAACCTGATGTCTCTTATTGTGTAACTGTAACCTTGTATAATGGTAAGTGATTGGAAGTGTTTTATGCACCATGCTGTCGTGAAAAGATGGATTTAAAGGTTATACTGTACATCTTAAGTACGTGTAGTCGTGGTTGTAATAGCCCAGACTGAGTTAGTTATAGGCTCCCGAACTGTTTCCGCAGAATAGACTACCCGAACAAGAAAAGAGGTAGCTAAGCAGAGCCTAGAGCGAACAACCCATGAAAACTGCAAAAATGCTCGGTCAGTTTTGTGGCATTTAATTCCGTAGTAACCGCACCACACATTGGAGGTTGTCCTTGAAATTGTATTGAGTGTGATGAATGCGACGCTTAAAATAACTGATTTTTAAAGTCCTTTGCAACTGATTTACCTCTCCCACGCAAGCACTCTAGTTAGCTTGCATTATGACTCCTGGTGCCAAATTATTTCCAAGCACTATAATCAAGCTTATATCTGAGCCGTACATTGTGTGTGTGTGTGTGTGTATGTGTGTGCTCGCGCGAGAGAGAGAGAGAGATTGAGATAGTCCGGTATTATGGTTTAAACCCAGGGGATGGAGATTACCCTTAGAGGCCTTTTCTCATGACACACAGAGAGAGAGAGAGAGAACAAATGCGTCATATGATACCCGAAGTTTATTTCTGTATCCCTTGATAAGAACTGGGGTGACGCACAAGAGCTTATTACTCAGAAAGATATTTGTGTTTGTGTTTTCATGAAATATTCTGTTAAGCGTTCCAGATCACAATGCATCACAGTGCAGATAATGATTCATTATAAGTCCCTGCTGGTCTGTGCCATGTGTTTGTGTAAGAGAGAGAGAGAGAGAGAGAGAGAGAGAGAGAGAGAGAGAGAGAGAGAGAAGAGAGAAGAGAGTTTCAAGGATTGTGAGTACGGTTCATGAACCCTTTGTAGCCGCTCCCAGAGTGTACCATAATTTTATTCATGAGCGAGTGTGTGCGCGCGTGCGTAAATGGGTCTTATTCCTTATCAGTTTCTTATGTCTTCTTATGTACCTTTATAATCACTCATAATTGGAGTTTCATTACCAGTAAAACTGCCGTTCTTTATATTCATGTTATGGTACACATTTTATGGTATGTAGGCTATACCTAGTCAGTGATTCAGCTAACTCAGTCCTTGCTGCTCTAGGTCACGGTACAGTCAGTAAGTGCTGCCCAGGGCCTCTGAAAGTGATTTAAAGTGCCAAGTCAAGGATCTTTTTGGTGTGTTCTTGATGCTCCCTCGTTGTGGGTGGTGTCGCAGTGGCGCAGTTATGAGATAGGGTACTGTGGACCATGTAGTTCCTCTTTGGAGGAGTGGTAGTTTCGACTGGCATGTTGGCCCAGTTTCTCTTAGAGGAATTTATTTCTGGTGATAGAAATTCATTTCTCTCTAATGTGGTTCTTCCACAATAGCTGTAGGTCCCGTTGATTTTCTTAGCCACGTAAAAATAAGTCTAATTCTTCCGCACCCTCTTCCAGCTCAGAAAAACTAAGATATACTTAACTTAACTTTTACTGTGGACCATTCTAATAGTTTCTTGATTTTTCAGCTTCTCAGAAAATAGGTTCTCTTGGCTCTGTGGCGATAACGCTCACCCACTTGCGCATACAAGATTTTGAATGATGGTATGGTTGGCACTGTCGCAGTTGGATACTGTAGTTATATGTAATACCTGTAAGTCCTTGTCTCACACCAAAAGCCAAATGTGACACGGCAGATACATTGAGGTTTGTCGGTCTTTTGTTGCACAGAGTTTTTTGTTTTATTTGAATTATATACTGGTTTAGCAAAACATGACACCTATCCTCCAAGATCTTATTGTGGTTTATTTATGGTTTATATACAGTAGAAGAAGGGCTATTTGTCCTGGCAAAATTTTCATAGGAAAGGTCTTCTGATTTTCTCTAACACTCACAAGTAAATGATTCAGACATGTCCAAAGCGAGAGTGACGCGACCACCAATTTTTTTAGCCCTTGCTAACGAGTTGCCAGTTAACACCATCTTGCATTGCCTTGTCGATCACATCAGTATTCATTCATTCAGGCGTACGTCTGCGTTGTGGGATTTTTATGACAGGTTGTTGGGTCGTTGAATTTCAATTAGGCAGTGCCCAGGGGTATGGGGAGGTTTCCCTGTGAAGAGGCAATAGCGAAGATGCTTCACTCTTTCAGCGATGTCTTTGTTGGATGAGGGGCTCCCCAAGTAGGATGTGGGTACGTTTAAGCGTCAGTGGTTTTGTGGATGTGGGGTTAAAGGGTCCTTTGATCAGATGGCTCAGGTGATTGATATGTTTTCCCATTTTGATGTTATAAGTAATATCGGTATTTAGGAAATCCGGGTAATGTCTTGTAGCCTAATTGGCATCAATTTTGGAAGTAGATCAAAAACTAGTCGCGGGACTACTTAGTAGATGGTCGCAGGCATTGTTGAAAACATTCAGATTCATTTGCGATACCCACTTTATATTTTGTTTCTTTCCTTTTTTTTTTCTCCCCCCCTTCTTTTTACTCAGGTATGCCACTGGCTCTGACCTACCCAACTTGAACTGCATTTGAAACTCTCTCTCTCTCTCTCTCTCTCTCTCTCTCTCTCTCTCTCTCTCTCCTTAAGGCATAAACGAAACTATTACCTAATATTTGTACATGGCTCTAATATCTTCTGTGAGGGTCAGCACGGTGGGCAAAGAAAAGTTAGGACCAGTGTCTGTAGTCCTGCCCAGTGAATATTTCCCTTCCCTCCCTCCATTCTCGACATCCCTCAGGTACTGTCTCAAGGTCAGCTGCACCGCCATTCCTGTCCCCTCCCCTCCCCCTTTCCCCTTCCCCACCCTCCCCTCCCCCTTCCCCACCCCTCCTCCTTCCCTCCCCCCCCCCTTGCTTCAGACTTTTGTCCTCTATAATTATTTGTTATTAGTCCTTTGCCTAGAGGGCCTGGCGATTACCATTCTATAGTTCGCTCTCCGTTTCCAGGCGTTACGATTCCCTTGCGTGAGTTGTGTTCCCGAGTGAACTTATTTGAATTTGCTTGATTCTCAGATGCTTTTACTTATGTGGGAGTATTCTGTGAGTCGATTTGAAAGCAGTTGCGTTAGTACCAAAAGTTTATGTATGTTTATGAATTGTAGCAATGTAGATGTGCAAGCAAAAGTATACATTATATATATATATATGTGTGCGTGTGTGTAATATATATAGTATATATATATATATATATATATATATGTGTGTGTGTGTGCTTAAAACGTCACAGTAGGTGCACGTGACTTGAGTGTATAAGCGAATCCCTGTGGGATTCGCTTATATTTTTTTTAAGCGCACGCGAACACGTGTGTGTGTGTGTGTGTGTATTATATAAACACATGCATGAATAGGTAAATGGAAAATGTTTCTACTGAGTAAAATTGTTTTTCTGCATGCGTGACGCTGAAGTCCTAAGATTTGTTGCACTTGGTTTAGGAGAGGTGGCCTTTAGTTGTGTGTTGAATTATAATCTGATGACAGGTCTTGTTGCACGATCGTGGAATAACACTGCAGTCTCTGTAGAACACGTGACAATTAAAATTCGCTCACTGTATGATACATGAGTTGTACCAAGATTCGTGTCTGATGATAACTTTAATACAAATAGCTATATATTATATTTTAAATGTATGACCTTAAGGGAGGATTGAAATTCTTGTTTGGTTAAGATTCTCAGAGTTCCGCGTTTGTTGGTATGAATGTGTGCATGTTGTTTATTTTTAGCGCGAAGTAACCCCGCGTTAATGGACTCATTTTGTTCTCTCATTCATTGGTACAGTTTTTTTTTTCAGATTGTTGCAGAGCTTTTAGCAGAGAGTTTTGTTTTGCAGCATAAAACCGAATGAAAAACATCGTTTGTTGTTTCCCCTTTAAATCTTTATGCTTGGATATTATTCTGCGACTGTCACATTTGATTTTGGTAAAAGACATCATTGCTTATTGTTAGGTGTTGATCTGGCATATAGCAAAGGACGTACCCTGTGGTTGATTTTTATTATCTGTGCCCTGTTCAGTGTTTTTATTACGTTCTGTATGCATTTTGCTGTCGTCGTTGATGTCCTCATCATCATCACCATCGTCGTTTCTGTTTTATGCAGCAATATTTAAATTTGTTTATTTGTTTTATCATTGTTTTTATTATGTGATGACAAACTACTCCCAGCCGTACGTACTCATTTGAACTTAACCGATTAATACTGGGATATTCGGTTATGAATTAAACTCTTGGGTGATTGCTAGTCCCTTGAATTGAACGACAGCTGCTGCCAACACCACCACCACCACCGTCCCCGCCGCTGTTGTGGCAACGTTTGTGTAGACTTCCCTCTTCACTTTTCTTTGTTACGAGTCTCTTTCTCTTTCCCTCTCCTTTGTGTTCCTCCAGGAAGAAGCTCTGAGGACGGAAGGGCATTCATGGTTCAACCTTTTCCCTCAAATTGGATTCCTTCTTTTCTATTGTAAGTCGACGGCGGTGCACGCGGAATTGAGTGTGCTCTAATTATATGAACTGTAGACTGGCTTTCGTATCGGATTTACATGTGTGCAAGCGCGTGCGTACGCATAGTAAATACACAATCCCGTAACTAAGGAATCCACGGCCGTCATTCTTATTGCCAGGCAATAGCTGGGATTTATGGTTTCCACCCCCGCCGTACCATTGACCTTCATGAGAACTTCCAGAGAAAATGGAGAAACTGGGTTCATTGACCTGAAGGACAGATCTGTCTGTCACTTACGTACTTTGGGTGTCTTGGTATACAAACGCTTTTGGGCGCGTGCGTGACACCTACGGTTGCATTTGTATTTGAGATGTCTTCTGAAACACTAACATAGTACCTCTTCTGAAAGGAGTTTATATGGTTAATGTTGAGAAACCTTTCTTTAATAGTTTTCCGATCTTTTATGTTGTTAGGACCTTCTTGCTTTTTTATTTTTTAACTAAAAACCATTTCTTGTTGGTGCTTCATTCATCAGTAAACCTGATGATTGAACACTAGAAGCCTGTTCTTTGTTTGCATTATATAGCTTCAGTTGTGACATAACCACTCACGCTTACTTATTTCAACAACTTTGTCTTGTGGAGTCTTTGTGCTTTTCAGTTAAAGTGGATTTTTATTTTCACACAATAGTGTTTTACAATTGCCTTTGGACCCTCTTCCTGCCAAAATCTATCAGGTGCAATTATACGAGAGGATGTTGAACTTCGGTATCTCGGACGGATTGCAGAGTCATCGGGCCGCCTAATTATCCTCCAGGTAGAGAAGAAGACTGAGCACGGTCAGCTTTAATCGTTTTCCTCTCCTTCAGTTTTTCTTCCTTTCCGTTTTATTCTGCGAGTAGTTTTTCAGGGCCCAGTTTGGACGAGACATCATTATAGATGTATTTCTGCCGTGCTGTTTTGGGGTTTGAAGACTCTCTCTCTCTCTCTCTCTCTCTCTCTCTCTCTCTCTCTCTCTCTCTCTCTCTCTCTCTCTATATATATATATATATATATATATATTTATATATATATATATATTATATATATATAATATATATATTATATATATATATATATATATATATATATATATATATATATATATATATATATATATATATATATATATATATATATATATATATATATTTGAAAGTCCGGAATAATCTTGCTCATATGGTTGAGTACTGGAGTATAAGAAATGAAGAGCACTCACAGGAAATATTAAACATTCTGTTTGCTATGTTAGGCTGAGTGTTTTGACATTTGACGAAAGAGGGAAAACCCACTGGTAGAGTAGAAAGAAGCATCTCCTGCTCTCAACTTGTCATTGCGACGAGTGGATCTCGCCCATAATTGCCTGGAAGTGATTATGGTCCAATTTCATAGGAGAGCGATTTTTATGGCGAACGATTTGCGTGTTTGTAATAATTGAACTCTCCCTCAAGGACGCCTTCCATCATCATCATCATCATCATCATTGCTATGGCGCTCTCGTCCCGTCATTCTCGCCCTTCTTTTTCTCTTTTCTCACTGTTCCCTTTTTTTACCATCCTCCCAGGAATGCGATCGTCTTCAATTATGTCACTCCGTCATTCGGAACGCCCTCAGTGCAGTGTTTGCTTTTGTCTCTGGTGTTGTTTGAAATCGTTATGTATTAAGGAATTTGAGTTTAATAACATATTATAGGTAGACAGGTGTAAATAAATAAGTGATAGGTAGACCTCCTTCAAGAGTTATCTCTACATAAATCGGGGAACACAGCGGTCAAGGTAAAATTTCCTTCCATGCAGCTGAAGGGCGGATAAAGTTACTCTGTGGATCTTTTCGAAAGAAAAGGCTTGATATTAGTACTCATTTCCATATCCAGTATAGTATAGCAGATTTACATTGATAGATAGATAGATAGATAGATAGATAGATAGATAGATACATAGATGGTGGTTTATTTCCAGTAACAACCACAAAAACTATTGTGATCATTGCATTTGTAAGCTCTTCATGAAAGTTCGTTTGGAGTGCGTGGAAGCCTGCCATATTGTGTGGGGACAATGCCTTAATGTGCTTTTGTCACAGGGCCTTCTATTGCTTGTAGAATGCTTTTAATATTACCCATATCACTAGTACCACCCCTAATGTCCATAATGATAATTTTCATGCGGTCGAAGTCCGTCAAAGTTTGTAAAATATTGAAAGCTTGTGTTCCTGAAAAGGATTTATGCTTATAATTTATAGATTCTCTCTCTCTCTCTCTCTCTCTGTGGCTTTACAAAGAGAGGAAGAGAATTTTTTTTTCGTATGTTAAGCCAGTACGTGCAAACTTCAAGGACAGCAGGTGGGATCTACATTCGATATAGCCTCGACGTTATTAGATTTGGTTTTGGTACCTGGAAATCTGTCGGTTGTCTGCCCGTAAATTGCTGAGAGAGAGAGAGAGAGAGAGAGAGAGAGAGAGAGAGAGAGAGAGAGAGAGAGCATTTTATTGATTATATAAAGTTATATTACCAAATGAATGGTGTCGTATCGCGTCACATCTTTTGAAGTTTCCGTTACATATGGGGATATAGCTACCCTGAAGAAACGGTCACTTTTAGTTCAATCGTGCTTTTAACGGTGCAGCTGCAATTGGAATAATAATAATAATAATAATAATAATAATAATAATAATAATAATAATAATAATAATGACATATAAGATCTAGGTGTGACAAATAAAGAATGATTGTAAAACAGTATTATTATTATTATTATTATTATTATTGTTGTTGTTGTTGTTGTTGATTCTAAAAAGCCTGAGTTTTTGTCAGATCTTTATGTTTAAATTGTTTTAAAATAATTTCAACGTTCGGTAATGAACGCACGCTTAGGAATTTAGAATGTGCTTGTACTATAATTAGATTGAAGAAACCGTCTTTTTTCCTTTGTACTTTATATTATTATTATTATTATTATTATTATTATTATTATTATTATTATTATTATTATTATTATTGTAGGTAACCTGTTCTTAATATGTTGGGTAACTTTGGAAAAATGATTCTTTTTCGTTACCTTTGACAGAGGGGAAAGAAACTCTAGTGATGGCGATATCTCTAGTGCTTAGCTGAACATAATAGGGAAAGTGATTATAAGGAACATAATTAGTGCTTTGGCAGGTGTCATATGTGTCATCGAATAAGAAAGGGGGGGGTGTTCCCCTCTGTTTCTCTTTTGGTAGGAAAGAAATAGGGGAGAGGACCCCCAGGTGAGAAAAGGGAGGTGGGAGGATGTGGAGGGACAAGGTGTTTGGTACCCAGAGAGCAGGCAGGTGCTACGTGTTGGAGGCAACAGCAGTTCACGACTTGCAAAGCCGGTTGTCCACGTGCCCCGATGACTTCCATTGTGACGAGAGAGAGAGAGAGAGAATCAGATGATTTGGAGAAAAGAGAGAGAGAGAGAGAGAGAGAGAGAGAATCAGGTGATTTGGAGAAAATAACATTAAAGTTTATACTTATTCGGTTAAGTCTTCATTGCACGAATTACAAAGAGTTTATTTTACTTGTTGTCGGTGCCTAGTATGGGTACATTTTTTTTCAGTGTCCACTTATGTTTCCACGTTGATTATATAATCTTTTAGGGAGTTTTTATTTTCCGGGTACTCCGTCTTGTATTTGGCCAATCATGAAGGTGTCGTTGATCGACATAACATTATTTCTGTTGAGAGGAACTCTGTTCGAGCCTGGTGGCACTGCTTCCGGTTCTCAGCTGTTGGGGCAAGTCGACTTTTCAATGACGACAGCTGGTGGTTTCTGCAAATCATCGAGGAAGCTGAAATGTCACACCAGGTGTTGCCTGCCGAAACGTTTAGTTGATATTGGGGTAGTTTTATATCCAACGTGATACTTGTGAACCACACACACACATATATATGTATGTATGTGTGTGTGTTACAGGGAATATGTGAAATCCAGGGATTTCACGAAATCCTTAGGGAATTTGTGAAGTGAACAATTCGCTTAGGAACATTTGATCCCCGATGTCTAGTACTAAACACGGTGAAACACTGATTCATCTACACTGTTTCACCGTGTTTAGTACTAGCCCCTGGGGGTGTCAAATGTGTTTCACTGTGTTTAGTACTAGCCCCTGGGGGATCAAATGCACTCAGGGACATTTGATCCCCTAGGGGTTAGTACTAAACACGGTGAAATACGTTTAAGCCCCTAGGGGCTACTACTAAACATGGCGAAATAGTGTAGAAGAATCACTGTTTCGCCGTGTTTAGTACTAGCCCTCGGGGGTCAGATGTTCCTAAGCGAGTTGCTCATTCCACAAATTCCCTAGGTATTTCGTGAAATTCCTGGATTTTACATATTCCCTGTTACATATATACACACATATACTAGCTGACCAACCAGGCGCTGCCTGGGAAAACTGGATGACAACCTATAAACTCTCTCTCTCTCTCTCTCTCTCTCTCTCTCTCTCTCTCTCTCTCTCTCTCTCTCTCTCTCTCTATCCTGTTAAGATAGTTGCTTTAATTACATTGCCCAACATTTTTGACTTTTTATATTTCACCCCTTCTCACTCCCCATTCCTATCGGGGCTGAACTTGGACTTAAAGGGCATAGGGAGTGTGACTATTCATTTTTGCGACCTCGAAAACTATGAATTAGACACTAATATCTGTCGTTTTCAGTTATTTTTATGTGTCACCCCCTTTGGTGCCAGTGATGTCTCCCCCCCCCAACAGTATTCTTTTCCAGATAGTAAGTCATATATATACCGAAATGAGGTATGATAAATTCTTAGCGTTTATTTAGTTACTAAGTCTACGGGCATAACGAGCCCCGTTTCAGGGAAGCCCTTCCCACCCTCACCCCCTTTGGTGGGCTTTGGTGCTAGTGATGGCTTACCCCCACAGTATTCGTTTCGAGATAGTAAGTCATATGTATACCAAGTTTGGTTGAAATTGCTCAGTGCATTTCATAGTTGTGCTGAAACACACACACATCCATACTTAAATTTATATATATGTATATATATATGTTTGTGTGTGTACATATGCATATATACATACATACATAATATGTATGAGTACTGTTGTATGTTTGTGTGTATACTTCATGAGTTTTGATATGAAACTGTTAATTAGTATTGGAAATCATTGCTATTACTAATATCCCTTTCATTGAGCAAAGAAACCTGCTGTAATTATATATAATGTATTAACACACACCTTTTGTCTTGACATTTTTTCAGATATTTAGAAATAAGTAGTATTGTGAATCAGCTTAGTTATTCAGGCTATCATTTTAAAACATTAAACTTTTGACATTGTGAATGCACTTTTTTTTTATATGACAGTGCCATTTGTTCTTCAAAAAAAGTATGGAAATATTATTGGAATTATAAGTACACAATAAAAAAGTTATTTTTCCAAATATGAATGCTAAATATTTCTGTTAGTTGACAACATAGATACGTAAGACCTTTTAAATTATAATATCAAATGCAACGTTTTCATGTTTTGTTTCTATGGGAAGTAATTTTTTATTGTTTGTTCAGTTTTTCATCGACAGCGTCAGTGCAGTAGCGAGCGATGTTATTGGTGGAGTATTTTTTCTTTTTCTGTAGAACCATTAGGTTTTGAAGTTTGTCTTTAGCGTTTCCACATAGTATGACATATACTCTGTTGGTTGTATTTATAAGGAATGCGTTTGACCATTGCATTCGGTTTGCTAAGTTGGTGTCCCCCCCCCTCTCTCTCTCTCTCTCTCTCTCTCTCTCTCTCTCTCTCTCTCTGTCGGATGGCTGTTAATGCGTAGATATATTCGTTCCAACTCTTCACCTCTCTCTCTCTCTCTCTCTCTCTCTCCTGTCGGATGGCTGTTAATGCGTAGATATATTCGTTCCAACTCTTCACCTCTCTCTCTCTCTCTCTCTCTCTCTCTCTCTCTCTCTCTCTCTCTCTCTCTCTCTCTCCCCCTTCTTCTTCTTCTTGTATCCAATGGCTGTTAACAGAGACATTTTCGTCGCAACTCTTCCCCCCTCTCTCTCTTCTCTCTCTCTCTCTCTCTCTCTCTCTCTCTCTCTCTCTCTCTCTCTCTCTCAAGGCCAGGAGTAAAGTGGGAGATTTTACTCTTTTTTTTTCCTGTTTCTTGCCACTGAGGGAGGGGGCGAGAAGCAGCATGGCTGTAGGCAGTGTAGGGGAGGACTTCGTTCGAATAACTTATTCTCTGCCATCCTCTGTAGGTTTTCATTTGTGTAGTTTTCAAGTGAATCGTCTTTTTGGCGTATTCCACGTGTAACAATAATAATAATTATATAACAACAATCAACTGATAATATTAATAATAATAATTGCAGCGTACATTTACCGTAAATAAGACAAGCACCCTGGAAGTGGCCAGGGGAGTGTTGTCAGATGGGAAAATTGTCGGGTCTCATTGATTCTTTTCGACATAAATTTGTCGCCCGCGCCCATTCCCACACATTATTTTTTTCCAGTCATTGGTGGGCTGGTTTTGTCTGAGGAAATGTTTTGTCACAGCGACTGCCATAATGGGTGCACTTTAGTGTATGTTAATTACTCACCATGTTTGACTAACGCTGTTTTATGGTAGGATATTGCCGTTTTTGAAATAGCATTTTCGAAACGGAATTTTTAAAATTCAGTTTATGTTAATTTACCTGAGGTCTTATACTTCTAGCATTCACCTCGATTTAGTAACTTCATGAAATTTCAATAAATATTGTAGTTATTATTATTGAAAATAACAGAATTATCTTACAGTAATTTCCTAAATGCTACAATATACGTTTAA
>NC_089793.1:44494341-44524341 GCF_040412425.1 Macrobrachium rosenbergii
GTCCTCCTCCTCCTCCTCCTCCTCCTTCTGCACCTTTTTTATCTCTATTCTCAGTTTTGGTTTTTTCTTCTTTTGTGTCGATTTTGGTCGGTAGCCTGGAAGCTTGGCATGAGGCATTTCTTTGGTTTGTTTTAGACTTGGATGATCATACGACAAGTAAGTGACTCACTTATCCTGATGACACAGTAGTTTATTTCCTTTCTCTCTCTCTCTCTCTCTCTCTCTCTCTCTCTCTCTCTCTCTCTCTCTCTCTCTCTCTCTCTCTCTCTCTCTGGTAAATCTCCTCCTCAGTTGTAAATGCATACTTGTGGATGATCTTCCGAAATCTCTCAATCTTTTAAGGATTTTTGTTATTGTCTCTCATTTTTATTTAGATTTTATCGTATGTCTAGGCATCAGAAAATTTGGAGCGCTTTTCTAGTTGTTCACTTTAAACTGTTCCTATTGTAATTTAGATCATCTCTCTCTCTCTCTCTCTCTCTCTCTCTCTCTCTCTCTCTCTCTCTCTCTCTCTCTATATATATACATATATATATATATATATATATATATATATATATATATATATATATATATATATATATATATATTTTATATTATTTATATATATATCGTGACTTGATAATCCTTTCTTTCCTCCTTCCTCCATATGAAGATCGTCTTCCCTTTCTTCCCCTCCCCTCCCCTCTCTCCCCCTTTTTTCAATTTCTTTTTTGTTTGTTCTCATCTGTCCCTTTTGTTCGAAATTCAAACCTAGTTGGGTTGTCGTTAGCCCCGTCCTTGCCCCATCGGTCACAGCATTTGCCTTTTATTTTTTTCCCCCCTTCAACGTTTCGTCGTCCTTTTTTATAGACTATTCAAACTGAAGATGTTCAACGACGAAAAAACGACATTTAACAGCGACAACGGCAACAGCTTCTAGAAGCGGCAGCTGCATTATCCTCCTCGTTTTTTTTTCGTTTGAATTTGGAGATGCTGGACCACCTCCACGGCTTCAAAAGGAAGACAAACAGTAAAAGCAAAAACACCGCTCCCCTCTACTGTACCTGTCTGTTTCCATTTCAGTTGTGAAAATGGTCCACAGCGACAGAAAACTGTAATGTAACAACAACAGTAACAACAACAACAACTACTACTACATAGGCAGCAGGCAACAAGCGTCATCACGATGTTGTGGTCCAGGAGTCCAACCACCTGGTTCTCTCTCTCTCTCTCTCTCTCTCTCTCTCTCTCTCTCTCTCTCTCTCTCTCTCTCTCTCTCGGTAAACTTCCTGTAACGGATGTCGGGGTTGATGTGGGTCGGGTCGACGACGCCAAGAAGGTTTACGGACCTCGACGGAAAGATAGAAATTTATTTAAGTGGAGAGAGAGAGAGAGAGAGAGAGAGAGAGAGAGAGAAGAGAGAGAAAGAATTTTATAGAAACAGAAAAGTTCGTTTGGATATGAAATAATTTCGAAAAGTAGTGATGATTCATGTTCTCTCTCTCTCTCTCTCTCTCTCTCTCTCTCTCTCTCTCTGGTATCCCCTTGCGTAAGTCACGTTCTTTTATTCCCTCCGTTGGCCGTTACCATTCATTCTCGAGAATTCTCTGGTCCGTAGTGTAATCGTATGAGGTATGTTCAGCCAGTGGGGAAAGACTTCTTGAGAAGTTTTTGGAATTCATATGTTTATGAATCTCTAGTCAGTCGCCCAGAGCAGTTAGTGTCTCTGTCACTATCAGTTAGTGTGTTTTCGGGTTAGTGTTGGATGCAAGGTATTATTTATTATTTTATATGTTTTTGTTGAACTATTCACTATTATCTCTTGGTAAACCCCCCCCCCCTTTCTCAGAATATACCAGAAACGGATTTAATGCTGCAGTGAGTGCTTTTGAGGAGTTGAAGACTTGGTATCGTTCTGATGTGAAGAATCGATTGGAGGCAGGATATTTAGAGATAAGAATACGCTTTTTTTGCCGTTGATTCGTGATTTTGTTCTCGTTTTCAACCCAAACGTCTAGTTAGGTTTAGGGTTACTGAACCCGTAATTAATGAAATGGATATTCAAGATTTTTCCCTCAGTATTGTATCGAATCGGATCAGACTGCATGATTATAACGTTCCGGGGCTGGACTTCCTTTAACCGAACGTTAGATTCTCGTGGTGAAACGAGCGATGATGAAAACATCCAGAGTGACCGATGAAAATGGTCTGCTTTATCTAGTAAGTTTATTCGGTTAGAAACGACATCGTCAAAAATCGTTTCTTAGAGGGAGCACTGGGTCTAGGCTCCTCTGGAACAAGAAATCCTTGGTCAGAATTTGTTGTCCTGCTTGTTGCATTGGATGATTTGCCTGGTGCGAAACAGGATGTCTTCAATCAGGTTAAAGGGAAAAAAGTTATAGTCACGTCACGAACACGGACACTTCTGCCCTTCCACGTGTGTGAAGGTTGACCAGAAATAACGGGCGTGGGCGTGTGACGTGTGCATTTCAGCATTCACGAGTCAGAGAATGTGTTGGTGGACGTGGGCAGCGGTTACGTGGAATGACGACCCCCACGTGGAAATAGAACTTCCATTCATAGTTTTGTTTCCATTGTTTATTTTGGTCTTACGCAGAACGAACAGTCAGTCAGCATTTTGAACCAACTCCAGCTTCATTTATTCTGTTTATATACACATTTGCATTTTTTTTTGTTTTACATTAAGACGTCTTCCTCAACTCGGGGGGTGGCTCCAGAAAAAAATGGCGATCATCGTCATATTCATGTTAAATTACTGAATCAGGGATGAACCCGTAGTGCAGCCAGTGTCCACAAATTGCCCTTTATTTCGTCAGCATCCCCCCCCCCACCCGTTATTATCTTCGTACGTATTATGGCTCGTCTTCGATATTGAGGCCCTTCCTCTCGATTACCTCTTTGTCTTCTCCTTCCCAACCCTTTTTATGTCATACTCCCTTCCGTTCTCTTAACACACTCCCCCAATACTATCATCGGCATTTCTTTCCACATGACCAAACCATTTGAAAATACCATCATCCATCCTTTCACCTGCACCAACCTTTTTACCACTTCTACACATCTCTTACCTTATCAGTAATGTTGAGCATACTACATAAAACAGTTAATATTTGCATTCAGCTTCCACACTTCTCCCCCATAAAGGAGAATCAGCTCAACAATCTCTTCATTCATTCGCACATTGGCTCCCGTAGACAATTCGAGTCACCGCCCTATTTTTTTTTTTTTTTTTTTACGTAGCTAATCTATAATCTATAACTCCTTCTCTCATCCTATCATTATATACACATTATATATATATATTTTTATATATATATATATATATATATATATATATATATATATATATATATATATATATATATATATATATATATATATATATATATATATATATATATATATATATATATATATATATATATATATATATATATATGTATGTGTGTGTGTGTGTGTGTAAAACCGTACGATCGTAATTTATTAGTTTATGTTATGCCCCCATCCGTGTATATTAAGAGAGAGAGAGGAAAGAATGAATACTGAATGATTGATAAGTTCCTGCGAATATGCTTCTGTTGAAGGCGTGAGCGCTTAAGAAAGAACGGGCAAACAAGAACCTCTCTCTCTCTCTCTCTCTCTCTCTCTCTCTCTCTCTCTCTCTCTCTCTCTCTCTCTCTCTCTCTGCCAGTTGTATGCACAGCCATGCGCGGAACCACGATCACCTGCTCTTCTTCCTCCGCCTCCTCATCCTCCGCATACAACTAAAAAAAGAAAGACCTAGGTTTTTCCATTTCAGAAAAGGGTTTTGAAAGTATGCAGCTTTTTCTTTTGGTACGTGTGTTTGGCATTTCTTTATTAATTGTTTTTCGATTTTTTATGTTTTTTTTTTATATAATGAGTTATGTTAGAACGGTAAAGGTAGCCCATGAGTTGGCCTGTATAATAGGCCTAATGTTGTTTGCTTGAAGGTGGTCGGTGTAGGCCTAGACATGTTTGCTTTAATTATAATTTCCTTGTTCAGTTTGTCGACGTTTCTCTCTCTCTCTCTCTCTCTCTCTCTCTCTCTCAGATCACTGCCTGTTACCAGTGTGCGCGCGTGCGTAATCGCTGTCTTCACCATCTCCCTTTATTTCATCTTTCCTTTCCCCTCAAACCTTCCCATGTTGTCTTTCCGTCTCCATCTCTTCCCCTCCCCTCCCCTCCCCTCTTACCCTTTCGTGGAGGGGTAATTGTCATGAAGAACCTAGGAATCAATTTGGCCTTCTTTTGAAGGCTTTGTTAGTCTTGGGACGTTTTGTGTGTGCATATGGCAAATTGGGTGCACGCACTTCCATTTGCATTTTGAGGGGCGTGCACACACTGTGTTTGTGTGGTTCCTTGTTTTGTCTTGTTTCATATCTCTCTCTCTCTCTCTCTCTCTCTCTCTCTCTCTCTCTCTCTCTCTCTCTCTCTCTCTCTCTCTCTCGTTTTTGGCCAATGTTTTTATGAATTGTAAGTGTTACATTTTCCTTTGATAAAAATAGAGTGTTTTTCCTGAAGACATACTTATCATTTATAATAGTTGGTAATTTTAGAGAAGAGAATCAACATGGAAGGATTATTTTGGGGCGTGAAATACGATGATTATGTAACTCCCTCGGCGACGGCAAACTTGGGGCCAGTGTTTGTTTACAAAAACTCGATCCATTCAGATCCGATTTTGGGCGAAAGAATCCTGTTTTGTGGCATCGGGGAAAGAGGATGAGGTTATTCACACGCAGGATGTCTTTACCCAAGGTCATTGATCCTCCCTCCTCCACGTCCCTGGTCCCCACCCCTTCTTGCCAGGTCCTGCTAATGCTCCACCTTTACCACGACCCGCCCACATCCGATCCTGCAACACCACAGCCCCGGCTGGAGTCCTCATATTTCGGTCTTCGTTATATATATATATATATATATATATATATATATATATATATATATATATATATATATATATATATATATATATATATATATATATTTTGTGTGTGGCCAGGTTGTTAGTCGCTATATGAATTATACATTGTACATTCTATATTATTCTGTCTTGGTCCACAGCTTTAGTGCAGACTTGCATGTTGATCGTCGTCTTCTCAAGAAGCTTTTATAACCGTATTTGTGTTAAGCATATAACCAGTGTACTACTTTGTTTGTTAAGAGAGAGAGAGAGAGAGAGAGAGAGAGAGAGAGAGAGAGAGAAACTTCTTACTTAGATGATGACAGATCAATTTATTTGTTGTGGATTATGATCTTAATGAAAACGATGTTGATATTGATGAAGTTGCTTGGTTTTAGTCCCGTTAACGTCAAGGTACTCGGTGAATAGTAAAGTTGAATTGTTCTGAAAACGTGGAAATATGTTGCCCAGTTAAACTGGTTTCCAAAATAGGTAATATAATGGAATTGGTCATTAAAGTATGCTAGAAATCTGTGTTGGTTAGTTGAAAGGGTTAGAAACTTCAGAATATGTTCATGGAGCTGATGAAGCCTAGAGAAATAGTTAAGATGACTCAGAATTGTTGCCTATTGTTTATAGCATAGAAAAGACAATAGAATTTTTTGTATTATTAAAAACTAGGAAAATTTTTCAAGATTGCTAAAATGTTGAAAAATGTAAAAATATCACTGGTCAGCCACTTCAATTGTTCTGAGAGATGTTCCATGCAAGGCTCGAGTGATTTCGTGCAAGACAATCCCCTGGATTGGATGTTGTGTGAATTCCTGTGTCACACAGGGATTAGTGGACTTTCAGCTCTGAGAACCGACATTTTTAAGAACCACGTACTTCCTGCTTCTGTATATGAATATTATTCTCTCTCTCTCTCTCTCTCTCTCTCTCTCTCTCTCTCTCTCTCTCTCTCTCTCTCTCTCTCTCTCTCTCTCTCTGGCCAAACTTGTTTCGGTCATATCCTCACCCAGCTTGGTCTCATCAAATGAAAATTCACGTTGCATTTTGACATTCATGGCCAGAGGTATGGGTACCTCATGAAGTATAGTTTCTGAGACATATTATATCATTTGCATGACAGCTGTGACATATTGATCCATATTGACTTACCGCACAGGGTACCCAGCGACACCAGTGCCCTTTCTGAATTAATGTTACCTTTGGGTAACACCTCACAGGTACCAGTATTACCTTTTTTTTTTTTTAAGCAACTGTGGTGGGAATAATATTCTCTCTCTCAAGATCCTGTGTAGGACAGCGGATGCTGAGAGGCCTGGGGGCGAAGGATATCAGGATTCACTTCCGTCCTGTCTTGTCCTTTCCTCATCGGAGCACAAAGGAGGCGTTATGAGGATATATGCAATAAATTGTTGTTTCCTTTTATTTTTTTTTTTATTTTTATGGTTGTATTTTGGGTGAGATTTAGTTCAGTCATTTTACATTTTTTTTAACTTCATATTGTGGATGCATTTTCAATTGAAAATCTTCTTGTCTTATACGGAAAGTATAAGCTGTTGTGACATACTGCACACATACACACACACACACACACACACACACACACACACACACACACATAATAAAAGAAGCAGAGAGATTTTAATCAACACCTGTAATTGTGTCAATACACATCGGCTGTTGTCTCTGTGAATATATATATATATATATATATATATATATATATATATATATATATATATATTATATATATATATATATATATATATATATATATATATATATATATATATATATATATATATATATATATATATATATATATATATATGCAGTATATATATATACTTATATAAATATATAAAGATGTGAGTGTACGTCTGAAAGGATTTTACATTGTTATTTGCACTTTTAAAGCACTTTGAAATTCTCTTTCTCTTTCGAGCGTCAATCAGCTGACGAAGAGCTCACTGCTTCCGGGCACGTTCAACTTGGTTGCGGATAAGCCTTTGTTACCGAACCTGTCATTGGTAATGACTTGCGTCCTCTTGTTCGGGGGGAGCGGGTAAGGAGGGATTGAATTTCCTCTCTTTCTTCTTTCGTCCATCTGTCTTACACGCGTTGGCTTCCGGTCGACTGTTCGATGCGACTTCTCAGAAGACGTTAGGAGCTTTTCCGTCCTGTGTCCAGGGTGGGTGATTTTTTTATTTTTTTAAAAATCCGAAAAAAAATCGGTGATTTGTTTGATTTTTTATTTACTTGATATTTCCTCAAAAATGTATTTTATGACAAAATCCATACAGTTCTGGCCTAAAGTATGTATTTGCATTTTTTTTTATATCAAAATGAATAGATGCAGCACAGTTATTCTTAAGTTTTTGTTAACCTCCAAACCATATTTTTCAATTTGTTTGCTTTCAAATTAAAAAAATCAAAAACATCAAAAAATAAAAAAATCGCGATTTTTTCAATGAAAAAATCAGTGATTTCATCACTTGATTAAATCAGTTTGATTTAATCACTGCCAACCCTGCCTGTGTCCCGTGTCCTCCTGGATAATTGGTCTGATTTGCAGTCTTTTGGTTTTGGGTCGATTTGTGAACTACTGCTGCTTGCATCAGGTCCCTATGTTGCATTTGAATTTTAAATAAACCCTTGGATGTTGAAATACTTACCGTATGCCAGTCTTAATTGGTGTGTTCTGCGTTGAAAAGAAGCTAGCCAGTAAAGAGGAAAGGTTTCGTAGATTTCCAGATCACCTCTTTCCAGGCAGTTAGGCTGACGTGAATACTATAGTGAATAAATCAGGAGATCCCCGACTTGTATTCAGTTCTCACGGAAGAGATTCGTTATTCAAATTTAAGGGAAGATATTTGTTGCATTGAAGATATCCAGGAAAGGCAGAGATGCTACCAAGGATGTTAGGTTGTGAGGAGGGGAGGGGCGGGGGGACGGTTATCTCATTCCGGTTTAGCATTGGGAGTAAGAAACTGGTTTGTAAAGGTTCCCACGGTGACAGCTCAGGAGAGTCATTGATTTTGTTACAATTTAGAATGTATGTGAAGGGTATATATAGAGAGCACTTCAGTCTCCAGGGCATTTTTTTATGGTTCATCATGCGAAAGTTCATGCATAGCATACATGGGCACTTCAGAGAACATCTGGTTGGAATTCTTTTGATTTCGTTACTACAGTGATTGTATGGGTGTTGATGGGAAGCTTCTGTTGTTGTACCGTCATAAGACTTGAAAGCAAAACTTGAAAAACTTAAAAGCAGAAACAAGACTTAAAAAAAAAATTGAAAACTTCAAAGCAAAAACAAAATAATTTGTTAAAATGGCGGCAATTGTTGGTAGTTCGATCAATGGAATATAACATTGCCGTCCATTTTGAAAAGGATGGTGGCAGTTTAAATAGGAATAATGAATTGATGTTCGGAGACCAAGTGTGCTGTTCTTGTAAAAGGAAGTTTTACATTTGTTATGTAATGTATAGGAGGGTTTTGCTACAATGTATAGGAGAGTTTTGCTACACTAAAAAAATATACAAAATAAACGGGTTCCCCTGATGGGTTGAATCTAGATATAATAGCTTAAGTATTATGTAGCAGTTTCCGTTGGATGTCCCCCAGAACGGATTACAGTTTCAGAAGTAGGCTACTCATAGGGCATTTTGACAGTTGCGAGACTCGGTGATCTGTCATTAAAGGAATAAGAGCAATCTCCGTGGAAAGAAAATAATAAATTTTATGCTTCTTTTTTATTAATTTATAATCGTTTGTTAGTTTACCATCAAGTCTTATAATGGGCTACATTTGATTGTTGTATGGCAACTTATCCTTTTAGTTTAGATGCTTCAAGTGTCATTGTGCAAGAAAAAAGTATCCAGGTGTGCATGTGTGTTAGGAATATGTGTAGGTCTTGATAAGTTATTACTTATCTGATTTTATTAATTTCAACCGTCGTCGATGTAGGAAAAAATATAACACCAGAAACCCTATCGTATAAGCTTTTGTGCAGTATATATGTGTATTGAGAGAGAGAGAGAGAGAGAGAGAGAGAGAGAGAGAGAGAGAGAGAGAGAGAGAGAGAGAGAGAGAGAGAGAGAGAGCAGCCAGCCAGCCAATACTTGTTGCACTTTTTTGAAGGTCATCACCTCTTGTTCTTTATAACGTATACAGGTAGTAATGATTCATATGACATTTGAAGTTGGTTTTCCAGCGAAAGGTGCCCCACACCCCCCCTTTTTTTTCTGGCTTCCCTCCCTCATAACATTCTGAAAAGACTCAGGTGGGCGGTTCCATTACTTGGGAAATTAAATCAAATCAGAAGTAGTGAATAGAGAGAAGGGGCGATAAAGAAACCAGGGGATGGCCTGGGGTAACACAAGTGACTCGCATTGGACAGAATCATAGCAAACTGTCGAAAATGTTGCAGGGATGCTGTGGACGTTTTCAAAAAGGGTTAGCAGTAGCACTTACATACTGTAGATGACGGTGGATAGACCAAGTATGGAATATTGCTCACCGGTATGGTCTCACCCCAGTAACTGCAGCCATACATATTGACATGAGAGAGTACTAATTCACACACACACACACACACACACACACACACACACGGGTGACCTTCCCCTTCGTACAAGACGAAGACCGATGTTACCCAAGTAGCCTTCAGTGTGGGCATGAACTTAATAAAATATTGTACATCTACAAAATCAAAGGTGTTTTGGTGCTAAACTTTCCTGTACCATTAAACGTTTGCCCTTCTAATCCAGTACAATCCTAGAACTGTGTTCGATTGGCTCTTCCCCATCCTACACATGACCATAATACAGCTAAGGTTGCTCACGCCTTGACATTCACCCTCATGGCTTCTAACCTATGGAATTGTCTCCCTGGCAGCATTTCAGCCATCATAACCAACCTCTGCACATTTAAAGATACGTTAAATAAGGTTTTGGATGTCCTGTATGATAACGAGGATTATCAAAACTAAAGTTCACACGGACCTTTTGGGAATCTGTCATTCATGTCTAAAATGATGAAGTATTTGATTATTTAACAATTACTCACCTGGTCAGGGTAAGTGCTTCACCAGAAGGTCAATCAGCTTATGCAGTTATATTTTACAGAGATTGCTTGTGCTTTGTGAAAATTATTTATTAGAAATGGTGGATGAGGGCAAATGTGGTATCCTGGTCTTACTCGATCTTTTGGTGCAGTTGTACATAAACTGCCTCTAAGCGAATCTAAATAGTAATCTAGTCGTGATTAGTAGTCAAGTTTGTGACTCAGGTGTGACTCAGGCGTTCCTCTGGGCTGTAACTTGCCCTTCAGTGCTCAGATCAGTTATGATGATGTACGGGTTACTGCACATCGTCTTGAAAATATTGGCCTGTTGAGAAATATCTTGATAAATGTTATGTTACGAAACTTGTGATGATGTCATCAGAATGGACTCTTTCCTTGTCTAAGATAAAACTTAGGAAGCGGCAAATACTAAATAAGAGCGACAAGAGTAATAAAGGGTGTTACACCTCGGTATAGGGTTACCCCTGTATTGTTTTAGTTCCACTGGTTGCCTAGCAAAGTTACAATGATGTTGCAAATGTTATGATTCGTCAAACTATCGAGAGTCGGTGCCCGAAATATTTGAAAGATCTGCTGTTCATTGTACAGCCAACCAGTATAGTCAACAAAGGCTAGCTACAGATGTTCTGAGGTATCGAAGTCAAGATGGACTTCAGGTATTTGCTTGAGTGCCGTCAAATTTACAGTCCCAAGACTAAGATAAGTTCCCACTTGATATCAGGTCTTCAAGAAAAAATGAAAGACTTATTTTCTGATTGTTTTGTTGGTGTGGATTTGACAATTGATATGGAATACACCGTCGGAGCCCTCGGCGTTGTGGTTGCAACTGTTACACAGTTCTGAATCCACGCAAGGGAGGACTTCGACGAGGCAATTACCCACCCTGGGAGGAGGTGAAAACAGCAGTGTGATGCTTGCTTATTAGCCCTAAAGCTTCATTAGGTTTACGTTTATACTTACACGTGCCTTAATTTGCGCCTCTCTCTCTCTCTCTCTCTCTCTCTCTCTCTCTCTCTCTCTCTCTCTCTCTCTCAGTATTTATAGTAAAAAGTGTATTTTTACACTAGAATATGACGCAAGACTGACGTAAAACACTTGTTGTATAGAAATTGAGGTATTATTCGAAAAATCGGGTGTTGTGCTTCAATAGTGAACATCTTTGAGAAATGCTGAACTGATAACTCTTTTATTTTCTCTAGCAAGTTCATATCTTTTGTTGCCGTGCTATGTATTAGCTTGAGTCCGGGGAAATATGTATAGGATTATTCTGTTTTCTCAAATGCACTTGGATTGTTCTGGCTTCTTCTGCACGCAACAACACTGGCCTCCCAAATGCATATAGGTTACTCTGGCATTCTAACTTCTCAAATGTGTATGTGATAAATATGGGTTTCCGAAAGTGTACAGTATTATCCTAGCCTCTGAGATATAATTATGTAAGAGTGCTCTTTACATCCTTGAATGTGTATATTATTCCTGCATTTCGGGTGTTTAGAGGATTATTCTAGTCTGTCAAACATACTTAGGATTATTCTAACCTCTCGAATATGTATTGCATAATTCCGGGAAATCCAGTGTGTATAGATTTAGTCGAGCCTTGTGTAAGTGTTTATTCTAGCATTTGGAATGTGTATACGATTGTTCTGGTATATTAAATGTGCTCAGCATTATTTAGTCACTCAGATGTGCTTATGATCATTGTAGCCTCACAACTGTGTATAGGCTCATTCTAGCATGTCAAATGTGTGTGCATATATATATATATATATATATATATATATATATATATATATATATATATATATATATATTGTGTATGTATATATAGGATTGTTTTTGTATCTTTAGTGTGTAAATGATTAATCTATCATCTCCAATGTATATTGGATTATTTTAGCATCTCCCATATGTTGAAGATTTTTATAGGATCTGGACCTAGAGGGACCTGAAAAATGTTACTTACTGGCCTCCAAAAGTGTCTGAGCCATGCTTATGGCAGTGGTTACGAAATGAAGTTATGTAGTCTCAGAGATTTGCATTTTTTTACTCGTAAAAAAAAATTGTACCCATCATCCGCAGCGTCATCGTTTGTGCTACCCCTGTAAATTTAGATGTATTAATGATATTCATTATAGGATCTGGGTCGTTGAGATATAATGCTGAACTGTAGTATTTCAACCAATTTGACCTTAGCTACGCTCACGCAAACGCCTACCTACACTTCACATCCTTGTGAATGTGAGCTTGGGTCATTTTACATACACACACACACACACTACATACATATATGTATGTGTGTGTGTGCGCTAGTCTGTCCTAACCTCGAATTGTATTATTGTAAGAATGGCTTATCAAATATTGTAAAAAAAATCCATAAACAAAATAAAAGAAAATTGTTTCTTGATTTCTATTTCCTTTAAAGAAGTCTATCTACTCCTCCCTTTATTCGTTTTCTGAGTTTCCTTCGGGATCCTTGTTCCAGGTTCCGATTTGTAATTCCGAGAGGATCCATCCGGCAAGGATTGGTGTTGCCTGGAGTTATCCTTGGTAGGAGGCAGCGGGAGGAAGGCAGGGAGCATGTGCTTGCCTTGTCCCTCCCGTCTCAGCGTCCGTGTACCTTGTGACCTTTACTTGGTAGTGGCCTCCAGACGCTCGCTTACTCATCTCAAGATTTTAATTTAGCATTTAAAAATTTGAACCATATATATATATATATATATATATATATATATATATATATATATATATATATATGTATATATATATATATATATATATATATATATATATATATATATATATATATATAATATATATATATAAAAAATTTATATGCACACATATTTGACATGCTGTTGAAAACCGGAGTGCTCTCTCTCTCCAGCCGCAAGGTTTTAATTTTATATTAAAGTCTTAATACAATTAAGGAACAGCCAAGCTGTTTATGTAACCCTAAAATGCTAGTCATTGTTTCCATTTAATTTGTAAGTGTATGTGATCCTTGGGCATTACGTTATAGAAAGAGTGTTTTAGGTACGTGACATGTCGAACAATCATGGGACTGTAGTCTGTTACGTGATGTTGGGACCAACGAGGGACGGACATGCTTTTCCAGTCTTGCTTATGCGACTTGCAATACTTGGCTATGTTCATTAAGTTTTTACGTCGCGTTTTCAACATACGCTCTCTAAATTGTACGAAATACTCTTGCATATATATATATATATATATATATATATATATATATATATATATATATATATATATATATATATATATAACCTGGTCCTCTCTCTCTCTCTCTCTCTCTCTCTCTCTCTCTCTCTCTCTCTCTCTCTCTCTCTCTCTCTCTCTCTCCTGCATTAATGCATTCACTTGTGGAGTAATTAATGACCTAGTCATGTATTTATTTCTATGACATGAACAATGTGCGTTGCGTGGGCAGATTCCAAGTGAACTTTTTACATTTGTCATTTGAATGGCACCATGGAACCCTTCTCCCCCCCCCTCCCCACTTGCTGGCATTCAGAGTGCATGACGAAGATATACCTCCGTCGTGGAAGCGATTCCGGGGGACAGCGTCTGCTATTGTTGCTAACCGAGTGTTGACATCACTACCCTCGGTGCGTGACGTCATGAGATGATGCTCATGGCAACGTCACAGAGAGAGAGAAAGAGAGTGGGTTTTAAGAGAGAGAGAGAAAGAGAGCGCAGTCCACCCAATGCTGTGATAGCTGCAGCTGCCTTCCTACCTTCCCCTTTGCTCAGTTGCTGTTGATTATGGCGCTAGCGAAATTTTTGAAGGAATTATCCTTACCGTTAATCTTTTTGCATCTTTCAAGTGTTGTGTGCTGGTTTCTGTTCTTTATTGTCGAATTTGCCGTTATCACTCCATTCGCCCAAACTGTAGTCATGTTTTGCCATTTTATGTGTACGACGTTTGGGCTCCAGCATCAGTCGGAAATGTTGGCAGTTGTACAGTACTTCACGCCTTGATTATTTCATAGGGAAGTAATTTCAAACGTTTACGTGTTTTGGGTTGAAGCCTCGTTGGCAGTAATTTATAAACGTTTTAGTTGTCTTTTTTCTCGCTCTTTGAACGCTGTAGAGAAGAGGAAGAGGACACCTTCGGGTGGGAGGATCAATGGGAAGAGGCGGTGGTGGTGGAGGTGGTGGTGCTTTTCAGAGTAAAAGAGAAGAGCTATAGGAAGTGAGGGTGTTTGGTCTGCGCCAGACGTACCCTCTCTCTCTCTCTCTCTCTCTCTCTCTCTCTCTCTCTCTCTCTCTCTCTCTCTCTCTCTCTCGTATCTGTATTACGTAAGGTAAAAAGAGCCTTGGAAGTCATTAGACGAATAAGGATTCATTCCTCCCTCTCTAACTCCCTCCTCCCCCTCCTATCCTCTTTTCCTCCGCCCTTCCCCATCCCCCTCTCTTGTTTCTTTGGGCTCCTCTCTCATGGGCGGTGACGTCACCGGACGAAGTTAACTATTGATTTATTGAGTCTGTTATCCTCTGTTAACTGTAGTTTTTAATTGGCAAACTATGTAGGGTTGGCAAGGGAGAGAAGGGACAGTCGTTCATGACGTCATAAGAGTATTATCAGTGGTAATTATACTGTCAAACTTAGCGTTCATTGATATATATATATATATATATATATATATATATATATATATATATATATATATATATATATATATATATATATATAGAGAGAGAGAGAGAGAGAGAGAGAGAGAGAGAGAGAGAGAGAGAGAGTGTTACTGTATATGCTCTGCTCATTGTTAGTAACCCCCTCCACTCCATCACCCCCACCACATACATACCTGATCCTGTACCCAGCTCTTTAAACGAGGTTCAAAGGAAGCTGTGGGAGAAAGAGAGCGAACAAAATCCTGCGACGCTGTACTCTTACGCAATGCCTAGTGACAAGAATTTAATTAGATATAGGGGATTAGCTTTCATGTCGGTCGGAATGGTATATGAAATGCAATTTGTCTCTGATGGCGACTCGTTATTCGTAGTGGATGAAAGACCTCTCTTTCCCCTATGATGGTTTTTCACCTGCTGTGAAAACATGGCAGGAAGAAGTCTTGCATCATTGCTCTTGCACTTTGCCAAGTGAAGTATCTTCCTCGGCAGTTTACTGTACACTTCCAACAAAGATTTGTAAAACAAGTGTGCGAAGAAAAGCTTTGTTAGGATGTCCCTCTCCCTACGCAATAAGTGAGCATCGGTCAAGACTGTGAGACTGGTGTCAAGTTTTTTGTATTAAAGGTGACGGCGTCAATAACCTAGATGTTGTGACGCCAGTTTTAGTAGCCATAGTCAATCAAATCAATATTAAAGCTGTAAAAATCGTACCCAGCATTCACGCCAGACAAGTTTTTTTTTTTTTTTATTTTACACTACTAATATCTTGAGAACTGAGAGAGAGAGGAGGATTGTCTTAATGGTAGTGCTTGATCTTCCAGCTTCTAGCCATCTCATACTCGGGAGTGCCTCGGTAACAGAGAAAAGCGATTTCTGATGGGTATCTTCAGAGGTGTGTTAGACAACAGACACTGACTGCCACGTTCAACTACTGACCGTAGAATTAAAGATGAATCCCGCAAAAAGACAGCCAACTTTCACGGTCTTTCATCCACTTCATATGCTGTACCTCTTAGTAGTCTTGTTAATGGCACATCAAACCCCTGGCGACGGATGTTGTTCCATTCCCTCAAATAATTCCTTCTATTTGTGGGCTATTTCCAAGTAAAGTTAACTTGATATTAAAAGGGTATACACACATACACACACACAACACACAAATATATATATATATATATATATATATATATATATATATATATATATATATATATATATATGTGTGTGTGTGTGTGTGTGTGTGTGTGTGTGTGTGTGTGTGTGTGTGTGTGTGTGTGTAGGGCGATGCAGGGAAGTTTATGCTACCACTGACTTAAGTGAATTTGATGCCTGATAATTAGGTGACAGTAGCGAGCCAATTGACTAGCAACCTCATTGGATAGCACTAGCTGAGAACCAAAAGGAAAAGCCCTGTACCTGAAGGTTGGGGGGGGGGAGGAGGAGGAAACGCTTACGTGATTGCGTGGTTTGCTGCAAATCAGGGACATTAGATAGTTGTTTACATTTGTGTCTTACATGGAAGTTCCGAACTTAACACGCTACCGTACAGTGTCAGAATAATTAATCTAGGTGTTACCTTGAAATGATGAGCTATGTACTGCATTCAATTCAGAAATATGGCAGCATGTTTTGGGAATCTAATTTCCCGCAGTAACTTTAAGTCAGACACGACCGTCTTTCGTTTCTTTAGAGACCCTCTTGGCGTTATCATTTGTTTTTCCTACTTAACTTCCCTCCTCATTTTTAATCTTCTTCCCCTTCTGATCGCCTTGACCCAAAACTCTTCTTCCTTTCAATCTGCAAGGAATTTTGCATTGAAGAGGTCCCACGTGCGCACTGCTCCTCCTGTCTTGTCTGTCATGTATCCTCTTCACCTGCTGGCTCGCTTTAGAGGACTACCAGTCGTTATTACTACGTATTATTATATGTAGTAAAGGTGGTAGTTATAGTAGCAATGCGATGAGTAATAGATGATGCTGCTTTTGTTAAAGATGGATTCCAAGTAAAGTTAACCTTGCTGGTTGAACGTTCAGAGAGAGAGAGAGAGAGAGAGAGAGAGAGAGAGAGAGAGAGAGAGAGTCAAAGGAATAACACGCATAATCGCACAATAACGCCTCGGTATTTCTGAGAATGAAACGACTGTGTAGGAAGCTCACTGGAATACATTGTAGTTGATGTTATTGGAAGTAATGCGTTCGTCTTCACTCCTCCTTCTCTTTTATACTCTCTTTTTCTCCTTCACTGTCTTTTCTCTTTCTCCGCTCTTCCATTGAAGGACATTAAGTAAAGTCGAGGTCGAATGGAGACGTAACCATTGAGGATGGGGGTCCTTTCTCGATATGCGGGTGCATCCTCTGTTTAAAACCCCTTCCAGTCTCTCTCTCTCTCTCTCTCTCTCTCTCTCTCTCTCTCTCTCTCTCTCTATGTGAACAATGATTGATTGGTTCTGTTAGCATCTCCGTTCATCAACAGTTAGAAACAAACTGTGCCGTTTGTATATGTCCATATACGCCAAGGCGTCGTCCAGGTCTGAATCTCGATGTAAAATGCCTACAGTTTTAGAGAGTGTGTGTTAATAGGTCAGCACAATACCGTTGAATATCTTGTATTTAAGAGGAATGTTATTAAGAACTGTTATGTCTCGTGCGTCATACGCACTCACGCACACACACGTAATGTGATCCAAGTGGGATTAGGTGTTTGCTTTCTTCTTACATTACCTCCGTCTTCTGTGGTGTTTGTTTTCTCTGGCTGTTGTGTCTTCTCCCCCCCCCCTCCTCTGTCCCTTATAAACCGTCACCTGTTTTTATCATTTTCCTACTCAATCTTCTTGTAATATGCGGCATGCAATGTGTAATGCACGCTCTGAGCGACAACTTAAATCCCACCACACACACACACACACACACACGCACACGCACGCACACACACACCTCCCATGCCCCCCTCCTTTTCCCCCTTACACTGGTATCGCTCTCTTTCTCTCTTTTGCATGAGGTCTCCCACATGACCCGACCTATACACGCAAGCACGTTGTCGTCACTAGCCCACCTGATGCTTACTCCAGGCGCGCATGCGTTCTTCTTACAAAAGAGCGTTGAGATTTACAAAATAGGATGCCCGCGTGCCACCTTTACGAATATACGCGATATATATATGTACGTATAAATGAACGCGTATCCTCTGCGTCTTCGCAGTCGGTAAGGAGGAGTTTGCTCTTGCAGGTGTGTCATCAAGTCAGGAATTTGTCGCCGTAGAACCGTTGTTGAAGTATTTAATGACTGGGAGCGATTTGGAAGCACATCTGCTTTGCTGATCTTGTGATGTTTTGCGTGTTTTCAGTATTACTTGAGGAAAGTAGTGGTTTTGCACTCGGTCGAATTTTAATGTAATACTGACGGAACCCGCATTATTTAAGAGTTGATATCCAGTTGGTTCACGTGTCAGGTTGCAACTCTTGGTAAACTTTATGTGAACTTTTCTGCCATTAGTTTGTAACAGGGCATTCAGAGTGAATATTAGAATGTATGCACATATGGAAGTTTGCATATCTGTAGTTTTAGATTACACTGTCATTTTCAGTATTCCATGCAGTTCTGCAGTGTTTATATTCCGTAAATCAGTAGAAATGCTACCGAACTTTTCTTATAAGTGACGTCAGCTGTGCTTCCTTCCACACTGAGTTGGCTTGCTGATTAGAACATCGTTTGTATCATTTCTCATCTTGTGAATGCTACATACAGAGCAAATCCACGTCTGTGTCCAATACCTTCGGTGCCGAGAACTATTGTTGCAACGTGATTTAATAATGATAATGCTAACTGCATAGTTTGGTCAAATTTTCATGGGCACGTACTTAGTTGTAAATGATTTTTGAATGTCATTGTGTGGCTCTAAAGCCCATATACCATAGTGTTCAGTGACAGCCTGCTGAGAAGCGGGTCCCGCGGAACCTTGGAACCAGCGAGTGCATTTCGGACAGACTGGGGGGGAGGGGAGGGGGAAGCTACGCTGGTTTAGTGTTTTCCAGATCCAACCGAACTCCTCCTTGTGTGCGTCAGGGAGGGAGGATGGATTGGTGGGTCATTTTACCGGAGGAAGAGGGTGCAGTAAAAAAAGAAAAAAAAAAGAAAAGAAAAGGGAGGTTTTATGGCATGGTAAGGATGGGTATATTGCTGTTCTCGGGTACCAGGCATGGAATGTCGAAGGCAGGAAGTCGAAGTTGGTGAAGATTCTCCGTAAGTCGTCCGTTCTCAGATGCTCCAACACTGGATGAATCGTGTATGCATATGTGTGTGTGTTGAGTTGAGTAGCCCTCTGTAGCGTCCAAAAACATTTCAGTTCCTACGTTACTTTTCCATAACCGGATTTACTCGTTATATTTATTCGTTATTTGCTCACATGGCGTGTTTTCATTACGGTAACGCAAGTTTAGTTTTATTTCGTTCTTTCAGCCCCATTCTGTTTGATATCGTTTGTTTACGATCCTTTTAATTCTTTTTTCCTAACACCCATTGGATTAATTCTATTTCGATAGTCCTTCGTATGCCCTAACATCGTTAAAGGCTGTTGCTTTCGTCCAAGTCCCTTAGTAACATTTCTTCAACATCCACTTTATTTACTTATACTTAAATTGTCCAACACGTTCAGAAAAAATAGCGATTTGAGTGTGGGGCATAGGAATGCATGATTTTCCTCTTTATTTTTCTAGTCATTTTCTTGGTGCTGTATTGTAGTCTAGCATTTCTCTTTGAAGCGTCGAATAGTCTCCGTTTCAGTTTCTGTATGAATTTACATGTCTTCTATATACAAGGTCTTTTTTAAAGTTTATCTTGGAATTTCGTGACATTTTTATATCCATACTATATATCTTTGCTATTCCAAAGGCATTATTTAAATCTTCACTATCGATGATAGTGAAGTTGGATTCCCTTAATTATTTTCCCTGGCGGGCCTTATCACACGGGACAATTATTATTCTTTGCGGAAGGAAGGTTCGAGTGAGAGTTGCAACGTTCGAGCGACGTCTGTTGAAGAAGTCGACTCTCTTCTTCGCCCTCAGGGTACGAGGCTCTGTCCTTTGCGAAAGGAGTGTAGTCTCCTGCTTTTGAGCTCAGCCTCTTTAAAACTCCTTTAGTTTGTCGGTCTCTCCTTCTGAACATACTCCCCCTCTCTCTCTCTCTCTCTCTCTCTCTCTCTCTCTCTCTCTCTCTGATTTTCTACTGCGTTTTTATTCCTTCAAAATAGAGGTTACTTCTTTATGCGCGTGTTGGCTTTTAGTTCGAGTGTCTAAGGTGTTCTGGCATTTTCTAACTGTGTCTGTATTTTTCATATATGTGTACATACTGTACATAGGAGATAACAGCATAAGACGTATCAGCATTTCCCTCTTGTCAGGATTCAGCGTTTTTGTTGAAGTACTTTTCTTAGCTTCTCTGTACCTTATCATATCTGTAAGATTAGAGGAACATGTTTATTCCTCTGTATTTTTATTGTGTCCACTACTGTCTTTGCCTTGGGAACGTGGGAAAACAAAAATGTCTCTGGGGGCCGTTACTGTGATGAAACATGTCACGCAGGAATCGGGAAGATTACGTGTCTGCCTGTGGTTGTTTAAAGGGACTGATTTATTGTACGATTCAGTTAGAACGCGTGCCCAGATTATAATTATGCTGCTGCTTTTTGTGGAAGCAGGGATGGCAACATTCTCTCTCTCTCTCTCTCTCTCTCTCTCTCTCTCTCTCTCTCTCTCTCTCTCTCTCTCTCTCTCTCTCTCATCCCCCGTGTGAACCTCAGTTGAAAGCGAGTCTGTTTTATTTCACAGACAGACAGGTGGGGAGCAGGTAACTCGTTATTCGCACCTGCTTAATCAAGGCGACGATCTCTTTTGCCTTTTCACTCGACGGCAGCAGATGCAGTGAAAACTTGCAAAATGGGCTGCATTTGATCTTGTGCATCGTTATGTTGCCCTTATGCAGTGGATCCGAGTGAGGGCTTTGTATTATGTTGTCATGTCCCCACTCACTCTCCCCGCCCTTCTCCGCTTCCTTCCCACTGCTCTGTCATTTTTAGTTTGGATTGGGCGCGAGTACTTTCGGGGGACATTGTATGTTGATTGTTGCATCATTGGTGAAGCAATACGATTATATTTGGGTCGGGTGTTATTTGCCATGCATTAAGATGATTCACATTTCAACTTGCTTGTGCACATGCTCGAGTTGGCGGTAGCCATGAATAGTCACTTTTGCGAGGGTGGTTGCAACAGGTAGCAAGAAGAGTAATAGAACTGGACCAAATGATGCAAATGCAATAGGCGTGGGATGGAGAAAAAGGGTTGGACTTACATTGCCCTTCGCTGTCCGAGGAAGGCGAGCGACAGGGATTCCAGGGATTTCTCATTTCCCCGCCTTTCCTATTCCCTGGAATCCTAAAGTCTTCTGAAACGGCGTCAGGTTCCTTCCTTCTCAGCCCGTTTGCTCAGCACTTCACTCGTTGCTGGCATGAGAGGACCTTCGTGCTTGGTCAGTCGGTCTTCTTCCTTTTACGCTGTATAGCCAGTCACCTACGCAAGGGAGAGGTATGTAAGGATCAGAGAGAGAATGTTGCAGTCCCCATCTACTTGTGATACATACACACACACATATATATATAAATGTGTATATATATAATGTACATATATATATGTATGTATGTATTCACAGATTGTATTAAAATACTGCTGTGATTATATAAACACACACACTAATATATACATACATATTATATATATATATATATATATATATATATATATATATATATATATATATATATATATATATATATATATATATATATATAGTGTCTGTTGCAATATGTTCATTCAGTATATCTAAAATTTGCCATTCTAAAACATGTGAGAATGTAGGAGAGCTAGGACAGCGTTTTAGCAGTTGTGGACTTTTTCCTTTCTACATGACTGATTATGTCACTCTCGGTTGCTGTTCGTACAGGGGGGAAAATTAGGATTATGAGTATCAGAAGTATATTTAAATTGTGGGCCTGTTGAGCCAAACATGGCGGCAATATTTAAGTTATTTAATTGCATCGTTTTTGTTGTGACAGTCCTCAGCTTTTATATGTTCTTGCATCGTTGGCTTTACTTGTCTGGTATATATATGTATGTTGACTATCCTCCAGCACTCTTTATTTGTGTGTGTGTGTGAGAGAGAGAGAGAGAGAGAGAGAGAGAGATGGTTGAAAAATGTTTTTGTGGCAATTAGACATTTTTGGGAGAAATATTAAGAGACTGAAAATTAGGATTTCTTCGTGACTTTTATTTAAGTAATAAAAAATATGGTTATGGAACTGGGATATCTACAGGTGATGTTAGCGTTCTTTTCTGTTGTTTCTTCTATGGGTTTTTTCGGATAGGGGTCGCGGGTAGAGTGTAGAAAGGAGGGCAAAGCGAGATGAGGATGATAAGAGGTTGGTGGTCGATATTGCATCCTCTCTCCTCCTCCTTCTCCTTCCCCTCCTCCTCCTGCTGCATGTGTGTTTGTGTGTGTGCGTGTGGTTGTGTGTGTATATCCAGCGGAAATGCCTTCTGTTCACCTGAATCCCCGTCGTCATCATCATCATCATCATCATCATCATCATAATGCTCTCTCTTTCTATCTCTTTTGCTCTCTCGAAAGAGAGAGAGAACGAGTTGTGCATTGTCATCGTCCTCCGCCACGCTTCAGCGCCTCAATTAACAGTATATTTGTAAGGAATTTCATAAATTCTCTCTCTCTCTCTCTCTCTCTCTACTCCTCTTTTTCAAATATCTCTATGTATTTTTCCCTTTGACCAATGAGCTTTCAGAATCTATTGATTCAGGATAGGCAGCAGTGTTCTGCGTCAAGGATTTTATCAAATTTTCAGTTATTTTTGTTGGCAAGTTCAGATTATTTATCGAACTCTCTGCATTCTTAGCTCCGTGATTGCTGTATTTTATTAAAGCTTGGCAAGCTGTTGAATTTGTCCGAATGTATTGGTGTTCTGCAGGAGCTTTTTACTCACTATATGGCACAGAAGATAATAAAAGTATTCCAGTAGATCTTAAGACTGTTGTAAATACTCAAGAGAGCATTTTAGTAGCTGCCTAAAATCGTCTTTAGCGGAAAGCTCATTACTCAACTTTTTTGTTTTTTTGTTTGAAGTAGATCAAGTATCATACGTGTATTTGATATAATTTCCTTTTACCAGAACGGCCATGCCAACCTAAATTATACTCTGTCACTTGTGTTAATTGACTTCTACTGTTAGGTTACAAAAAACGCAACAATTGAAAATGAAGCACATTTAATTACTCAGCAAGACGCCATTAACAAGTGTTGTCGATAGACAGGGAAAGCAATTCGTCATCAGATGCATTTGAGATAGTTCCACTAAAGGACCTTGGTACCACTGAGAAAAAAAGGAAGAGCGACTTCTTGATTACTATGCTTCGTGTTCTGTGTGTTTTTATGTGAATGACGCAGCCGGTGAATGGCCCACCGTACAATGATTCCTTGTCCTGGCCGTTTTCGGGAGTTGAACCGGTGCCAAGGACGGAGCCCAGTGGCGGGAATTTAAAAGGATGCACTGCTCAGGAATAATAATGAACGTCATTCAGGAAATGTGTGCGTTTGTATGTATTAGATGTGATTGTAAATGATAGTGGGTTGGGTTATTGTGTATATTTGCTCTTTTTTTTCGTTGAAAATGTTTACATTGATTTTTTACGAATATGTTAATGATTGTCTTGTGTTAGCATTAATGCAGTGTAGATGGCATATGTGAGGCACGATTTTGCCCTGTATGTTTATTCACTTTTAAAATTAAGCGTGTATGTAAACAAACATCCTGTGGCTCGTGCAGAAGTCAGGGCAGCAAGGTCATTGGTCCAGGCACTTTAGACCCTGATTGGTTCTTTGTTTGTGGTTGCATTTGTTTGAATTTGTCTTATGTCATGGCTTTGTTCATATCTATTTCTCTGAAACTGCATATGACCAAATATATGAACTGAAAAGTCCGACTTTTGTTTGTGTAGGGAGTTATTGAAGAAACTCCCATAGAGCGAGAGAGAGAGAGAGAGAGAGAGAGAGAGAGAGAGAGAGAGAGAGATTCCTTCAGGTCTAAGGTGTATTACAGCTACATGATTAAGCTTTCTCGGGTTTTATCATTTGTCTCTTTTCTTCTCTGTCAACCTAAGAAATTCACACGGAAATAATGCCTTCTTGGATAAGATTTTATTCTAACCCAAAGAAATGGGGTTATATTCTCTCTCTCTCTCTCTCTCTCTCTCTCTCTCTCTCTCTCTCTCTCTCTCTCTCTCTCTCTCTTGACGTTTAACCTTTAAGCTGAAGCCTCTCCACCCCCTCCACTTTTACTCGTCTTTTCAGATGTAGCATATTCCCAATTCCCCTCTCCCCTCTGTGCTTGGACCCTCTCTCTCTCTCTCTCTCTCTCTCTCTCTCTCTCTCTCAGTGTAAGTTAATTTTGCAAACGTTTATTCATCTTTTCTTCGGCATGGTAAACATTTTCTCAATATAAGGAGGCGCCATTATATAGACGCATTGTTTATTAAATATATATGTTCTTAAGAAATTATTTGTTCTCATTTTTTTTAATGGTATGTGGGTTCATTTTATTGCTAGATTAGCTACTGGCGTTTTCATTATCGCAGACTTATTTATGTATGGACTGCTTATGCAGAGGTTTCTGTTTTTAAAATGCTTTACAACGTTCGGTTTTGTGTAGCCTAAAATTTGCTTGGTCCTCTCGACATGTGTGTGATGGGGAAAAGGATTATTGATTACCTTCTCCCCTTCCCTCCCCTTCCCGGCCTTTCCCCTTCCACATTTGGGTCCTTTCCCTCTCCCCGGAAGCTTCATTGTACTGCTTTCGTGCAGTCGTAGCCTTTGATGTCGGATTAGGATTCTGGATTAAGATCTTTACTTCTGTTTTTATTCTTGTTTTCTGTGCACAATGAAAACAGAAATTCACATTTATATATATATTATATATATATATATATATATATATATATATATATATATATGTATATATATATATATATATATATTAAAGTTAAATCAGGTTCTCAGTCATTGGAAAGCCTCATCTCTTGTTGTCATTTTTTTACCCCAGACGACGGATATATGACGCCCGCTAAGGCTAGGCTATCTCCTCTCTTTCTGTGACGAGATCATCATTCTGATGATTGGTCGTTTTGTATGTTTTCTCTAATTCATTAGTTTTTCCTTCTCAACCCTCCCTTTTCTTCCCTACCTTCTTTGCCTTTAGTACGTTTAGAAATTTTCTTTCTTCATTTCTGTAAGCTCCGCAGCCAAACAGCAAGGGGATGATGTAATAACGTAGGATCCCCTGGGTAGAAAAAGAGGAGAGATTTTCTCTGCAAGTTTTCAGGTTTTCCGGAAACAGGAAAAGAAGTTGGGGTCTCTCTCTCTCTCTCTCTCTCTCTCTCTCTCTCTCTCTCTCTCTCTCTCTCTCTCATTGGCGTTATCAGATGAAGTATGCCAGCAGGCGAGCATAGTCCAATTATTTGTCGACTGATAAAAGATAAGGAATGAGTTCTTATCTCTCTCTCTCTCTCTCTCTCTCTCTCTCTCTCTCTCTCTCTCTCTATGCCTCAGTTCCTCACACTCTCGTATGTCGTCTGGGAATGGCAGTGCAATTGTACATCCTCTATGACAGCGTCATCCAGTGTCTCAACTTCGTTGTGAATAGAATCGTACCCTTTATGGTTTCCTGTGGAACTCCCGACACTATGCTAGACCATCGAGATTTTTTGATTGTTAGGTTTATTAATGTCATTGAGAAGTTCGTCATACACTACGAGTAATGCCTTATTTGTCCCCGTATGGTGTACGGTATTTCTAAGTGTTTCTGTTATTTAATTGTCTTGGTTCCTTTACTCATTGCCGTACAGAGTAGTTTTCTTTTGTATTCTACTTATGCCTTTGGATTTCGTTTAAACATGCCATGCGAAAACGACTCCGTTATAGTTTTCTGTAATATGGAGGGGTTCTCCATTCTCACAGATCATATGCCATTTTTTTGATGTTACGACAATGTGAGGTAGGCCTCTTTTATAACAAATATGCAAAGTAACTTGATTTACCTCATTCTGTGGTGTCACATTATCGGTCAGACAGACAAACGGACAGCAATGAGCGTTCTTCAGTAATCAGGAGAGACAGTGCATTGATGAATGTGTCCTGGAGATAAGTAAAATGAGAGGGAAAAATTGACTTAACTACTGTGCATTGATGCATAGGGAAAGGATGGTACGAAAGTGCTATGTAGTAGAGGGCGTAAGATAAATAAAAACGATACAAGTAACGAATCTTGAAAACTGTAACTTGTTTCTCTTACAGGAAAATACAAATACCTCTGTCCTCAATCTTTTACATGCTGTGCCAATCAATGTTCATCTCTTCCCCGGTATGATAGTGAGTTTCATCTCGCAGTCAGAGAGAGAGAGAGAGAGAGAGAGAGAGAGAGAGAGAGAGAGAGAGAGAGAGAGAGAGGGCGGGGACCAGGAGGGAAACGTCGGAGTGAGCTGTCGGGAAGAAGTGGAAAACGTGTCTCAGGTCACGTGTACCACCATGAGTTGAGTTTGGCTACAGTGCCGTCGAGAATGTATGTGTGTGTGTGTGTGTGTGTAATCTTTTACAGAAGTCCAGGTTTTCTTTCTACTTGATACATTTTTTTCCAATTCTAGTTCATGTCAGTTTTCTTGGTATTGCTTACAGGCTACAGGAATACTTAATTTAAATAATTTTGTGGGGTCATGCGACTAGAGATGATTCTGTCAACACTAAATTGTCAATTTGGTACCAGTGTGTTTTTTTCAGACTTTCTCTCTCTTTCTTTAAAAATTCATTGTACCTTTGTTGGCCCTGTAATCAGATGATTGATGTGGGCTGCTGCTAGAATGTCGATGAACTAGACGTTTATTATTGCTCCGTCAAAATGTATATCATGAAAAGGAAAGGGCCTTAGGGAGGTAATCGTTACCCCGCTAGGTCGAAACCACCATAAGAGCTTCTTCTCTATCATAAACGTGACCATTCTTTTTCCTTTTGGTCAGACTCATAAACCGTCGTTATGAGCGTTCAATTTTGGCCTCTTTCCCCGGGGGATGGGGGATTAAAAGCTGTGCTTTTTCATTCCGTACGTATTAATAGTCTTCGTGGTTTTTCCTTACTTGTAGATCTAATATTTCCTTAGAAGTCATAATACCAATCCTGGAGTCCGTGACTATAAATTCCTTTGGACAGTCAGTATACCTTCTGGAAATAACCCATTGTCTTAATCAGCTACATAAACTAGGATCTTTCAGTAATTTGCAGAAACACGACTTTTCCTGCTGGCCATCGTTGATGATAATAGTTGTTCTATTATTTGGTGAACAAAGTTGAAATGAATCGCCTTGTACCGGTTGGTTGTTTTCCAGAGAGGGAAAGAGAAAGAGAGAGAGAGAGAGAGCTGTTTCTTCGTTCTCCTCTACATAGACGACACGGACCTAAGGCAGACGGAAAGGGTACATCGAGGGGCCCCGGCTTTAGGTTCGCAGAGGAGAAAAATGTGTGGAGGAGGGCAGCAGTTGGGCGCTTGAGAAGATTGTCCGTAGACTCGATGTAGATTCCTCAATGTATAGGTGGGGAAACTCGTGCTCCTTTGCGGAATCATTTGTTAAGTTGTGGAACTCATGATTTGCTCAGAAACCTGTGCACTGCTGTGAACTTGTGATATATCTGGAAACTCTTATTCTTGTCGTTCGTGATTGCTTGTGGGTACATATTTTCATTTCCACCGCTGGAACGTAAGTATGTACTGCAGTGGCTTCATTTTACGTCAGTCGATGGCCCTTGAAATGCAGTTGCCATATGTTTTGCAAAAGCTACTCGTGCCGTGGAAAGGCAGCCTATATATTTAGAGGACTCATAATGTTACAAGAAGGTTCATTATGTTTATATTAATTTTCTGTCTTTAATTGAGAGGTGTACAAGAAAAGTATGGTAGTTTAGTTGCAGATAAAACGTTGATTTGAAGTTAGACCAGTTGGAATCCTTTGGAGTCATATCGCCAAGGAATTGTGGTTAGACGATAAATGTTAAATCTTATCAGTTTGATCTCAGAGATTTCTGGTGCTTCCTACTTTTGACATTGCCTAAGCGACATTTGTAATAGTCTGAAGTCATTTCTGCATTTTCAGTCCCTGGGGAACATTCTCGACATGTAGAGTAAAAATTGTGATTCTTCATATTAGGAAAGGGCCACAACTCCTTGATATTTTTGAGGACATTAATGGTTGCTGCTATTATTCAAGTGGCATTTTTGTTACATTCTCCGGAGGTCATTCCTGTTATGTTACACGGAAGACATTTTATATTTTAATATTTAGAGGGAATTAGTAGCCTATGTTGTCATTTTTAGATAACGTTTCTTAGTGTTTATGAAGATGAGGTTTATCTGCGATACTTGGAAGGGCATTTGCGTAATTCTTCGGAGGATATACATAATTTCTTCTTCGAAGGACATTTCTTTTTATCTAGAAACGACGTTCTGTGTTGCCATCCATCGGAATATTTCCTCTCATATCTTCATTTTGACAGGATTATTCTTTTATCAGTTTTGCAAAGTCCCCTAATGGTGTCAATCCGTATTTACTGTCCATGGAAACATGTGAAAAGGCAGGTAGTTCCCGGCCGTAAGTTGTAATTTTTTACAAGCTAAATGAAGGGATACCGGGGTATTCAGATGAACGTAAATGACCATCCAACTCTATTGTTAGATTAGTGTAATAGTATTATTATGATTGACAGTTTCCTTTCCCCTTTCCGACATTTCGCGGAACAAAAAGCAGTCCAACCACGACTGAACCTTTGAGGTCTTAATCAGTTGTTTTTAAACTCCTCTCTCATCGAACACCCCACCTCTTGCATGTTATTGTTGTAGTGATTGCAAGACAGATTGTATGTTCACAATGGAAACTCTCTCTCTCTCTCTCTCTCTCTCTCTCTCTCTCTCTCTCTCTCTCTCTCGTGTGCACAACAAAAGCTTCTTTCTAACAAAGGTGAGACGTAAGAGTAGGAGGGGTTGGTTGTGTTGTGCTTGTCCGGGAGAGCAAGTCGCGTGCCATCTGCTCAAAGCTCTATTGTTTGTGGATGCAGGATCACCTAAGGATACCCCCCTTTTACTCATTGCCTTTCTCCTCCTCCTCCTTCCCCATCCCCCTACCTCCCATATCAAGCCCTGTCTGGTGGCCCCCGTCCCCTATGCTAAACCCTTTATTCTCACTCTGTGGAAGGGGTTGGCCGCTCTCAAACCTTCTCCCCCCTCATATCTCTCTCTCTCTCTCTCTCTCTCTCTCTCTCTCTCTCTCTCTCTCTCTCTCTCTCTCCGGACAGAAATGAAGTGTTTAGGGGATCAAGAAATGAGAGAGAGAGAGAGAGAGAGAGAGAGAGAGAGAGAGAGAGAGAGAGAGAGAGAGAGAGAGAGATTAAATGTGAGAGCAATGTGAATTTTTTTATGCTCTTCAGAATACAGCAGAAATAGATTTTATATAAAGGTACATTCATAATTATTGAAAGTATTCAAAAGTTAATTTTCTCAGTGCCTTTAGTGACTGAAATTATCCCTGTGTGCCTCAGACTAAAAGACAGTTGAATTCATAACAAATCAGACATAACTATGTAATTCACTTCAACCGAGGTTTAATTGCTTTCAGCATTATTAAATTGTAATCTTTTGTATTTTTAAATTACTTACTCCAGTTCGATTGACATTACTAGCTTTCCACAGGTACAGACAATTATTTCAGCTGATAATTAGGAGCCACTATTGTAATTCATTTCCAAACCAGAATACGGTGTTCCCTTCATAGTAATTTGTGGTCTGATCACCAAACATAGTAAGGTGCACGTGTGGGTCAGTGGTGTGATAATGAAAACGCGACTCTGTCATTCCCCCACCCCTTGGAGTATATGGAATTAGTCGCGTTTTCTGTTTTGTGCCTTTTTTAATATGTAGGCCAGTGTTTGGAGCCGTAGCATAGAAAACTGCTACTGCTGCGACACCCAATCATTCGCACGTCCCGAAAGTAGAGCTGTTACAAATGTTTTGTTTGTTTTTCTTTTGCTTTCGCAGCCAGCTCGATTCCTCCTCCTCCATAACCTCTTGTTCTACCACCACCTCCTCCCTCGGGGTTGATGATGTTAACCGACCTAAGCAACTGCCGATACCCGCCCTGAACAAGTTAGTTTTTTGCCATGTTTTTCTGTCT
>NC_089793.1:44526841-44619341 GCF_040412425.1 Macrobrachium rosenbergii
TTCTTCTTGCAAACTTGCAAAATCTCTGAAATTTGTTGATTTATTAGGAAATTGCCTTGTGTAAGCTTTCAGCTTTTATGAAACAGTGTAGCTTAAACTCATTTTATAGTTGTGGCTTTTCCTTGTAGGTTTGTGCCGTAGGTGACTCTCAGGTAGAAATTGGGGGTGGCGATTGTATGGCAGGTAGTTTTGGAGTTGTGGGAGGCTGGACGGTAGGGTTCTTTGGGGGAGGGGGAGCGGGTACTTGGGGGTGAAGTCACTAAAAGGGTTGGATGAGTTTGAGAAGGAGAATGAGAGAAGAGGGACAATCACAGGTAAAAAGAAAAATTGAAAAGTCCCAACAGCAGAGTATGTTTGGAGTCCGCACCATCGAAATGGCAGTGTGATGTTTACAGGGGAAACAGGTACGATGTATATACATACTATAACTTTGCACTATGTATATATATATATATATATATATATATATATATTATGTATATATATACATATATATACATACATATTTCTTTGCTCCCCAGAAAGTTTAAGAATATTTGAACTAGGTATTGCTGTCTAGGGATTTGTTTAAGTAGTTGCATAATTCATTTCTCGGGGAGAAAATGTTGGTTCTGAAGTTATTATTAGATCAGTTGAGCACGTATCTCCCAAGGTAATTAAAGGACAGAAATGACTATAGATGCTCCCAGTCCTTACTCGGAAAAAAAACCCCGGTGGTTGGCCTTCAAGGCTTCAAGTGTTGAGTTGTACCCAAGGGGAGACTCGTTCCACTGCCTCACCTGGGGATCAATACGCTCTCCTCACACAACCGCTCCTCCTCCTTTTCTCCCACAGTCACCGCCACCCAACGGAGCCTTGCTGCCAGGCACACGATACGATCTCCAACATTATATGTTACGTTTCTGTTATTTTGCAAAGCCACTCCGACATAAAGTACTGTCCTCATAGTGTGATATATTGTTATTGCCCACACCAATCGTTATTACACAAGTGGTAAATACTGAAATCTCCATGGGAAGCTGCAAGTTAATAAACGATATAAGGTGGGGGGGATAGGGGGAGATGTCGTTGCGGTGGTGGAGGACGACGACTCAGGCAGCAGCACCGTCAGCCAACAGAACAGACATTTCAGTGTGGCTGGCGGAAGGATCGGCAAAGGAGAGGACAGGAGTGTGTTGGGGGTTTGTGCGGACCACGGGGACGGGACAAGGACCCTAGAACTCCTTTTTGCACGTGCCATCCCACGTGCTTCTAACTGCCAAACTTAGAAGTGCTTAGCTCGCCCTCGTGTGTCCTCAAGGGCCAGTACAGATCGCAAACGAAGTGTGCGAAAGGACCAGGGAAATCGGAAGCCCCTGGAGAGGCTGAGGCTGCTGTAAACGGAGTTGAGTGACCGACCAACCGTGTGTGGCGTGAGTGTGTGCGCCCTCTCACTCTCTCTCTCTCTCGGGCCCGTTATAGGACAAAGACCGAATGAATATATAACAACGTTACTTAACTTGAACCTGCCAATCTTGAATACTGCCATTAGACTGCCGTTTCATCACTCGCGACGTTTTCCCTTTTCCTCGAGCAGGGCTTCTCTCAGTCTGCCTGCCTCTCTCTCACTCACTCTCTCTCTTTTCATTATGACTAGTTGTATCACTGCCCGCATATGATCTCTCGTAATGATTAAAAAAGTGCTCAAGTGAAGATTATTTATACTTTAAGTTATAGTGTCATGTGAAGGAAAAAAGTATTTATTTCATTGCTACGTCACTGCCAGTGTATGTGCGCGTATGAGTGTAGATGTTTTTACGAAGTTATTCAGGGATATACTGCCATCAGATTTTGTGTGTTCATGTTCTTCAAGAAAGTCTCCGCCAGCCAAAAACACTCCGATTTTCTTTCGTCACTTGTTACTATTTAGTAAGTATTCAGGCTTCTGTTTGTTTGTTTATTTCATTCTGTTTGTAGTGCCATGTAAGGAAATGAGTATGTTCCTTTCCCCTGTGTCAAAATGTGACACTTAAGGACAGAATTTGGTGGTGTACGTGATCAAAAGGCGACGACGCCGTCGTGGTGGGGACCCGGCCTGCCTGCCAGCCTTCGCTCTCTCTCTGGTGGTTGGTCGGTCGTTCCCCGACTCTCTCTCTCTCTCTCTCTCTCTCTCTCTCTCTCTCTCTCTCTCTCTCTCTCTCTCTCTCGGAAAGATTTGTGGCAACGCTGCCTTCCCCATTCTCGCACCTCTTGCTATTTATTTATTTATTTAGAATTTCTTTAATTTTCTTTATATTTTGATGAGCGAATTTTTAAAATGGCTGAACTTGCCTTTATTCTGATGTGATGCTGAACATAATTTGCCTGTTTGTAGTTAGCATGATGTAGGCCTAGCTGGAGCAAGTTGTTGTTGGCGTGCGTGTAAGCCCATAGCACAATATGGCAACGGCGCCTTCCCTGTCCAGAAGACGAAATTCTCGTGAAAACTGCGGACAACTTTAAATTTTTCTCTCCCTCTTTCGACGAATGCTCCATAATTTGCTTTGTTGGTATTCTTGGCTAGTCTTGTTGTGCTGATGAATTGCACTGCATTTGGTTATTTTTATTGGTGGATGAACGGTTTCGTGTGTTGTGTAACCTAACGAGGTACGCTTACTTGGCAGAGACATATATGTTTAGGTCTATGCCTAAATTTAAAGCTTAATAAAACTTGCTAACATCAGTGATTACTTTGGCATGATAATTTCCCTTCACGTATGATCAAAAGGAATGCTAGTAAGAGCTTCAAAAGTTAGGTGTATTTGTCAAGATCGAAACCTTGATGAGCTTGTAGGGGCTTTTGAGGGAGGGTAAGGTTGTCAGGTCTAACGGCCGTTTTGAGTTCCCCTTCTCATAGCTTTACTTACTGCCATTAGGCCTATACCATTTCGACCCTTATGTGCCCTCCGGGCTTCTTTTCGTATAACCAAAAATTTCTCTCTCTCTCTCTCTCTCGTAAACCTTTTCACGTGCTTTTGCCGGAGGGGCTTTTAAGACATTTTTCCTCTGAACACTTGGAAGGAAGATGTGTTACGTCTGTCCCCACCTAAACCATGTTTCTGATTGTGATCGGGCAGATATTTTGCACTGATGAAATTTGCTTCTTGTGACTTGCCAAATTAAATTTTTTAGTATTAGTAACACCCATATATATATATATATATATATATATATATATATATATATATATATATATATATATATATATATATATATATATATAAACTTTATCACATACACAATTGTTCTGTGCGTTAGTAGAATTACTGAAAGGACCTCATTCAAACTGGATGATATCTAACGGAGTATTTATTCAGAAAAAGCTACAACCTTTCTTGGACAACCAGTCCACATTATCCAGTATCCGTACAATCCGTACCATCCAGTTTGAATGAGGTCCTTTCAGTAATTTTATATATATATATATATATATATATATATATATATATATATATATATATATATATATATGTATGATGTGATAATGTGTGCGTGTGTGAGATTTTTATCGGTCGCACGTGTATAAAAAAGTTATTTTCCAGGGACTTAAGTATCACGTTGTGGTGTTGTAATACTGTTTTACGCTTTAAAAGAAAAGGATGAGGGCATTAGTCATATCTAAGCTAGGGACGAACAGGCTGAATAAATCACACTTTGGTTCTCGACTGGGGAAAGAGTAGGTAAACATGTTCAAACTCAGTAACGTAACTAAGGAAGAAATCAACTATCCAGACGACTTTTCTTTTGTCTTGTCAGTAGCTAAGTACTGATTATATGTTAAGATAGTTGAGTCTATTCATGTAGAATCAAGGCTGAAACAAGAAGTTTAAGTTGATCGTTTGGTGCTCTAGGCTTCATTTTTAAAAAGGTTGATTGGGTTTAGTGTGCATAGTAGTTGGGAGTCTCTTCGATTTTAGTAGAGAAGGCTGGAAAAGGGAAGCGACAGTGTCGAATTCATTTTTCTTTAGGTTCAAGGTCAAATTTAGTCACTTGTGGAATAATTTTTATCTTGTGGTCGAGATAACTAAGTTTTAATAAATAAATATCCTGGCGTGTCCTTTGTAGAAAAAATGTATCTGAATATTTCCTGTGATTCATGTTATTCCTTCATGTGTCATGCAGTAAACTTGCCCACTTGGCTTTTAAAGAATTGCAAGGTATGTGTGGCCAGGGAAAAAAGCGACAAGTGTTGCGACAGATAATCTTTATTACAAAAGTGCGAACACTGAACAGGTGCTGGGCAGTGCTCATCAGCAGACGGCCAGTCAGTCAGGAATTGCATTGGTGGCCTTGAGAGATGAGATAGAGAACGCTCGCAGACGCATTAATAAGGGAACATCCTCGCCTGCCATATGTCTCATGTGCTTCTTGCTGTTGCTCCATTTTCATTGAAATATACTGTATGTAGTAAGCGCATGCATCCTCGTGTGTGTTTTCCGTACCCACTGATGTATTGTGTGTCCGTAATGCATGTATTCAAGCATGTATAATCATGTAACATTAATAACTTGGCTATGTTTTTTTATTTTATATATTTAACTCTATTCCCCAACTGCATGACACAGATCAGTTGAGACTTTGTAGAGCCAAGCCACGTTATCCCCATATTTTCTTTAGCTATGAACGTGTATTTTCAAACGTAGATAGAAACGAACACTGACTATACAGCAGTGTTCTTTATAATCTGAACAGATGCATGACAAAAAAAAAATTTTTGGGGAAATGACTTGGCTCTACCAAGTCTCTAATTTGTTTAAGTAATTATCTTCTGGAAATTGGAGATAAAATTATGTAAACGTTTCGACACACTTATGTAATGTATGTAAAAATAGCTGGAATTTTAAAACCATTTTTATTGCTAATACAAAACCTGGTAAAATTGCTAGCAGGCTTCTACACGACACTGAAAATTAATACACATACACACGCGCCCGTACGCGTGGCGCCTACACTATAGCGTAACGTGTTAGTGTTTTTGTTTAGTATTTGTTTTCCCTTATTTGCAAGAATGAGAAAGTTATATATCATTAGTGTATTTGAAGTTCGTTTAAGCGATCTAAGAACGATTTCTAGTAAATGCTTGCATGAAAAGTGATGTGGAGATACCCAATATCTTCGGCGTTTTATCAGGATTAAATGGTTATATGAACGCTACGTACTACACGTTATTGAAGTTTGTTTTAGCAGGATTGACTGGTTATATGAACGCTACCTACTACAGTTATTGAAGTTTGTTAGGCCTAACATGAAAGCGCGGAGAGAAATCATTAATGTAACGCTTGCTCTCTTCCACGGGGATGGAGAAGTGGAGTTGGCGCTTAGGACCTCAGCGACTTTAATAATGAACAGTATTTTATAAACTGGGACCTTCCTGATGAACACATATAACTTACGGGCTATGTAAGGTAATTGGACGGAAGGAAGCGAACCAAAGGCCTCAAGCAGATCATTGGAATTCAGCGGGTGATGTCTTGTGGTTAGGAGTATCTGCAAACTCTCTGGTAGTAATACGCTGCATATTTGTAAGTTCATTGAGGATGAGTTTCACTGTATGGTATTTAAATTTTTTATGTCAGTGGCAGAAGTGCAGTTACTTTTTAATAGACTGATGATAAACATTATTGAAAACCAAAATTATGTATGCATATTGTTACTCATATACCATACAGAAACTAACGTAGCTAGCATTCTTTTGTGCATTTTTAAAAATTAAAATAACCCCGTGCCTGATAGCAGGATCGTGATATCCTTACGTTAAAAGGGATGCCATCACAGTTTTTAAATAAATGCTTTCCAGGCAATGAAGGTACAATGTGCAAGTCGTTTTGTTGTTAAACCGTGGTTGGAAATGCAAAAGCTACAAACCCAACGACCCAAAGAGGGAGATCAGCGATATATGGAATTATAAACTAAGAAACAGTGTGCTATGGAAGAAGAATAACGAATGAATAAAAAAAAAATAACCGACAAAGAAGATGGAAGTAAAATAAGACAAAACCACGAAGTGAGACTTCCGTTATTCTGCAGAACAACAAGAGCATTTGCATCAGGTTAGAGCGTCTAAAGTTCCAAGTCACCTACAGCATAAGGAAGATCATACCACTATTTGATCACAATAGTAGTAAAAGGAGAAAACTGGAATTGAACCTCAGAGAAGGAAACTTAACGCAGTTTAAAGAATTATGTGATATCTTGTACAGCATGCGCATAGATAATTGAATGACGGTGCCAAAGGTTTTATTGATCGTGGTATAAGAAATTGTATAATTTAGTTTTTCTCCTGATTTAATATTTGTCACAGCTTCCAAGACCCAACGGGGGATCAGTATTCAAAACGTGATAGAGCTAAGCATATCTTCAGGATCGACAAAATCTTCAAAGGTCCCTCGTTCCTATGTTTTGTGCAGTTGATGGAATTTTTTTTATATATATTAATCGGAAGTGAATTTACAATCATGAATTACACTGATTTTTTTTTTATTAAGAGAGTTGCATTTACGTAAAGAATGCAGTTAATGGCATCCAGGGAGGATGTCCACACGTCCTAGCCCTTGTTAGCAGTCATAGCCTGTTGATTTCAGCCCTCAAAATCTGCACCATGCAGTAATTATAGTTAGGTTACTGTTTAGCGATTCAGCAGAGATTGGATACAGTAGTGAGGTGATAGGATTAGCGCAGAGAGAGTAATATCGTCTGCACAAGAAAAGACTGTTGCCAGCGTAGGATCAGATATCATAAATATATGACATGAAAAGTAATAGGCCAAGAAAGCTACCCTGGAGAACACCTTAGGTTACATTGCTGTAGTCTCTACAGGAATGTTGAAAACACCATTAGTAACCTGCACACTTATTTTCATCAAAGTTTTCTGTCTTGAGCAGTAAAATATTAATGGCTGGTGTTTATTTTCACACCAAAAGTTTAGTTGTGTTTGTGTTGTTTTCGCAGTAATTTGCTGTACTGTGTAGTGCTAATATTCTTTTGGTTCTTGAACGACGCTTGTAATGACATCACAAACTTACTTAGTTGTATGGCATGTTTTAATCGGTTATTTTTGTGCAAGATTTGACGGTAGGAGTTGGATTATCTGAGTAATGAAAAGCAGTAGAGAAAGTACATTCATTTGTTTACTTTTGTATTTATTTGTTTCTTAAGCGGCTATGGCATGGGTCCAGGATTCTCTCTCTCTCTCTCTCTCCTCGAACCTGTTTCGGAAAAGGGGAAGGGGCCTGGGGGAGGGGCCATTTAAATCCAGTTCAGCTGTTAAACTTTTTTTGTGTTGCATGCACGAGGTGCTTGTTCTCCCTCCCCCTTCCCCGCAGGAAACCAGTGCCCCATCCCCGTTAAATGGCCATTGCTTCCATTGTCAGGGTCTTCCCCTTTGCTTGTGATGTTGCCTTTTTTGGAGCAAGTGACTAGTCAACAGGAGCCTTCAGTAGCTTGAAACGTGCGGATTAACGAGTAACACTTTTACTTTCTGTTGTAATGCTTTCAAGATAGAAACTTGATTCAGCGTTTTCGATTGGACTTGAAAGAATGGCGTAGACTAGAAGTCAGTGTTACCAGATATACGCCTGGAGGGATTAGCTTACATAACTTACTTAGGTTCGGGGGTTTTCGTTCACCCTACAATTCGTTCAGCGCTGTGTTGTGGATCGTCTTTGGAATGCTGTGTGGGAGAGTCTTGCTCTCTCTCACACGCCATCGGAAAACAAGTAATGCTTTGTTTTTGCTGGCATTTTTTCTTATGTTCGAATGCTTTTCATTAGGTTCTTTGTAGCAGTATTTTTTTTCCATCACCAGTGATCTGTTTGATGTGACGTTGGGCCGTTCCCGCTCTGAACAATAGAGTTCTATGGATGTTCTGTCTCTCGATGAAGCAAACTAGCTGCTACCCTCTGCTTACTTCCCCCTTCTCTTCTCCCAACCGAGTACCGAACTACCAACCCCCTTATTCGTGTTCACTTCCTTCCCCCACTCAGTACCAGTGTGCTGCCGTTATTCTTCAGTGTTCATACTTCACTCACTTTTGCTGCCATTTAACGGGATGAGGAAATTGCTCCCTTAAGTCAGTTTTGTCACAGCAGAAGTCATGTTATTGCCTTTATTTCTTAAATTAATATGTTTTATCATTAGGGTTCTGCTCTCACTCCTCACAAAGGGAGGCGGGGTGTAGACATTGTTGTGGCAATACGGGGTTACCCTCTGGTGCGACCTTGTCTACAACATTGAACTTAGTAGCCGTATTGGAAGGTTAGAGGGGTAAACAGTAAACAACATTTGTAAAGTATTACATTTTCTGACTGAGGTTTGAAATGGATAATTTGTTTTAGTGTACTCTTAACAGGGGTTAGCAAAGTGAATGATACAGGCAATAAATTGAAGTTACACTTTTTACTGGAGATCAATTCAGCTTTGTTTTGACACCAAAAATTCAGTTTTAATTTAATCAATTAAAACGCCAAAAGTATGAGTAAGTTTGTGAGCTTAACTCCGTACTTGATAGTCTTAAATGATTCGGTTTCACTGTTGGTAGATTTGATTTGTGGTGTTTTTCCTGGAGAAAAATTACTAGTAGAGCTTGTTTTAGGGATCTTGGCCCTGAAAAAATGTTAACCATGATTGCAGACTTGGTTTTTGTCTCCACCTTCAGTTGTGATCATGTTAAGACAGTCCTATTGACTATTCTTGGGAATAGCATACTAAAATCTTGAATGATTGAAAAGATTATTTAATTGCAAAAATTAGATGGAAAAAGGCACTGTAAGGAATTCTTGTAAGTTGGTCACGTGGAAACGGCTGAACTCATATTTAAGCCTGGATTGTGCTGTGTGTGTGTGTGTGAACAAAGTTACAGCCATGGAGGAAAAGTGAAACAATTGAGATGCTATGACCATGTCTTGGTAATAAGATGAAAGTACTTAGCATCTCAGTTTTTTTTCTTCGTGATTGTAACTTTGCCAGTATAATTATCACGTTTTTACATTTTCGTTGTTTAAAATCGAACACACACACACACACACACACACACACACACACACACACACACACACACACACACATACATATGTATCATATGAGAAGAGTTCAATACCACTAATAACTTTCACAAGTCCGTCGGATAAATGGCACTTCTTGTAAACTGATAAGCTGATAGGACGTGGCTATATCCTATCAGCAGATTAACTTTTTTTAACATTTACAGTGGGGCCCCCCCCCACTGTCCCGCTCCTGTTGCATATAGAGAGAGTTGAATATTCGTTGTAAAAGAAAGAGGATTTTCACCCTGAAGGGAACTTGTATTGTGTATAGCAGAGTAGGTGTTGAAGTTTATGCTAACATATTTTTCTTTGCTTCTGTCTGTACTTATGCTATTTTGGTCAAGATACAGTATAAACGTAATTTTTGACCTTGCTTTTACACACACTGTTTTTAAGGTGAAGATAATTAAATATTAAAGGGTGAACCATGGCAAGTTATTGGGTATTTTTCAGCGGGAGTAGGTATGTAGTAAGTTTTTATCTCGAACTTTTTCGAACATTCGGTTTGTGTACACACACACACACACACACACACACACATATATATCAAATATAAGGAGCCCATAAAAGCGCCAAAGCTTAGAAAGTAAAGGCTGCATATCGTTTTCGGTGGGACACTATTATGGGTATGGGTGTGATACTTTTCTTTGTAGCAAGCTCTCCCTGACCATCTATCTTTACTGTATCTCCAGTATCCTTTAGATATAGATGCACATAAATGAAATTACTTTGGGATCCCATTCCTTATTAATTATCGTGCTGCAGTCTGACCCGTGTTTCTTGCGCGGTGTCGTTCATTATTTTTCACGTATCATTGGGTACTGATAATTTGGTACATTAGGAAAACGTTTGCTGATAATGATATAAATTCGTGTTATAAAGAGATAGTGTAGACGCTAAAGGATAGATTTCTACGTCACTGGAACTTGTGATATGTCCCATGTTTTGTGTTTCGCAAGATCATGTAACACCCGTGCAAAATGTTACCTAACTAAAATATGAGGGTTGTCAAGAACTATAAATACCCCAAGTAACTCTTATGCAGTTGTCGCTAGGGAAGAAAGGTCCCTGGGACAAGTTGATCATCTAGGTTGAAGCTGTATGATGTTAGTCAACCTCAGATTTGGCTCAGAGCTTTGATGAGTGAATATTTATGTTTTGGAAACGCGAGGCCGTTTTATGTTCAGTGGCGTGCTGGCCTGAAAGCGTACATGCTTTTTTTAAACTGTAAATTTTGTCTGATTTGAAGTTGGGGCTGTGCTCGTGGACAGGCTGCGTTTGTTGTGGGGGAGGGGTGTTGAGGGATAGGCGGTGTCACTCGGGTATCCTATCCTGTAGGTTGATCGCCACCTGTTGATGTGCGTTGCCAGAAGGGAGACTTTTAGTGTATGCTCTCTCTCTCTCTCTCTCTCTCTCTCTCTCTCTCTCTCTCTCTCTCTCTCTCACAGTTTCGAATATTTATTTTGCTTGTCAATATTATTAGTTAGGCTAGCCAACATGAGTAGCCTAGATGCCTATTTCTTTGCATCTCATGATTTTTGAACAAATTTTCCTTCCAAGTCTCGCTTATATATATATATATATATATATATATATATATATATATATATGTATATATATATATATATATATATATATATATATATATATATATATATATATATGTAGGCTGTGTGTGTGTGTGTCATATAATAACGGTCTAGCCATATGTCGTTCTTGGCATACTTGAAACATCTGTCCGGATGTGAACCTCATAGCAGTTGATAGGTTTATCTGGCTCTTAAGGGCTTTCGAATAGCCCCAAATACGAAAACGAAGAGAGGCTTTCAGTAAACGAAGATATTTATCGTCATAGTTTGAAAGGCGATCAGCCGGAAGCAGGTGCACAAGAATGAAGTAGTAAGTGTTGGTCGCATTCCAGTTTTCTTCCTGGAATACCTGTGACGCCTTGTAATGCTATGTAGATTACCTGGAAATAGCCTTAGGAGGCACCCGATTGATGTCAAAAGGGGCTGGGTGGGGCCGGATGTTGGTTTGGGTTTGCACCCCCTTGGTGATGGGGAGTAGTGTTGCAATACAAGAGTTTAAAACGACTCAACGGAACTTTCCGTACTCCCAGGTGTGAGTGAATGAGTTTCCGTTCTCGAAATCTCTAGATTTTTGTTACGGTCCTTTCCTGGACTGCATATCCTCTCCCAGATCTCCCTCACCCCTTGAAGGAGCAGGTAGTCAGTAATTGCCATCCTCCTCAGCAAGTAAGCGAGCGTCGTTTTAAACACTTTAAGTTGGCCGTAGGCTGTTCAACATTTGCATCAGTTCATCTTTGTATAGTATAATTTTTATATAGAATGGGGTAATTCAGAACAGGGCAGTTTAGAAAGACCAAATCTTGCTCTAGCGTGCACAGTGAGACCTAAAACTTTATAATAAATTGGAATTATATACTTTTTAATCCGCATACCGTGCTTCTGAAGTTATTCACTGCATACGCTCATTATTCCAGTTAAGAATTTTTATACAAGACTTACGATTGCCCGGTAATAAAATTGTCCGTGAATGTGATAAAATTAGGGGTGTGATCTGGCCAGTCAGGTCCGCCCTAGTGGCATGTGCATAGAAAGCCATTAATCAATAATTGTAGTGGTTCTTTATGTACCTTTGGATGTGGGGGAACATTAAAGCTCAGCTTATGTTTTATTCATAAACGCTCGACGCTTCAAGCGAAAGATCGGGACGCTTTTTCATGCGTTTATACACCATTCAAACCTTTTCGTACGTACGTCATCGTTTCGTCCTTGGTTATATTACTTGTCTGGTGATTTTATCTTCGTAATATTCAATACTCTTCGTTAAATTTATATTTGTAAGTTAAATGTAGGGAATTTATAGTGTAAAGGGAAATGTTGTAAATAGAATTGAAGCATTGTCAGCGTTCATCAGTTTTACATTTTCCTCTAATGAGTAGAGAATACTGATGGGAAAGATTGAAATGGTTTACTTGAACAAATACCGTCAGACACGGAGAACGGAGACGACGACCTTCCCATTACTCAGGATGCGAGTTTTCTTTTCTTGGTTGTGTGCGCTCGCCACCTACTTACCTGTCATTGTATTGCCGTAGTCAGTTTTTAGTGGTTGTTACCACGTTGAATTGAGCGTAACCAGTAATCCACGGAAGTCACGTGCGTGATCAGTTATTTCTGAAAGAACGTCTGTCAGAAGTAATTATTCTTGCACGTGACTTTTGGTGATTAATATATTAAAGTAGTGCTGCACTTGGTGGTTAAAGTACTAGACAACAATTTTATATAATTTTTTGGTCGTTTTCAATATTTTAACATTGTCTGGCGTTTTGGGTCTCTTTCAACTGGTGTAGTGATATTCATTTAGCAGTTTAGCTTTTGAACCATCTGAGAAGTTAACGGAGTTCAGTAACTGTTTGCAACGCTGCAAACATTTTACTTCTTGCTAGCAATATTACTCTGTTTAGAACTCCTATAAACGGTATTCATTGTCACCTATGAGTAATCTTTATTTCAAGTTCAATTTTGTTGAAGTTGATAACGTAACGTAGACAAATGTTGACTGAATTGTCAAATTGTTCGGACATGTTTTCTTTTTGGCATATTTCCTTATCTGTGCTTTACGCAGTTATCCAGTGCTGTTCATCACTCATACCTCTCAAGTTCTCATTTGTGTGTGTTAATAACACAGCCATCGGGCCCAGTTTTCATGATCGTTCTATCAAGGATGTGAGTGAGAAGTAAGTAATTTAATGTTTGTGGCACAATGTAGGTAATGATAACTTGTTAATTATATCCAAATCTCTCGAACAAATGGTCATGATGGAATAGTAGTGATGGACTGCTATAGCTGGAAATGAAAAGTTATGTTACTAACATCAAAGTCTTTTTCTCGTCATTCTTTTTAGTTTAACCTGCTCGAGTTTTGCAGCGAGTGGCTTAACCCTCTTAGCTAAGTTACAGTGACATCTAAGTAGGTTATTCGTTACTGTATATCGGTCTAGAGGAAATGGGTCTGCAACTTCAACATCTGTAGGTTCGATTTAAGCTGGCAGCGATGTCTACAGCCTTCGGCCTGTAGAAGATTTTAACCATTTTGCGTTCGAAATACAGTACCCGCTCCACTCTCTAGGTATTACTAACAAACAAAAAAAAGTATGGATATTCTGTTTGAATACCGACTGTGTCCCGTTCAACTATCGACCTTGGAAGTACGTGAATATAATAGCGCGCATTACTGATGATGTGAATATTGCGGTATTAGATTAGATAAGATTAGTTTTGAGGTTAAACGCTTCGTTGTTAACAGACCACACTTTATCTTTCGTGAAAGCTATATTAAGGGGACAGTAATTTTTGTCTTGTCCTTCTTATAATTCTTAGTTTGTAATTTAAAAAAATTCACAGACCCGTGATTTTTAAGCGTATGTATGGCTTTTAAACTGATAAATTATGCTGTACAGTTAGTGGCGTTACAGCACAGGCAGGTCTTATATTCATAGTAAAAAATTAAATATATTGTTGCTGGAATTTGTCATCACTGTACTGTTCAGCACTCTTATTTGTTGAAGAAAGATGTACTCTTTTAGTTTGTCAGTCTTATGGCATTGTTAGGAATATTAAACTTTGGGCATGATTCAGGTATTGATTCTGGTTTATATATACTGTATGTGGAGGGATGTTGTTAAATATATTCTGAGAGACAATTTACAGATGTGTATGACCGAACCAGGTGGAGGAAACCTGTCAGAAACATCGACCCCACACAGGAGTGGGAAAAGCTTTGGAGAAAGATATATATATATATATATATATATATATATATATGTGTGTGTGTGTGTGTGTGTGTGTGTGTGTGTGTGTAGGCATGTATGCTTGTTGAGTGTGTGTGTGTGTTTGTTTCCCAATACTTTATCTAAAATGTAGTAATCCAGTGCTCCTGTTTTAATCTATTTTATATATGTAGATTTTTTTTTGTTTATGTAGCCTAACTACCTTGACTATTATGACTTTTGCTATATATTATGAAGATGCATTATGTATCGTAAAGACACAGTACAAACAGGTTTGCGAGGATTGTTGTTAATTATGCTAAATTAGTTAACTATTTGATATTTATGACTTTTATATACTGTATACCGGTAATCTGTTATTATATTTGTAATTTTTTTTATTAACAATACTGGAAGCAGTCATGGACTGCTGCTTTCAATATACCCAGTGGGTATGAAAAGTGAACACGGTGGTAGATGGTATGAGATTTGTCACTATATAAATGACCTCGTATGTTTATGTAGTCCATCGTTGATTCAACATTTACTTTTTTGTATTTTACTGTCATTTTTAGTATAAAAGCTTCATGAGATGCAGTAAATTTAAACTAATGCCACCTGGTAGCAGAAAAGTAAATTGAACTTATTTTCAGTATTTATGTAGATTTGCTAAGTTGTCTGTTAGTAATTTGTTTGTATTTCAGCTGTTTAATAGGTGTATTTCTCTTCCAGGGCTGTGAAGGCATTTCAGCAAGTTTTGTACATTGAGCCAGGGTTCAGCCGAGCCAATGAAGTTCATATTCGTTTGGGTTTGATGTTCAAAGTTCAGAGTGATTATGAATCCTCACTGAAACACTTTCAATCCGCACTAATTGATGCAGGGCCTGCATCTTTTTCTAAACTTGAAAGTAAGTTTTTTATATGGCTATTTTTTGTATAATATAACTTTTGAAAAAAACAGGGTACTTCATGATATTAATCAGATTGTTGGGCAAAGCACTATGACATCATTATTACCAGTTTTTTCTACTGGAGAATCCTACTCACTAATGTGGAATTGGCAGATGAAGGGAAAGAGTAAACACATTACATGAAATTAGATCTTTTTGAGCTTCTAATTGCAGTTTATTTTTTGCATGTTTAAAAAAATGCTTAACTGGTATTTTGTAACTTGATTATAAAATTTTCATTTTATTTAGCCTCACAAGTATAGTATTGATGCATGTTAGGTAATTTTCCAGGCAGAAATATGTATGTAGATAAATACATTACATTGTTTCTCCTTTTTCAGTTCAGTTTCATATTGCTCATCTTTACGAACTTCAAAACAAGCATAAAGCAGCACGGGAAGCCTACGAAAACCTCCTGAAAGAACAAGATATCCCCAATCACTTGCGAGCTGACATACAACGTCAGTTAGGATGGATGTACCATACTGTTGATAGCCTAGGGGAGAAGTCTAGCCGAGAAATAACAGCGGTTCAGTTGTTACAGAAATCTATTGAAGCCGATCCCAAGAGTGGCCAAAGCCTTTACTTGCTTGGTCGATGCTATTCTGCCCTTGGGAGAGTTCATGATGCCTTTATTGCTTACAGAAATTCTGTAGACAAGTGTGAGGGCAATGCTGATACATGGTGTTCTATAGGGTAAGTAGCTTCATTTCCTGTAGTAACTATCATATTTGATGGGCAGAGAGACCCCATTTCCCGTAAAATGTCTCAAATTAAATTACATTATAAAATGTCACAGATTATCTCAACTTTGTATATAAAATGTCTCAAATTATCTCATCTTTGTATATAAAATGTCTCAAATTATCTCAACTTTATATATAAAATGTCTCAAATGATATCAATTTTGTATATAAAATGTCTCAAATTATCTCATCTTTGTACATAAAATGTCTCAAATTATCTCAACTTTGTATGCAAAGTTGAGATATCTAGTAGGCTAATGTTTGCTCAGGCAGTTTAGACTACCAGTACTTGTACCTAGCAATCTCCATGTCAACGTAATATTACTGGTATTTGCTCTTGTATCGTCATTATTATTACTAATATTATTATTACCATAAAATCCGTCATAACAGGACCAATATATGAACATGTAGGTTGCATAAGAGAATTCTTTCTAAAAGGTATCAATAAGCAATTCTTACTTTTCCCAGTCTGATGTTATTAAATAATTAATAACACTTTAAACCAAAAAATCATTCTGCACTCACCTAACTCCAGTGGTAGTGTGAAGAGTGCTTAAATCCATATATTGTTTCAGCAGATGTCAGATACCCACACATTGATGCATTAGACAGCAGACAACTTCTATGAAACTATGCACAGTAATGATTTGACTGCATTTTCCTGCATCCCCCCCCTCCCCCCCCCAGAAAAGTTTTCAGAATTTTGCTTTTGCTTTCCTGTTTGGGTTATCCTTTATAGGAAAGAAATTATATATGAGAGGGAGAGAGAGAGAGAGAGAGCATACTTTAATGCGTTGCATACATGTTCTCATGCATGTACTCTGAAAAGTATATACATTATACATAACATTGCATTACTGTTTTAAGTATAAGATAAGTGTAACACTGCAGTGCTCTTTCAAGTACAAGACTAAAACTGCATTAAATAAATTCAGTAAAACTACTTTACCAGAAAAGGAGGGGGGGGTGTAATATAAATGTGGATTATGTGTAGGCTTGCTTGAAGTTTAGGCCTACACATTGACTCATTACAAAAGCACAGTCACATTTTTAAATTTATTCAATTAAAAAATAATTAAATCTTGTTCTGATGCAGACTTTTAAATAATTTTTTGTACCTACAATTTTTTTTTCACTTTTCAAATTTAAGCACTTATAAATAAATTCAATGTCACTTTTAGTTATCCATTGGGGGGGAAGGAAGTGAGACGAGAGTTATAAAATATTTTCCACTATACCTAAGTTGCTTTTGTTTTCTCCTCTGAATTACAATAGAATTATAATTACAAAGATTTTTCATGCAGTTGCATATTTTTCCAAGTTTTTTCTGTTATACTGTAGTTATATATTTCAATAACGTTAATTGCTTACGTGTAAATACATATTTTACCTAATGTTTCCACCAGAGATTAGGGGAGGAGGTCTTATATGTTATCAAATACAGAACCCTAAATTAAAAGGTTTTGTTGTATATTTCTCCTTAATTTTTAATTTTCTCTTCCGCAGAGTACTGTATCAACAGCAAAATCAACCAATTGATGCTTTACAAGCATATATATGTGCTGTGCAGTACGATAAAGGCCATACAGCAGCTTGGACAAACCTTGGTATTTTATATGAGACTTGCAATCAACCTCGTGATGCTCTAGCATGTTATATGAATGCAACACGTGGAAGCAATAAGCCTCTAAATCCAAATCTCGCGCCTAGAATTAAATTTTTACAGCAGCAACTTGCTAATGCTCCCATGCCCAGTGTGACTAACAAGCCTCGGCAGCTGCTGAGCATTGAGGAGGCCTGGAACCTACCTGTAACTACAGACATGTCCAATCGGCAGCAGCAACAGCAGCAGGGCCAGCAAATTTCTGGACAGCAGCGGCAAGTAGGAGCTGCTGCTAATAACTTCCAGAAATATGGACAGCAGTTTAATTCAACTGTGTCAGCTGGACCACCACCACCTTATCCTGCAAATGATGCAAAGCGTTTTAAGACTGACATGCCTGGTGACCAGCAGAGGCCTCACTTCTACCTCAATCAACAGCAGCTGCAAGTCTTGTATTACCAACAACAGAACCAAGGAAACCTGACACCACAACAGCAGCAGCAGCTTCAGCAGCTACAAAACTATCGACTCATGCAGCAGCAGCAGCAGCAGCAGCATCAGATGAAGATGCAACAGCAGCAGCAAATACAACATCAGCCACAGCCTCAGCAGCAGCCTCAACACCCAGTGCAGGCTCCCCAGCTATCACCTAATTTTGTTCAAGGTAGTCAGATAAATCGGCCTGGAGCACCAGGAATACCAAGTTTCAATCAGCAGGCTAACAATGGAGTGAATAGGGGCTTTCCCAACCAGAGGTCTCAGACTCCAACTAGTAATTATAACCAAACTAACCAAACATACTCCCAACCTTCTTCAACTGGTGGTTTTGTTAACCAGAATCAGTCCTATACTAATGGAGGTGTGCCAACAACTTCAGCTGGCTATGGTTATAACAATGGTTATAGTAGCAATAATATAAATGATTCATTACCAAAAGATCTTAGTGGCATTACCCCAGAAACAACTGTAAGTGACCAGGTCCTTCAAGAACTGATCAGTCAAAAAGAATTCACAACATCACTAGCTGAGGATTTGTTGAATCGCTTGGCACAAGGAGAGGATGTAATTGATGAACTAGCAAAAGCAGGGGATGTTGGCCCTGAAGTAGCACTGCCAAACACCCAGTTTTCAACTACAACGGCAACATCTCCCTCAACTACGTCCACAGCTACAACTGTCTCTGCCCCTGCCAGTATACAGCCAGGGGTTCCCTATATCAAGCAAGAAGTGCCTGACCATAAGTTGCCTAATCGAACTACTTTGACCGATACAAAACCAAACATAAGTACTGCTAGAATAAGCTTTGACAAGGAAATCAAAGTTGAACCCACGTCAGAACCTGTATTTTCTTTGAGCACAACCTCTTCAGAAATTGTCACAGCCTGCAAAGGACAAGGATTTAGTGCACGGAATACTAGTATGATCTCAGATAAACAAATACCACCTTTTCCACCAGATCCACCAAAAATTAAACTTACTAAAGAGCAACTTTTGCCTAATACACCTTCTGTGCTTCTAGATAATAAAAAGCTAGCTTTCTCACCACAGCTACAAGAATTTTGTTTACAACATCCTATAGCTGTAGTACGTGGTCTAGCTTCAGCACTAAAGTTAGATTTAGGGTTGTTTTCTACAAAAACTTTAGTTGAAGCCAATCCAGAGCAACCAGTTGAGGTCCGCACTCAGATGAAACAGGATGCAGATGAAAATATTGATCCCCAGACAGAAGTAAAGATCTGGAATTGTGTGAGTCATCGTTCCCACACTACCATTGCGAGATATGCACAGTATCAGGCTTCAAGCTTCCAAGAAAGTCTAAAGGAAGAGCAAGATCGTATAGCTGCTGGGCAACCAAAAACAGATGATAGCAAAAAGAAAAAGCCTTATAAAATGATAAAATTCGGAACAAATGTGGATTTATCAGATGAAAAGAAGTGGCGTGCACAATTAACCGAACTTACAAAGCTTCCAGCATTTGCCAGAGTTGTTTCTGCTGGGAATATGTTATCCCATGTGGGTCATTCCATCCTTGGCATGAACACTGTTCAGCTATACATGAAGGTGAGAATATTTGCCATGGAATAATTTTTTTTGTCCAATTAGGGTCATAATATTTTATAAGAATTACATTGTCATAGTATCTGATATTTATACAAATTAGATATGCAAATTAAAGGTTCAGAGGTATTGTAATATAACTGTGTATGTTTTATCATGTGCTCACAGTCATGATGTTACATAGATTTAGCAATATAAGTACTTAGTTTTGAAAATACACCATGTAAGATGACATGTCATGGAGTAAAACTTCCGTACATTGCAGGTTCCTGGCTCAAGAACACCTGGTCATCAAGAAAATAACAATTTCTGCTCCATTAACATTAACATAGGACCTGGCGATTGTGAATGGTTTGGTGTTCCTGATGCTTACTGGGGAGTAATTGCAAATCTTTGTGAAAAGTAAGTTCCGTTTAGTACCAAAGTCCAATTATTGGGCTTCTGCAACACTTGATAGTTTCCAAGTCTATTCAGTACCATTCTAACCACTATAACATCCTTGGATTCAGAAGACAAGGGATATGGCCATGTAAGCTGATTAAGGGATCTTTTGGCAGTAATGTAAACAGCTAGTTTCCTTTAACTATTAAGTCAGTAAACACGATTTTTTATCATTGTTTAAAGATCACAGTGTTATTTTTAACACTATAATATGAAGAATAAACATGAAAAAAGGTCTTTAGAAGGATAAACATGAAAAAAGGTCTTTTGAAGGATAAACATGAAAAAAGGTCTTTTGAATATGGATGATGTATTTTCCATGAGCTCTATGATAAAATGAACTGCTAATAAATTCCTGATTTGTAATGTTTTGGGAGATGAAAATTGCTTTCATGAAGTGAATAAATATCGTTTTTCTTGTAAAACATTACTTTGTATATGAAATTTATGAATTTCTAAGAAGTAAAAATTTAAGTGGGTTTGAAATAATGATAAATGTAAAAAACTTTGATAGTATTCATAAAAAAACTTTGATAGTATTCATACAATGTACATACATAATTATACCTATAGATGTATGTACAAAAAAATATGAGTGACTCGTGAAATTTTCATCAAGTGAATCATTCAACAGTATAGGTTAATTAACAGCAAACAGAATGCTTTACTTTATCTTTGCAGTTATTTACATAATAAGATACTACCCAATGGCCAGACTTTAGAGCAGAGCTTGTGGTCTGGTTGTCCTACTATGTGGAGAACTCCAGGATCCCTTATTTGCTTTTCCAAACAAATGAAAATTATCTTTTGACTGATTATTGTTAGGTCTACTCAGAGCATCACATCTTTCCATTTTGCATCTTGTGACAGTCGATTATTAGTGATAATTATTTTTCTTAACATCCCAAGAAGTAAGAGGTGGCAGTAGTAAATTATTTTTATTTAGCATTATGAACTCTAATCAGTAGTTTTGTTAGCGATAGAGAAAAATATTATATTCAGTATTTGGTAAAGTTGACAGTGCAGTAATTTGAGATATCCCACCAAAACAAGACTAAAGGAAGCTCTACTATTACCATTGTAGTTCTCAGTTTAGTTAGCTGTTTTAGGTACCTTGAAATAATTTATTTCAGTTAAACTTTATATTCATGTTTAGTGATAATGGGAGACATACGTACTTGTTAGGTAAAAGTACCTTTCTGTTCTTTACTCATATATGTTGAGTGTTGACTGTTATGATTGTGGAATATATAAAAGTTTTGTAAACATTTGAATTACAGTAAACCCCTCATATTCACTGGGAAAGCGTAAACCCCCAATACTTAAAACCCTTCTAAAAACACTTGGTACTGCTTATTTTGATAGTTCAAACACCAAAAAAAAACTCTACAAAAGCTTGTACAGGTATTATCCTACTTACGATGGGGTTAGTTCCAAAAAACCCATCGTTTGTTGGAAAAAATGTATCTCGAATATAACCTAGCCTACACTAGGGTATTCAGTACCATGTATACATAAATGGTAGCCTAGCCTATACTATAAAGTGTACTCTATACATACACGGTATAGTAATTATTATCAGCTAATTCTGGAGGTTCATGCAGTGACTTATGATAATTCAATACAAGGAGAAATTGAATAACAAACAAGAATTAGCTTAGCCTACACTATGGTATATCGTATACATATACGGTAGCCTAGCCTACATTATACTGTACTCTATATTCACATAGTATCGCATTATACAAACATCACCATAACAAATATGCATCTTTTCCATGGATCTTTTAAAATGTTATGCTTTAATTCACTGTATCCAATAATAGTGTATATATTCTTATATTGCTTTTGTATTAAAAATTGCGATCATAGCAATCAATGTTTTGGTTTGGAAATCGATTACGCGATTAAGTTTATTTTGCTGTTTTTAACTTGGTTCAGAGAGCTTTTCTTGCTTCTAGCTAGCGAAAATGAATCTTTAGATATTTTATTTATATGGGGCAAGGTTATTTTTCGTCATACAAACTGTTTCTAAGTTGAAATACAACGTAAATATGTCTCATTGTGAAATTAATTCACTTATTTTTTTCATTAATAAATGACGATGGCCATTTGGGGTCATGTTTGGTTTGTGTAAAAAAAAATTCATGATTTTATTAGCTATTTTCACTTGAGTTCATCATAATACGAGCTTTACGTATTTATCGTTTATTGGCGTAAAAATAGCAGCAATGTGTGTTCTTCTTGCCCAGTAGTTTTGATTAAAATACTTTCTCTCCAATTTTACTTACGGTTGAGTTTCATCCATGTTGCCAATGCACGATAATTTATAGTCATTAGCAGCTTGAACATTGTTTTCTCAGCGTCAGCTACAACTTGCAGCGTAAATTTAGCAGTATATTTCCTTGTTTTCTCTGCTTCAGCTACAACTTGTAGCTTAAATTTAGCAGTATATTTCCTTGCTGATCTTTTATCCATACCAAATAAGGGTACTGTATAATGTAAAAATTTATCAGTCCTATTCTACTTAACGTCATTTGTACTATAACTACTGTTATTGTTTACTACTGTGTGGTGATTGAAATACAAGCAAAATGGCTATTGTTATCCAATTTGGTTATAAGCAAAACAACAGTTTCTCGTTTGGTTGTTTATGGCTGTACGCATTTACGCAAGAGTATAACCTTACTAACAATACTTTTATCATTCTCTTTTACTTTTTTAACTAGATGGGATAAAGAGATTGAGGAAAAGAAGTTGGTCTATTGTAATTTGGTCTCCCTCGCTGCCTGCGCGAAATTTAAAAATATTTCATAAAAATTGTCGGATCGGTATTAATTGCTTACCCCATCGCAAAATTGAATTATCGGAAGGCAAATTATCGTAACTCGAGTATTACCTGGGTACCTGAGTATTTTAATAGTTTTATCACAAAAAAGTGCATTTAGTCATGAAAATGATATGAAAATACAGTAATTAGAGAGTATTTCTCAGTGAAAAATACAGCGAATAATACGTATATATGTTTCATAGTGAAATCCACGAATAGGTGAGACCGCGAATAAGGGGCGTTTACTGTACTCTGATTTTCTTTATAAAAGTGGTAGGGAAGTATCTTTTTGTGTTTAATTTATAAATTCATAGTGTCTATGTTATTATGGTTTGTTTCTTAGCATATTAATGTTCATTAATTAAAGATCTTTTGAGCCTTTGTTGTCGAAATACAGCTTGCCAGTTATACCAAAGTCTTTCATGCACAATTTTGAACAAACTACTACTGCATTAATAATCTGTTTTTTTAGGATATTTGCTAGGTTTAACCATTGGAGTGGTTGTAGATTTAGTGATATAACAAAAGTAATAATTATTGCTTTATTGCCCTATTTAATTTAACTGCAACTTTCAGGAATGGAACAAATTACTTGCATGGTTCATGGTGGCCAGACTTGCAAGAACTTTATGAAGAAAATGTTCCTGTTTATCGGTTCCATCAGAAGCCTGGAGATATGGTGTGGGTTAATTCAGGTAGGTTAATAGTCTAAAATGGTCAGAGTGTGAGAGTTAAGAGTATAAATATTGGAAATAAATCAGTGTTCTTGTTCAACTTATACTTGGCTTAACACAGTAGTCAGTGTAGAAAGCAGAATTTTAAAATTATTAATGAAAAGTGGTTTCTCCAGTGATTTTTATACGAGAAATCGTGTGTCCAGTTGGCACAAGTACAGTGACTGCCATACTTTTAGTAAAATAAGCTACTTTGTTAATCATTGGTTAGAGGGTTGTATAATGCACTAAGAGGTAATTCTAATGTTTTGACTTCTTTACAGGTTGTGTCCATTGGGTACAAGCTGTAGGTTGGTGCAATAATATAGCTTGGAATGTAGGGCCTTTGACAGCTAGACAGTACACTTTGGGTTTGGAGCGATATGAGTGGAACAAGTTTCAGCAGTATAAATCAATTGTACCTTTAGTCCATCTAACCTGGAACCTTGCAAGAAACATTAAGGTTTCAGATCCAAAGCTCTTTGAGGCAATCAAGTAAGTTGAATTGTTGGTTCTCTTATACTTCAGCATTCATGTATTAGACTCTGTAAAACAAAAATATATTATGATGATTCAAGTGGTTTTGTGGTTTATGAGTTTTTATGTTTGGGTAGACATTGGTTCATGGATTACATGTGTCAGTAGAATGTTGATTGCATTCCAATTTTGTATCTGATCTGAAAGTTACTTTACTTCAGAATTTTATTCCAAAACTTGTGCGTTGTGAAAAAACAAAGACAGTTGCATGAAATGTTTTATCTTTACTTTGCATCACATTCTGGGTCTTCATTTATAGTAATCAATTTTAATCAGATTTATCATAGTATAAAATGTGCCATAATTGTTATCCTCACAACCTATACAGGTGTATCTAATAGGTTTCAAAATTTAAACCAACTTTATTCACAGGATAAATAATAATTTTCATTTAGTATTTTTTGAATTAAGTGCTTTTGAGAATTTTGGAAATTTTTGTTGGCAGAAATAATACAGATCATAAATTGGACCTTGATAATTTGGCAAGTGATTTGTAATATTTGTTTCAGGGGCTGCCTTATTCGGTCACTTCGTCAAGTATGTCTGTCTTTAGATTTTGTGAAGTTGTGTGGATTAGAGACTAAGTTCCATGGCAGAACACGTAATGAAGCATCTCATTACTGTGGAATCTGTGAGATTGAGGTAAGTTCTGTATGTATAGCAAGTTGCCCTTCATTGAGATAAGCCAGCAGTTGATGTTAAACTTTAAATAAATGGCTTGGTGGTTTTTTTTATTTAGAGTATGAAAGTTTACTACTATCATAGCTGATATATGTCCTTCTCAAGAGGATGTTTGATGTAAGAAGATATTGAAAAAACTTGTTGGAGTGTAACGAATACTTAATAATTTTGTGTCCATTCATGTCCAGTATAAAATGCCATTGTTGCGTCAGGTAATAGTTAACCCTTAAACGCCGAGCCTCTATTTACAAAAGTGTCTGCCGTATACTGGCGGCTTTCGGGAGTTAGCGCCGAAGTGGAAAAAAAGTTTTTTTCAAAAAATCACAGCATGCTTAGTTTTTAAGATTAAGAGTTCATTTTTGGCTCCTTTTTTTGTCATTGCCTGAAGTTTAGTACGCAACCATCAGAAATGAAAAAAAATATCATTATCATATATAAATATTGGAATATATGACAGCGCGAAAAAAAAATTTCATATATAATTGTATACAAATCGCGCTGTGAGCAAAACTGTTAAAGCTTAATGAGTTATTTTTTTTTTCGTTGTATTGTACACTGAATTGCGATGATTTTGGTATATAACAAATTGTAAAAGGATCAAAGCAACACAGAGAAAATATTATCACAAAATGATGCATGAATTCGCAACTCACGGACGTAAAAAAGTTTTTTTTAAAATTCACCATAAATCGAAATATTGTGCTAGAGACTTCCCGTTTGTTGCAAAATGAAGGTAATTGATTGAATATTACTAGACTGTAAGTGTTTTAGCTTACAATTGCAGTTTTCGACCATTTCGGTCGAGTTAAAGTTGACCGAAGGTCGAATTTTTTCTATTTATCGTGATTTATATGAAAATATTTCAAAACTGATAAAAGCTGCAACCATGAGTTATTTTTTGTTGTATTCTACATGAAATTGCGCACATTTTCATGTATAACACTTTATGTAACTCCTAATAGAAAACTGTGCAAAAATTACAACAAGGTGACTAAAGAAATTCTGAGATTTTCAGTCAAGTTACTGCGTGCGGAGGTAAGGAAAAAGTTTTTTTCAAAAATTCACCATAAATTGAAATATTGTGCTAGAGACTTCCCGTTTGTTGCAAAATGAAGTTAAATGATTGAATGTTACTAGAATGTAAGAGTTTTAGCTTACAATTGCATTTGTCGACCATTTTGGTCGAGTCAAAGTTGACCGTAGGTTTAAATTTTGGCACTTATCGTGGTTTATATGAAAATATTTCAAAACTGATAAAAGCTACAACCATGAGTTATTTTTTGTTGTATTCTACATGAAATTGCGCACAATTTCACGTATAACACTTTATGTAATGCCTAATAGAAAACGGTGCGAAAATTACGACAAGATGACTAAAGAAATTCCGAGATTTTCAGCTGAGTTACCGCGCGCGGAGGTAAGGAAAAAGTTTTTTCGAAAATTCACCATAAATCGAAATATTGTGCTAGAGACTTCCCGTTTGTTGCAAAATGAAGGTAATTGATTGAATGAATTAAGAGTTGTAGCTAGAATTTCGGTCAAGTAAGAGTTTTAAATTTTGCACTTATCGATTTAAAAAATATTTCAAAACTGATATGAAAATATTTCAAAACTGATAAAAGCTACATCCATGAGTTATTATTTGTTGTATTCTACATGAAATTGCACACATTTTCATGTATAAAACTCTATGTAACGCCTAATAGAAAACGGTGCGAAAATTACGACAAGGTGACTAAAGAAATTCTGAGATTTTCAGCCGAGTTACCTCGCGCCGAGGTAAGGAAAAAGTTTTTTTCAAAAATTCACCATAAATCGAAATATTGTGCTAGAGACTTCCCGTTTGTTGCAAAATGAAGGTAAATGATTGAATGTTACTAGAATGTAAGAGTTGTAGCTTACAATTGCATTTTTCGACCATTTCAGTCGAGTCAAAGTTGACCGTAGGTTTAAATTTTGGCACTTATCGTGATCTATATGAAAATATTTCAAAATGATAAAAGCTACAACCATGAGTTATTTTTTGTTGTATTCTACATGAAATTGTGCACATTTTCATGTATAACACTATGTAACGCCTAATAGAAAATGGTGCAAAAATTTTGACAAAGTGACTAAAGAAATTCTGAGATTTTCAGCAGAGTTACCGCGCGCGGAGGTAAGGAATTTTTTTTTTTTTTTTTTTTTTTTTCTAAAAATTCACCATAAATCGAAATATTGTGCTAGAGACTTACCGTTTGTTGCAAAATGAAGGTAAATGATTGAATGTTAATAGAATGTAAGAGTTTAGCTTACAATTGCATTTTTCGACCATTTTGGTCGAGTCAAAGTTGACCGTAGGTTTAAATTTTGGCACTTATCGTGATTTATATGAAAATATTTCAAACTGATAAAAGCTACAACCATGAGTTATTTTAACCATGAGTTATTTCTTGTTGTATTCTACATAAAATTGCGCACATTTTCATATATAAAACTTTATGTAACGCCTAATAGAAAACTGTGCAAAAATTACGGCAGTGACTAAAGAATTTCTGAGATTTTCAGCCGAGTTACCACACGCGGAGGTAAGGAAAAAGTTTTTTTTTCAAAAATTCACCATAAATCGAAATATTGTGCTAGAGACTTCCTATTTGTTGCAAAATGAAGGTAAATGATTGAATGTTACTAGAATGTAAGAGTTGTAGCTTACAATTGCATTTTTCGACCATTTCGGTCGAGTCAAAGTCGACCGAAGGTTGAAATTTTGGCACTTATTGTGATTTAAATGAAAATATGTCAAAATTGATAAAAGCTACAACCATGAGTTATTTTTTTTTGTATTCTACATGAAATTGCACACATTTTCATATATAAAACTTTATGTAAAGGCTAATAGAAAACGGTGCAAACATTATGACAAGGTGACTAAAGAATTTCTGAGATTTTCAGCAGAGTTAGCTGATGCTTTCTTTTGGGATAAGAAAGAAATTCACACATGCGCAGCTGGGTCATGCTTGTAAACAAAACAACAGCGTGATCCGTGAACTCCCAGCATCCCTCAAGGCGCGTGGTTTAAAATTTTTCCCAAACGAGGCCTATAAGTATTTTTCCGCGAATATTTAAAAAAACTTTTTGTAGTCGACGTATTTTACGTCTACTTGGCACCCGACAGACAATTTTTGTTGACGTAAAATACGTCCAGTCGGCGTTTAAGGGTTAAATTATTAAATGCCATTGTAGTCACAGATAAGGATTAAATTTATGGAGAATGGGTTGGGAGGGGAAGGGATTTTTGAGAAATCATAAGTCAAAAAATATATCTATGCAGTGAAGCAATGTGACTTCAGCTAATAAAGTAGATGTATATTAATCATTGCAGTTTTCAGATAAATTATTTTGAAAATACATTTTATTTTTTTTTTCAAGATCATTGATTTTAATTAAGCTCTTCTGATTTTAAAATACAGGCAAACTGAAAACTTGAACAGGTTACAAAGACCGTACAGCATAAACTACCCCGCTGTATTATGGTGAGAATTTTCTTGGCTGATAGACTCAGTGTGTGCAGATGGATGAGCTAGCAGCTGGTGCATTATTTATTAAATCTTTGTTAAAGGAAAACTAAACAATACACTAGGAAATATTAGAAATACAGAATAATATTTTATCACATATTTACACTGTAATAACACGGCTCGAATGTAACATCCCAAATAGAACTAAATGAAAATAGAAAAGAGAACAAAATGCACATAATTGCAATTAAGAAAAAAATCTTTATCTTCAAAATCTAGAAATAATTTTCACATTGTTAACAAAAGTTTAATGTGAATTTCTGAGAAAACTTTTTATTAAAAAGCTGTGTGTTGCAAAACACCTGATTACAGGTTTTGGTATACTTCATTTACTGGTGTCCTTTTAACATGCTGCAATTTTACTTTTGTGAGCTAATGATGTTCCCTTAAAGTCTGGGTCATTTGAGAAGAGTAAAAAATACCAGTAATATTTTTATATACAACACTCAAGTTACTACTTGCATGTTAACTTGTCCACCATAATTTGCTGACGTGGGAATGACTCTATCTATGTTTTTTATGATACTTTTATTTAGTTACTATTTTAACTAATAATGTGTGCAATAAATTCAGTGATCATATGTAGGAGTTCAGATTACTCTCTAGCCAAGATAATCTTCAAGTTAGGATAGGCCAATGAAAAACAGAATCTTCAGCCTAGGGCAAGCAGTAAATTTCTGAGACTTACGGTGGGAAAAAATTGGTGTCTTTGATGCTGGGAAATATGGTATTCTCCAAATTTATTTCAAGGACTTAGCTGAAGGATGTGTATTATTCTGCAAAGGTATTTGAATTTAGTAAAGCTCTAATTTTTAAAAATTACACATTATGGTTGTTTTCTTTATGTAAGTTTATTCTTTGTAGCAAATTTTGAAATTAATGGAATTATTCATAGTAGAAAATTTTGAAATTAATGAACTCTTCTTTGCAGGTGTTTAATGTACTTTTTGTTAAAGAACAAGAAAGACGACATGTGGTGCACTGCATTGATTGTGCACGACGACAGGCACCTCGTCTTGAGGGGTTTGTAGTACTTGAAGAATACCATCTAAATGATCTCTGCCAAGTTTATGACAACTTTGTTCAGCATTCGGTAAGTCTTATCCAGGATTTGAACTTGTCATACTGGTTATGAGAGTTTAAGTTAAAACAGACTAAAAATATGCTGGCTTCAGTATTAACAAAATTGCCATAGAAGCATGGGAAATTGAGAACCTGAGTGAGTCAGTTGACAGTGAAAATGTCATCCTTTGAAACTGCAGTGTTGAGGTAGCATTGTGATGATGCTAGGGAGTGTTGCAGGATTGCTTAATACCATCTTCCCCTCAAAAGCAGGGTTTTTCAAAGAAAATCGTTACTAAACATGCTCTTAAAAATAACTTTAAATTTCTCCACTAACAATTTCTCCTCATTTTTATAAACAATAAGACGTAGCAATAATATATTTATCAGTGTAAGGTAAATATATTGTTCTTTCTCATGGTGCAAAAAGAATATTTAAGTCTGTGTTACAGATTTTTACAAAATATTTACAAGTTGAAATTTCTGCATTCAGCTGATTTCAGTGTTTGTAGTGTTTCATTTAATACAGATGGGTTCTGGCACTTGGTCTTCAAGACCTAAATTTTCTTAATCAGTCAGTCTTTAATACAGTGTGTCACCGACTTATGGCAGATTCGATCTTAAGGTGCCTTTTCAGCGCTGTTAACAGCATTTTACATGTTGTATCAATTTATGGAGTGGTAAGCACCATTGACAATGCTAATGGCAAGAATAGGCATCAAGTTAATGTGCCTGTGGCGTAACTTGATGTTGCATTAAGTAATGGTGCAGTAAGCACCATTGACAACGCTAACGGTAAGAATAGGCATCAAGTTAACGTCGCTATAACTTGATGCAGCATCAAGTTACAGTGCTAAACATAAAGTTATGGCACCATTAAAGAGGAAAAACCAACTTATGGTGCGGCGATGGAACGGATCCCCTGCCATAAGTCAGTGACACTGTATACTACAAAAAGGTGTAATTATTTGGCTTCAAAATGGGACCAAAACCAGCATATTTATGAGAACAAGTAAACTTACAGCAGCCAATATGAGGAAATTGTCCCCCATCATGTTTCCCATTGAAATTTTGGTATTTTATGTCTTCCTGCTGTGGTTTCACCAAGCATTACTATTCATGGTGTGCAAACAACTAACACCACAGCCTGTGTCCCCCTGTATCTTTTGAGACTTTATTCTGGGCACTTGCCAAAGATCACATACATTGGTGTAAAGAGGGCATCAAACTATTCTATTCCCTCTCTGTAAACAGTATTCTCCTAGGTATTTAACTGTCACCTATTCTTGTAAAGTGACTTATCCAACAGTATTTCCCTTAATGGATATAAATTGAGCCTACCTATCCAGCAGTTTAATAGATATGAATTGATCCCGAATGTGCCCTAATTGGAACCTTCCTGTTAGATGCTTGTCATCCGTTCTTGTTTCCTTTTGTTTTGAAGTTTTACACTAAATCTCTGGCCCTTCCTTCAATTCATCAGATATTGCCTCCATAGGTGGGAATTCATCAGGTATTGCATTGGCTTCTGCATTATATTTTTCATGCATTGCTTCATTTGATTTCACCATTTGGTCCTGCTTACCCTTATTTCCACCATTTGGTCTTTTTCAAAAACACCAACTGTTGTATTTTTGCACCATCTTTTCTATGTTTAATGACCATAACTTGAGAAGCAGATGTTTAAAACAAAGTTCTCAAACTTTTGAGTCAATTTTCTTCATTCTCTCCTAATATTATTTAGTGCCCGTGAAATTATATGTTCATCCAAAGTTCGAAACTAACTTGAGTATTGTGATGCCATTCCCATAGGTCCAAAGCCTTCTCAAGGTCCACAGGGTATGATACATTTCATAGTTTTTAGCAGTTCTTTTCAGTTAATCCCTTTTCATTACAATTAATTTCCATATAACACGTCTTTATTACTTGTCACAGATATTATTGATTCTCTTATAATTATACCATCATTAGTACTTAACCTTAAAGTAAGTCCTGTAATCCACCCCATCGCTGGACGTCATGGTTTAGGATATGTATGTTGGAATGTTCAGACCCAAAAAACATCCCCCCCAGCATCCCTATAATTAGCTAAACCCCTACACCCACTAAAAGTTTAGTAAACCACTCTTATGAAATACTTGTGCTGAGTACCTGACCATTACAGCTGCCATTCATCGGCAGAATTTCTTGAGAAGATAAAACGTTCCATTGACTAGGGCATCACTGCCTATGTGGATGTTGAGTCCTCATTCATAAATGTTCCTGTCAATGACCTAATCCTCAATAGAACCTACAGGGACCCCTCAGTGCCCCAGTTGAACATCCCAGAAGGCTCTGTCAGTGCTCCCCTTGAGGTGTGTATAAAGGAGACCTCATTTAGCACCCACATAAGAGCCACATGTTTATCCATAAAAGGTGCTATTGCAATGGGTTTGCCATTAGGTGTGGTTTTTTGCCAATTTCAACATGGGTATAGTTTAGGAATGTGATGTTTCTTGGATCCACAAATCCCTCATTAGTGAAACTTTCACAAACTGAAAATGTCCAATGAAGTTGAACTCCACTATGCATTAGAAGCATGTAGCTGGCTGTACTATTCAGTTGAAATTTGCAGCAGTGGCCAGCCCCCACACCCCCACCCCACCCCAGTGTATCCTACTAGAGAGGCTTTCCTCACAGAGCTGTTAGGGGATGTGTGGCTACCTCCGTTGTTCCTCCACAAACGTGTACCAGGGAAAGTGGGCCATCTTGTATGGTTGGTGTTGTAGTAGGGGTATCTGTCTGGTTGAGTATCTTTTCAGCAGATTGCAGACTATTCATCCTCCTTTGTCAAGACAAACTCCTTCAGTCTGTGCTGAAAGGCTATTGCTGAGTCTTATCCCAGAATCTCTCCACTTGGGGAGTTGCTTATGCTCATGATGAGTTTCAGGCAGACTTGTCTTCCTTGGGAACTTTGGCCTCCCAAGTGGGATGTATCTTGTCCTCCATATCCTAACCTGGGTGCCCTTGCAGCTCCAGGGATAGTGTTTGGATAGAGAGGTGACTCCCAAGACTGTTTCTGCCAGCCTTGACTTTGGCACAAAGGGTGGGAAAGTTACATAGCCTTTCTCATCTTAGTCTGGCACCATCCAAAATACCAGCACAAATGCCAGGCCGAATAGGAGGTTACAGGAGTCTGCTTTTTTGCACAGTAGGAAACATAGTTTCATGAGGGATTCATCTCCTCTCCTGTTAGTTATGGGAGATGACCTACCACTTGAGTAAGTCTCCTATATGAAAGGCTATGGTTTTTATTTTTTTGTAGGAACAAATAACAAATTCTTTAGTGAATTTGAATTTTTTCCTAGGTATACAAACCAGAGCCTTTTATCTTAGTCCAACCTAAACCACACCAATTTGTCCCTTTGGTGGAAGAAAAAGCAAAAGTGTCTGTCGGTAGGTGAATGAGGAGTCTAGTACCTGTATTCCCTTTCTCACTCCCCATAACCACCGTTTAGTAACCATGTTACCAAATTCAACAACAGTTTCAGGTCTTGTTGAGATACTCATACATAAAAGCCCGTGGTTTGTGTATGTAGGAAAATAAACTACTTGAAAATTTTGTTGCTTATATATATAAATAGATTTTTTAGGTATGAGTACAGAAGTTGTATTATATTACAAAATTTCATGAAACAATTTAACATTTATGTTTTTGGATGGTACAAGACTACCATACTTCTTAAATTCAAGTTTATTTTGTAAGTCTTGAATAACTTTGTTGGAGATTTATCAAACAGTTTATTAACAAAAAGCTGGCAATTGAAGATAAAATCTTCACCTTGCTGCAAACATTGGCAAATCTAAGAAATTACAAGCATATCACTGCATCATATCAAGTGGTGTATTAGAGTAAAAAGTAGAGTTCTAGTATTTTAGAATTAAAATTGCTTTAACTTTAGTTAGAAATTAATTTTAACTTTCATACCAGTATCTAGGAATGATTGTTTTATATGGGTTTATTTAGTTAGTGAAACTTAAAGGACTTGGATATATTGACTTACCATTAAATGTATATTGACTTGACATTAAATATTTTGTATTCATTAAATAATTTATTAAATTATCATTATACCCAAGTGTTAGGGTATAAATCGTTATTCAATTTTTTATAGTTTGTTTGTGTTAAAAATGTTTTTAAATTTAATATTGATACAAAATTATTGTAAAGTTAATTTTATTCATAGCATTCTTGTGGTTTTTTATACCATATGTCTTAATCCAATTTTGAATCTTCATTTTCATTTTATTCAGTTATTAAATTTTCAAAGAATTTCAAGTATCAGATAGCACTTAAATGTTATTTCAAGCAAGCCATGTGAAAGTAGGTAAAGTATTTTAACCAATGTAACTTGGTGCCAACTTTATGGGAGTTTAAGTATTTTAACTAATATCTGCTTGAACTATTTAATAATAATAATTCACTAATATCTCTAGCTTTAATTTTAAATGTTCTTTCTGTCTGCACAGGTGCAAGGCCAAAGCACACCAGGTCAAGCTGCAACTCCTCCTCCTCCTCCACCACCTCCTACCTCCACAACTCCAACACCCATCACGTGACCCTCCTCAGTCCTAGTAACCACTCCACTCTGTTCATTTTGAATGGGATGGTTTCTAGTTGAAAGATCTCTGTAATTTTCATTTGTGTACATAGAAAGGACCTTAACAGGACCGCTGTGAGTAACGAGCACCATTTGTGTTATCAAATGGGCACTTAAAGACTCGCTAATTAATATTAAGTTAATTATAAGAATCTACGTCGTCACTGCCAGTGCACCTTCCAGAGGCCTTTTCTATTGTTGACTGATGAAGTCACTGTGGCCGTATTTTTCACAACTTTTTATTGGAAGTTACATAATGCAGTGGGAAAACAGGGCATTATATTCAATGCTAATGTGACAGTATAGTGATCTTTTATATATGTATATAGTCTATACATAGAAAGTCAAAAGGCACTGAAAAAAAAAAAATGCTTCAGTTGCTACTACTGTGAAGCATAATTTGATCTCATAAAACTCAAGGACACAGGGGAAGAGCAACACTATGTGAAAGGGATATATATGGATGTGTTAATTGTATTGTGATGCAGTATGATGGTTTGTAAATTGTGCCAGGACTATAATAGCTGTTGCAAGACCTACCATGTTGTTTCCTTAAATTGTAGTGGTTGCCAAGAATGTTAACAGCCAGTGCTGCTGAAGTAGCTGTAGTTGGGGTAGCAACTGATGAATGTGGTTACCGGTACTACCCAGTCTTTTTATTTATTATAGCCTTGCCTAAGTATTCATGTGTTTTTCAGAGTTACTAGCCGAATGGAATTTGCTGTAGTTGTAGCTACAGGTGTGTAAATGCATAGTTTCCAATCACTGCCACAAGAAGTGAGGGTTATATCTTTTGTGATAATTTCAACTGCCACATAATCTTTACCACTGAAATCTCACTCTTGGAGCTTACCAATTTATTAAGAAGTTGTGGTCAGCAGTTCATATTTTATTTAGTTGAGGTTTAGATGTCTGAATATTTATGCCACCATTCTATTCAAATGTTATTTTATTTTCACTATGTGGAGTCAGACATTTGAAAAGGCTGATGGCATTTGCAATGGGTTTGTAATTTTGCCGTTCTCATTGTTCAGGCTGTCACTCACTAACACCTGTTTCCTTTATGCATATGCAGTAGTAAGGATGTGGGTTGATTAAATTTTTGCTAGTTGTCTGTTTTATATTTTACTATTTGTTAATTTTTATTTTTTGTTGATAATGTTGATTATTCTGAATTATTCTGTTTTGTAATTCATAAATTTGTTCAGCATTTTGAAATGTTATTTTTCCTTTCACTGGCTCATATCAGGCAAAGTTGTGGACAGTAGCCCTTTCACACTACTGTTACGGAATTCCTGGAGGAGCATAAGGAATGGCAAACAGAATGCTCAAAAATTGTACCTGAGATGGGCGTGCCTCATGAATTTTATATGTTCCATACTAACGATGTCTTAAAGCACTGTTGAACGCAAGTCCTTACAATGTCATTGCTTTGCCTGTGGCATTGATACATAATGTGAGCTCTGAGATGAGAGACATCTTTTAACAATATCCACATACCAAAAAGGCTGTGCTCCAAGGGCTGATAGCTGAACATGCACCTGAAGATTGATGGTAAGGAATTTAGTCCTGAAGGCATTACCATTACTTCTATTTATTGTTATTGAATATTCATTGCCTCACTGATGACCAGGCAGATATTGATGTTGCTGCTGCTGCCACATCCTCCATCAGTCCTCAGGTGTTGTTTAGTGACTCCAGTTCCCAACTTCCCTCTCCACCCCTCCCTCCCTCCCCCAGTAAGGATTCATCCAGATTCTTCTTGCTTGTATAATAGTGTTTTCATGTGACACAAATCTAGTTTGTCTTCAGTATTACGTGTAAATTGTACATTTTCTTATAAATCACCTTTCGTTTTGTAAATTATATTTAATATAATTATTCATATGTCTTGCTGTGATTATTTTCTCAAATTTGCATGCAGCAGAGTAACTATTACTTCAAAATCTTGAATGAATGGATAAAATATAAGCTTTTATTTATGTTATTTAATACTACATATGGAGTTGTATCTATATGTAATGTAATTATGAAACCCTCATTAAGGCCTAATTTGTGTGAATGAAATGTCCTTTTGCTCAAGATGAGCAATTAATTGTATAAATAGGGAAGGTTTTTCTTTGATTTAATCCTTGTTCTTTTTTTATTCTTTGCAAAAAACATTGTAGTTTGAGGTGTGGGTGGAGTGGAACATTATTTTAGTATGTAGGGGAGGGGGGCTGCAAATAGTATAAAAACATAATTTACATTTTTGATAGTTTGCATTGCAATTCATATCACCCTTTTTCATTAAAAATTCATATCAGTCACAATTGCAACATAATTGGTTGATTTTGAGCATTTCCGCTCACACCTGTTTCAGGGATCTGTGTTGACCATGTGTCCACTATTGTACAGTATAAGTATGCTAAAATAAAGCCTAACTCACTGGATTTACAATTATTTATATATATATATATATCCCCACTAAAAAAAATGTCACATTGATGATTTTAGGAACTGTGTATTTATATAGAAACAACTTTAGCGGAACTGAGAATAATTCATGAAAGGTCAGCTACAATACCTAAAATGCAATGTGATGCAAAAATGAGGATAAAATCATGGAATAACTACAATACCTAAAATGAAATTATGTAAAATGATAAAAACTGAGGATAAATCATGAAATATTGAATATAATGCCCAAATTCAGTGTGATATAAAATGGACAAAACAGAGTAAAACATGGAATATTAACCACAAATACTGTACCTAAAATGCAACGTGTTATAAGACTGGACAAAACTTGGGAGACATCATGTTATTAACTATGGCGCCTAAGTTGCAATGTGTTGCACAACTGGACAATACCGAGGATAAATGGAATATTGACTACAATATTCAAAATGAAATTACAGTATATACAACGGGACAAAAGGAGTAAATCATGGAATAGCTACACTACTTAATATGCAATCAACTGAGGATACATCATGGAATATTAGCTACAATACCTAAAATGAAGTTTTATGTATAAAGCTGGACAAAACTGGGGATAAATCATGGTATATTAACTACAATACCTGGATTGCAGTGCGATATAAAACTCGACAAAAATGAAGATAAATCATCGAATATTACTACATGACCTCAAATGCAATGTATTAGAAAACTGGACAAAACTTAGGATAAATTATAGAATTATTAACTACAATGCATAAACTGCAATGTGAAATAAAACTGGCCATAACTGACAGTAAACATGGAATATTAACTAAAATACCTAAGATGCAATCTTGTAAAACTACAAAACTTATGATAAATCATGAAATACCAATTACAATACCTCATATATAATGTGATATAAAACTGAGGATAAGCCACGGAATATTAACCACAATAACTAAAATTCTCTGTGTTGTAAAACTGGAAAAAACACGATAAATCATGTACGTTAACTACAGTACCAAAAATGCAATGTGATGTAAAACTGGAACAAACAGGATGAATGATGGTACATTAACTACAATACCAAAAATTGCAATGTTTTAAACCTGGACAAAACTGAGGATTGATTAATCATGGAATATTAACTACAATACCTAAAATACAATGTATATAAAATTGGACAAAACTTAGGATAAATCAATGGAATATTAACCACATACCTAAAATGCAATGTGTTATACAACGACAAAACTTACGATAAACCATGAATAACTACATTACCTAAAATGCAATGTGATATAAATCCACAAATAACAAAGAAATGTGTGCAAGATGAAACAAAACGTATGTAAAAACATGGAACAGCAGACTGGTCTGAATTGAGAGCTACATGGGACAGCAGATTAGTCTGAACTGAGAGCTACTGAACGGCGGTACCACGTTAATTGCTAAAAACCCAAGTATTTAAGCAAGGGACGAAATGGGTGCTATTGACAGGAGCAGAAACGTAGACATTAAAAGAAATGGAGTAAACTAAAGATAACTACAACCGAATATGAATTTGAAAAGTTTCCTGAACAGTAGATATGCTGGTGTTATAATGAGCATTGCCAAAAGTTTATGCAAAACTTGCTTTACCAAAGTTTATTACTCAAAGGGTTGACCAACTGAATTAATATTAAAACAGTTGTTATACTGGAGAATGAAGAAATAACGTGCATCTAAGATGTAACCTGAATAACTACAGGAACACTACGTATAATCATTTATGTACTAGTGCAGTTTTGTGATAGACAATTACACAGTACATTTATTAGACTAGGGAGCTAATTTGTTTGCCTATAACAGGGCTGTTACAAAGGATTTATCTCCATTAATAAGGCTTGGATTTTATAATAATGAATTACAGCTCTTTAAAATTTTTTAAGTTTATTCAAGTAGTATCCTTGACTTCCTGCAGCCAAATATCTATGCAGGTAGGAAGGATACACGAGATAGTTGTGGATTATGAAACATCTGTAGGGTTGGCTGTTATGGATACATGGCATGATATGGTGGTTACTTCTGACTTAACCCAAGAATGAGTTGTTACCAAATGTAGTTCATATAGACAAAATCTAACCTTAAGCCAGAGGGCTGTCACACTTTGAAACTATGCAATAATGGCCTCGAGAGGGGGGGAAAAACCCCCTATCAAGGTCTTACAAACTACCCTTTATGTATGCATTATTCGAATTCTGGAACATATCTGAAAAATGAATTGCTTCTAAAAATACATGTACGTACCTTCAACTATTTATACTAGCGAGAATGTAAAATACTTTATACAAAACCCATACAATCTTGAAAGAACACAAACATCTTACATTCTTTATAAAAAAAAGAGAGAGAGAGCGTGCAAAAGGCAAGGAAACACGTGAGTGCACAGTTTATCTACTTTGATGCATACTTACGCTTTGAGGGCGTCAAATTGCCTCTCCAGTCTTGTGTTTCGCTCTGCATACGTACATTAATCGTCATAAATGTTACTTGTTACTATTTCAGATTCTTTATGTATCTCATTGTATGCATCATTGTATGGCCTGTCCGCCGATATATATATCTGCCTTTTACATGTTCTGTAACGCATTATATATGTCTCTCTATGCCTGTTAACAAACACAACCTCTGTATGGATGCAGCGGGGGGGGCTCAGCTCGCCCACTACCTTTCCGTCCGCTTTCCGCATTATAAACACTTGTCAAGAATAATAAAGGATCAGTATTTCACTTCTGACATTTCTTGAACCTTACACTGGTGACCCCAGAGAGGGACAGGTAACGTGGTTTTGGCCCAGCCATTAACGGACTAAATACGGCCACAGCCTACCATCAGAGAGCCTTTAGTGGACTAACTACGGCATTAAAGTTTAGGCCTCTGATAGCTCCCTCCCTGGTGGAAACCATGCCATTAACGGACTAAGTACGGCGTACCCAAAAAGGGCATGTTTTGGCACTTCGTTCGATCACTCGAACAATCATCACCATTAACGGACTCAATACGGAGCATTTTCCCCCGTTTTGGTGCGTGAATAGTAAAGATGTCGGAAGCTGAATCTCAATGCGAACCTGCAAGCATCGTCTGTACACTTCTCTCGCCAACAAAGCCAGACGCTGTCAAACTTCCCCCTTTCTCACAGCAGAACACAGCATTATGGTTCCTGCGCGCAGACGTGCACTTCTCAGACAATGCTATCAAATCCGACATCACCATGACGGCGCTCCCAGTAGAGGTGTTCAACAGAATCTCACCCTGGCTCGACACGCAACCAGACAAGGTCACATACGTGGCCTTGAAGGATAAACTGATGCAAACTTACTCCATGCCCATGACTGAGAGAGCGCAGCGCGCACTTGACCTATTATCCCAGCCCCTTGGAGAAGCATCACCCAGGGGAGCCTGGGACAAACTACTGGGGTTGGTAACACTGCCAGGCCGCGACGAGAGTGGGAGGAGAAGGAAGGTAGATTTAACAAGAGCGGTCTTCCTTCGGCGCCTCTTGCAGGAAGTCAGGCGCCAGATAAAGGATGCAGACACCCTCGACATGGACGCCTTAGTCGATGTCGCCCAGAAACTACACGAGGCCACCAAGGCCTCGAAACACATCGCTGCCCTCGCAGCCGCCTCCTTGGGACCCTGCAGCCTGGCGGAGGACAACGACAATGGAGACATCAAAGCCGTTTACAGGAAGAAGCCACCATTCAGGGGAACACAGGACATGGTCAAACCCAGCATGGTGCTTCTTCCAGAGAAAATTCGGAACCAACGCCAGAAACTGCAGGCCTCCCTGTTCCCTTATAAAAAACGACAAAAGTGGCCACAAGTAACAGCTGAGGCTGCAAAATCCATCTCCTCACGACCAGCAGGTTTCTTCATCCGAGATGAAATTTCGGAACGGCGCCTGCTGGTAGACACGAGGCCAATGCAGTCGGTCTTCTCGCCATCCAAGGAAGATTTAAGAAAGATACCTGACTCAACACCCGCCCTCATGGCAGCAAACGGAACTCCCATCCACACGTGTGGCACGACGACCTGGACTATCTCAATTCTGGGACGCAGATACAACTGGCCCTTCGTCATCTCGGAGGTAAAGTTCGCCCTGCTGGGCGCAGATTTCCTAGGGCACCACGGACTTCTGGTCGACGTTGCAAGGCAATGCCTCCTCGACACAGGGACCTGTCACTCTCATCAGCTCCCCACCTGACCTGGTATGCCCGCCATCTGCTCCATAGCCCCCAACGGCTACATGAGTTCCTGGCCGTATTCAAACCAGAGCTACACCAGTCAGCAGGAGCTTCAGCAAAGCACGGCATCTTCCATCACATCACCATGACGGGCCCACCAGCCCATGACAAGTTCCAATGACTGTCCCCCCAGAAGTTACAAGACGCCAAAAGGGCCTTCGTGGAGATGGAACGGGTGGGTGTCTGTAAAAAAGCATCAAGCCCGTGGGCTTCTCCTGCCCACATGGTAAAGAAATCCAATGGTTCATGGAGGCCCTGCAGGGACTGTCGGCGTTTGAATTTACTGATGACACCAGACCACTACCCCCTCCCTAACATGCAAGACCTAACGGGCACCCTCCACGGAGCAAAGGTTTCCTCCAAGATGGACCTGCTGAAGTCAAACTTCCAAGCCCCTGTGCATCCCGACGACGTCCCAAAGACCGCCATCATCACGGCCTTCGGAAGTTACACATTTTGCTGCGTTCCTGAGACCTTCGGTCTCAGGAACGCAGGTGCCACATTCCAGCGCCTGATGGACACCATCTTGGGGTATCTGCCTTTCTGCATCTGCTACGTTGATGACATTCTCATCTTCTCCAGGTCCCCAGAGGAACACCTTCGTCACGTCCGCGCCGTCCTGAAACATCTACAGGACAGCGGACTAGTTGTCAGGTTCGACAAGTGCATTTTCGGGAAAGAAAAAGTAGACTTCTTCGGCCACGAGATTTCCCCAGCAGGAGTACGCCCCACGGCCTCTAAAGCAAAAGCTGTAGAGAATTTCCCGACACCACAAACCATCAAGGCCCTTCAGGAGTTTCTCGGGATGATAAACTACTACCAGCGTTTCATCCCAGGCATCGCCCGCACGATGTACCCCCTGACGTCAATCCTGAAGGGCAAACCAAAAACACTAACCTGGGAGGCTCCGCAGCAGCAGACATTCATTGAAACAAAGAGAGCCCTCTCCAGTTCCACTACCCTGACTCACCATAACCCCGCAGCTGCCCTCAGACTGACAACGGACGCCAGCAACATCGCCTGTGGCGCAGTACTTAAGCAGCTAGTGAATGGCACCCCCCAACCCTTGGCCTTCTTCAGCCACAAGTTTTCGCCAGCAGAGACCTGCTACAGCGCTTTCGACCGGGAGTTGCTGGCTATCTACCAGGCCGTGAGACACTTCAAATACCTGCTGGAGGGGACCGAATTCACAATCCTAACAGATCACAAACCCTTGGTGCATGCATTTGCAAAGCTGGGAGATGAGTGGTCTGCAAGGCAACAGCGACACCTGACCACCATCTCCGAATTCGGGTGCACCATCAACTACGTCCCTGGCAGGAAGAACCCAGTAGCTGACACCCTGTCAAGGGTAGAAATCATTCCCTTCACTTCGGCATCGACTATGAAGACCTGGCAAGAGAACAAGCAGCAGACCCAGGGATGGCAGACTACAGGAAGGCAGTGACGGCTTTCAAGTGGGAAGGCATGCCCCTAGCAAACTCAAACACAACTCTCCTCTGCAACACCACCACAGGCCACCCCCTCCCGCTAGTGCCTGCTTCGAGGAGGAAGCAGGTGTTCAACACAGTCCACTGTCTCTCCCATCCATCAGGGCGCACAACGGCACTCCTCATGACTGACAAGTTCGTCTGGCATGGCATCAACAAGGACGTCCAACAGTGGGCAAGGAGCTGCATCCCGTGCCAGGCAAGCAAAACATCCCAGCACACAGAGTCTGGGGTCAGCGACTTCCCCCATCCTCGTCAGCGTTTCGGCCACATCCACATCGACGTCGTCGGGCCTCTTCCGCAGTCGGGAGGAGCCAGATACCTCCTGATGATCATAGACCACTCCACCCGCTGGCTAGAGGCAACCCCCATGGAGGAGGCATCAACAGCATCATGCGCAGAGGCCCTCCTCTCTAGTTGGATCAGCCGTTTCGGAGTGCCAGACAGGGGTCCAGCATGGCCACCGAGAGAGAAGGCCTGGCGGATTAAACATCATCAGGGTATTTCGAAGGAAAGGTAGTCCGACTGACCTACGGTCACCTACCTGCTTTAGTATTCATCTAGGACCCACTTATACAAGTGGGTCCTGTATTCATCTAAATTCAGAAGGGGTCACACCGCTGATATTTTTTTAGTGAATTACTAACTTTTTGCATTATTTGTGGAACAAAAGGGATATTGATACTAAATATAAGTTTGCGAGTGTTTTTGTGACGATACCCTATCATTTTGTTGTCCCAAATTGCAAGAGGAATTATGAGGCAGGGCCCTAAGTCAACATATTTTCTTTCCCCAAAAATGAAGAACTCGCAGCAAAATGGCTACAAGCCATTAAACGAGAAAGCTACACCCTGACCAAATATAGCAACGTGAGTATATAAATACACTTTACATTCACCTCAGTACTATTGAAATTGTAATATTGTTTGTGGAAAATTGGTTTAGTTTTTTGCTAATATAAACAATATGCTTAGCTTTGGAGGATTATGAACTTCTTACACAACTACATTTGCATTAATTACTATGATGTATTTATTTGTGATATTCGGACACTTTAAGCTCGACTCTGGAGAGGGCGTCCGCCACAGGGTTCTTCCTGCCGGGAGGTACTTGACAGAGCAGGTGAACTCCGCGATGGCCGAGAGGTGTCGCTGCTGCCTGGAAGACCATGCACCCCCTTGCTTGGTGAAGGTGTGGACCAGCGGCTGGTGGTCCGTGTAGATTGTGAAGGGCGTGCCCTCCAGGAGGAACTTGAAATGCCGGACTGCACGGTACACTGCGCAGAGTTCCCTGTCGAAGGTGCTGTAGCGGGTCTCTGCGGGGTTGAACTTCTTGCTGAAGAAGGCCATGGGCTGGGGGCCACAGTCGATGACCTGTTCCAGGACAGCTCCACAGGTGACACTGCTGGCGTCCGTCGTCAGCTGGAGGGGGCCGGTGGGATCCTGGTGGGCCAAGGCGGTTGCCTCGGCGAGGGCGGCCTTCGTCAGGGAGAAGGCCTGCTGCTGGCTGGGTCCCCACACTAGGGACTTTGGTTGGCCTTTCAGGGTCTCCGTCAGGGGGGCCATGGTGTGTGTGATCCCAGGGATGAACCTCCTGCAGTAGTTCACCATCCCGAGGAACTCCTGGACGGCCTTGACGGAGGTAGGGACGGGAAACCTGGTGACGGCTGCGACTTTGGAATTGAGCGGGTGGACACCATCCGGGGATACCTCGTGGCCCAGGAAGTCGGCTTTCTCGATGCTGAAGGTGCACTTGTCGAAGCGTACAATAAGGCCGTTCTCCTGCAGGTGCTGCAGGACTGCCTGGATGTGCTTCTGGTGCTCCTTGTGGGACATGGAAAATATAAGGATATCATCCACATAGCAGACGCAGAACTTCAGGTCCCCCAGGATGCTGTCCATGAGCCGCTGGAAAGTCGCCCCGGTGTTCCTCAGGATGAAGGTGGAGAAGGCGAAGATGTAGGACCCGAAAGGTGTGATGATGGCGGTCTTTGGTATGTCCTCTGGTACGACTGGTACCTGGAAATAAGATTTCAAGAGATCCAATTTAGTGAATATTTTGGCACCGTGGAAGGAGGCCGTGAGATCTTGCACGTTCAGCGGGGGGTAATGGTCAGGTTCCGTTGCGAGGTTGAGCCGCCTGTACTCGCCGCAGGGTCTCCAGGAGCTGCCCAGTTTCTGCACCATGTGGAGGGGGGGAGGCCCACGGGCTGGAGACCTTCTTACATATTCCCATTCTCTCCATTTTGGCGAACGCGTTCTTGGCCTCCTGAAGGCACCGAGGGGGAAGCCTCCGGAACCTCACGTGTGCAGGGGGCCCCTTTGTTTTTATGTGATGGTAGATGCCATGTTTGGCTGGGGCCCTTGGTATCTGGCGGAGCTCGGGCCTGAACACGTCAGGGAACTCCTTCAGCAGCTTTGAGTACTGGTGGGAGGCAGCGGAGCAGATGGTGGGCACCTTGGGTCCTGCTGCTAATGGGAGGGACTGGCAGGAGTCAGTGTTGAGGAGGCGCTTCCAACCGACGTCGACTGCCAGCCCGAAGTGGGCAAGGAAATCCGCACCCAGGAGCAGGGTCCTTACGTCCGCGACGACGAAGTCCCAGGAATATCTTTGGCCAAGGATGGAGACCGGCAGGGGCCTGGTGCCGTAAGAGAGGATGGGGAACCCGTTGGCGGCCGTCAGGGAGGCAGCCGGGTCTGGTGCTCGCTTGCGGTCCTCTCTGGATAGCGGGAAGATTGATCTAATGGCCCCCATGTCAACCAACATCATCCTGCCAGAGACGGTGTCATGGATGTAGAAGCCTACTGGCTCTGGACCCCTGGGTTCTTCTGTTGCCATGGCGGCCTGTCCTGCTGTCTGCCGCCTCCCCCGTTTTTTGAACGGGCGAATGAACAGGGCAGCCGGCAGTTCCGGGCATCCTTGCCGAACCGCCTGTGGTAGTGGCAAAGACCCGGGGAATTCCACCTACTGTGAGGCGCTGGGCGCCTCTTGGTGATGGCATCAACCTCCTCCCTCTGCACCCTCCTCCTGCTGGATGGTGCTGACTGGGAGTGCGGGCGCTGGTGCCCGCTTCGTTGCCTTCACGGAGTCCGTCAGGTGCTGTGCCGAGCGGATCAGGACCTCGAGGGGCATGGCGTAGGGCTCAGGGATTTGCATGCGGACCTCTGGGAGGAGCTGACGGAGGAGGAGCTGACGGAGGAGGAGCTCCCGCGACAGGCTTATTTTGAGTTGTTTTCACTGCCGTTGGTGTCGAGGAGGGTGAGGAAGTCCAGTATCATGCCCCATGACCCCATGACGCTCTGATTCTGCCGCGGGCTGACGGCGAGCTCAAGGGAGCGGGAGGCCCGCTCGCCGACCGGCAGGGTGCATGCCTCGAGGAGGGACTTCTTCAGGAGGTGGTAGGTGAGGGGGCGTGTGGCAGACACCCACGGGATGAGCTTCCTGTAGATCTCCTCCGGCAGGGCGTTGAGTAGTGTGTCTGCCTGCAGAACCTCGTCGTTGAGTTCCACCAGCCTGAATTGACTCTCGACCCTGCACAGCCATGCCGATGGATTCCCCTGCATGAACGGCGGCAGTTTTATGGACAGGGCGGCCCTTGCTTGTCCTTCCGGGCAGGGGAGAGTGCCGGGCGCGGGCAGGGGTGTGGAGGAGCACGAGAGCCTCAGCGCGGGGACGGGCGATATGGGAGGGAGGTAGACATCCGAATCCGCATGGTTAGCAGTTAACTGAACGAGGGAGAGAATGTCTGTGTCCATGCTCGCTCTTGCGCTGGTTACAGCGCCGTAGTTAGACTGTTAGGGGCGTGAGTTAGTTCCTGGAGCCAAGACTGAGTCGCCGTATGGGTCCATTAATGGCTCCGGGAACCACTCCGGGGTCACCACTTTAAGGTGCAAAAAAAACGAGCAGGTAAAAGAGTACTGCTACTTTATTCATGATCCAGGCAGTTTATATAGTGGCAGACTGACGTCGCGCTGCGGAATACAGTGGGAGCGAGGGTGACCTGAGGTCGATAATAATTAACAATAAATACAGCGAACGAGTACACTTTACAATATGCAAATAGACAGAATTGAAGTTGAATACAATCTTGATGCCTGCGAAAGAAGAATACATGGTACACAAATCGAAGACAGTTAAACAATTATATACATAGTTTAAATGATTGGATTTACGTGACCCGGCACGCCAGGCGTGACGAATTGTAGAGGCAAAGAAAATGGGACGTCACCATAGAAAACTTGCTCAGCAGAGACTTTACAAATAACATGTTCAGCAGAGACTTTACAAATGACTTTACAAGTACCCCAAGAGTGCTTATCTGGCTAGGTTTTGCTATGTCCTAAGATTCAAGAGTAAATTGCCTTTAAAATCTGTTTGGACATGGAATTTTTTATAAAAAATTAGGGAGGGGTGTGAGAAACTCTGTTTCAACGTACCATACCAATCAATCGATTGGTTTGAAATATATTGGCAAAAAACAATGACTCAAACTTCCTGAATTACATAGTAGTTTCAGTGAATGATTCCATACTGTGCAGTGGATATTCCTACATAAACTGCTCTTGTGTGTATACTTGGGAGAAATACAAATTACTTGAAATATTTATTTTTAATTCTTGCAGCTTGAAGATGGTCATACATCTGAAACATGCAGTAGAGACTAAATACAGGTGAAACTGTTGGCTTGTTTTGGTACCACAGTTCTTCACCTGACCATGACATAGGGAAATTGTGTTGTCCTAATAAATAATGCCAAATTGCACGTAGTCTATTGCCTGTGCTCCAGTGATGCAACGAAAAAACAAAATTGCTTCATGCTCCACAGTGAACACTACTGTACCAAGGACTTGGCAAATGTCAGTACAGAATGTATTTGGTTTCAACAATTATTTCAAAGTACCCAACTCCAATATTCAATCTCTTAAGCTAAAGTAGAACTTCTCTAAAAATAATTTCACGCATCAAATTCAACACTCTTTCCAACACTTGCTCTCAAAACTTCAAAGGAATGTCTGTGGACATAGCACTGTAGCGAATTTTAAAGTTAAAAAATTCAAGTGACAACACAAGAAGTGCCATACTCCGCCGCTGAAGATGCTCTGACCTCAGAGATGCACCGATTTTGGCAAAAAAAAAAAAAAAAAAAAAAATCCATTTTTTTAAGCCTTTGTTTTTGTTGGTTGCAAGCATTTGACTGTCTCAATACTAAGACACACTGTGGTTTCGGCTGTTAAAGCGCGTTGTAGCGTTTCAATTCCTATATTAAATTTATACCAAAGAATTGAAAAACTTGAAGAGATTCCCAAGATATAAATAGTATACAGTGGCACCCAACTAAGCAGGTTTCTTTACTTAACGGACTTGTCTGAGTCAGATAAAAATAATAAAAATATTTTTACTTAACATATAAGTACGATAGGGTTACTGGAAAGTGGGCTGAGCTCACCCAAGCGGATGACCTTTTGTCCTTGATGGATAACCTGCTAGGGTAGAGGTATTGAATGGTGAACAAATGAATGTGCGCATGTGATTGAAGCTTTTCTGTTTGTGCCCGTAAGGGTGGACGATGAACGAACAAATGCATACACACACACACACCCGACCAGTAAAGCGCTTTCTTCTTTGTGCCTGCGAGGCCCATCCCCTGTCCCCCCCGTCTCTCTATCCCTCTCGTACATTATTTTTAATGATATTACTTAATTCAGTACAGTACTGCACTGTACTTAGCACAATACAGCAGTGTAGTTATAAATTTTTCAGTATGTGTGCAGGATATATGCAATGTGAGGTTCAAGAAATGTCAGAAGTGGAAGACTGATACTTTATTATTCTCGACAGGTGTTTATAATGCGGAAAGTGGATGGAAAGGTTATCGGGCGACCTGAGGGCCCCCACTGCGTCCATACAGAAATTGTGTTTGTTAACAGGCATAAGAAGACATATACAATGCATTACAGAACATGTAAAAGGCAGATATATATATATAAGCGGACAGGCCATACAATGATGCATTACAATGAGATACATAAAGAATCTGAAATAATAACAAGTAACATATATGACGTGATTAACGTATGTATGAAGAGCGAAACACAAGACTGGAGAGGCGATTTGACGCCCTTGCAAATACTCCTCCCCCCAAGACAATAATTAGAGGAGCAATTATTGGATGAAACAACATTAACCATGCAAACGCTGAGGCAGTTGGAGTGGGGCCCTTCTTCTGGAGAACTGTGGGTGTCGGGTGGAACCGACAGCTGGGGTTGGCTCGATGTGTCCCCTGGGCCGGCCTGGACCCCGCTTTGGTGGGAGAGTGGGTGTGTCTGCAGGGAGGTACTGAGGGAGAACTCTGGGGCACCTGCCTGCTTCCTCGCGCACTTTGCTGTCCAACAGGAATGCCGGCTTCAATCTGTCGATAGTGACCCAGTCTTCCTGCCCGTGGATGTCAAGGAGGTATGCCTTGGTGGCCCGCCTGATGACTCAGTGGGCCCCCCTGTAGGGCCTGGTTAAGGGCGGCCGACAGGCGTCTACCCTGACGAAGACGTAGGCGCAGGAGTCTAAGGCAGTTGGGCTGTAGGTGGAAGTTCTGTCGGTGAAGGTCTTATGGCAGGGCGTGAACTTCTATGTGAGTTCCCTCAACCTTGGGAGGGGGTTGTTGGCGCCGTCGGCCGACGGTGGGAAGAATTCTCCGGGAACGGCCAGTGTCTCCCCGTAGACTTTCTCAGCAGGGGAGGCGTCGCCATTTGCCTTCGGTGCGGTGCACAGACCCATCAGCACCCAGGGTAGCTGTTCCTTCCACCTCTCGTCGGTGCAACGTGCCATGAGAGCTGCCTTAAGAGAGCGGTGCGCCCTCTTGACCATGCCGTTCGCTGCGGGGTTGTAGGCCGTTGTGCTGTGTAGAGTTGTACCCATCAGGGGTGGCAAGGAGACTCAGAGCTCTGACAGGAAGGCTGGACCCATGGCCACCGAGAGAGAAGGCCGGCTCGATGGGAGAGCGAAGCAGGGAAGGTAGCCCGATGGTTGCACTTTAATCTGCAGTCCAGATGAACTATCTTAAACATTTGTGAAACCCTCTTGACTTGCTAAGGTATAATTGATAATCTTTCATAGGAAATAAAAGCAATTACTTGAGGTTGATCAATAAAAGAATTAAACTAAGGATGATAAATAAAAGAAATAATTTAGATCATACGCTATTTAACATAAAAACAAATGTGCTTGTTGCAGCTTCGCTACTGCCAAAGGCTGAGCCAACAATATTCCCCCTTTATAATCAAAATATAAGGTTTAAGATTAATTTCATCAACCATCAGGATCACTGCTTTGTCACTGGGCAACAATGATTTATATTGATTTTTGATGTACATCAAGAAATTTGTAGTATCTTGTTCCTTGGCTGGGCTGAATTTTTTTTTAAACACCCTTTTTATAGTGGAGTAGTTAAGTAATATAAGAAATTTCTTAACTCTCAAGAGCCTACGAGTATATCCTTGTGAAGAACAATTATATAAGATAGAGGAAAATATCACTAACTCAGATGAATAACCCATCTTATTGAGTCATTAAATACAGTTGTTCACGAACAAATTTCAGCACAGTAGAATGTTTGAATGATGGTTCATCTAAAAGAATGGATAAAAATGAAATCACAAACTGAATAACACTAACGTGTTGCAAGTTTTTTAATTCCTTTTTATCGATATCTGCTCTAGTTAAGTTATCCAATATCTTTTCAAGTGTATTAGTATCTTGTATTTTTGAGCACGGGAATTGCGCAACACGACAAATTGAAAGTCTAAAAATTGTAGCTTCCCAAAAAGTTCATCAACAGAATTGGATAATCTAGATTTGTTATACTGAATGGCAATTGCAGCACTCTCTGCTATTGCATCGCTGACTGCTCCTTCCTTGCTCTCTTCGAATCTGGAGATTCTCTTTGATGCGATGGCCCAGACAGATAAGAGGGACTGTTAGGTAACTGAGATGGAATGGCACCTTCACGAGGTTGTGGCATTTTCAATTTTGTAGTTGAAGTTGTGCCAGTATTATTGCCATAACAGGATTTTTCCCATCTAATATCCTCTGGCACGAAATGTAAACTGCAAACCTGAAAACAGATTTGCGGTATATTAAAACTATTGTCCATTAACGAATATTAATGCGGTGCAGCTCGGGATCAACTACGAAGACCTCGCCAGGGAGTAGGCCGCCGACCCAGAGACCCCAGCCTACCGCACCGCCATCACGTCCCTGAAGTGGAGGGACATACCCCTTGCCCCCGGGGGCCCAAATCTCCTCTGTGACGTCAGTACCGGCCAGCCCCGCCCCCCGCCGCCACCAGGCATTCGACATCATCCACGGGCTGTCACACCCCTCCGGCAGGACGACGGCCAAGCTGCTGTCAGAGAAGTACGTCTGGCATGGAGTGCAAAAGGATGCGAGGACCTGGGTGAGGCGGTGCCTGCAGTGCCAAACCAGCAAGGTGGGGCGTCACACCGAGTCCGGGGTAGGCGAGTTCCCGTGGCCAGGGCAGTGGTTCGGCCATGTTCACATCGACGTCGTCGGGCCCCTTCCCCCGTAAGGTGGGTCCAGATATCTCCTGACGTGTGTCGACCGCTGAACGAGATGGCCCGAAGCCACGCCAATGCAAGAAGCCACCGCCAGCGCATGCACCGAGGCCCTGCTCTCCAGTTGGATCAGCCGCTTTCGCATCTCAGACCACATCACAACTCCTGTCTGAGTTGTGGTCTGCCCTGGGGACAGCTCATCACACCACCATGGCCTACAACCCCGCTGCCAATGGCTTGGTCGAGCGGTTTCACAGGTCCCTGAAGGCGTCCCTTATGGCCCGCTGCATCGCTGAGGACTGGAAGTACCAGCTGCCGTGGGTCCTCCTCAGGTTGAGAACCGCCCCCAGGGCCGACGGCGCCCCGTCTGCAGCTGAGAAAACCTACGGCAAGCCCCTCGTGGTCCCGGGTGAGCTAGTTACTGAGGACCGCCACAACCCATCTGTCCAGAGGCTTCGCAACATAGTCGGCAAGTTCGCCACCTGCAAGCGGACATATACCGACAGGTCAGCCACCTTCACGCCGCCCGGGCTGTCCTCCACCACCCACGTCTTCGTCAGGGATGATGCTGTCCGCCCACCACTGACCAGGCCCTACAGGGGGCCCTTCCGCGTGCTGGAGCGGAACAACAAGGCGTTCCTGCTCACCCTTCACGGGAAGAACGACTGGGTGTCAGTAGACAGCATCAAGCCCACCCTCCTGGAGGAGGACACAGACGTCATCACACCGCACCCTCTGCCTGGGCAGCCATCGCCACAGCCGGCCCCTCGCAAGAAGCGGGCACGCGGCTGCCCCAGGAAGCACCCGCCCACACCCGCAGTCAGCCACCCCCACACACAGGACGTCTCCCCGATGTCCTCACGCAGCCGTGGCACCCTTCAGCACCACAGCAGATACGCCGACTAATCAGACGTTACCCACGTCTTGCGGGGAGTATTTGTAAAGTCTCTGTTGAACATGTTATTTGTAGTCTCTGCTGAGCAAGTTTTCTATGGTGACATCCCATTTTCTTTGCCTCTACAATTCGTCACGCCTGGCATGCCAGGTCACGTAAATCCAATCATTTAAACGATGTATATAATTGTTTACCTGTCTTCGATTTGTGTACCATGTATTCTTCTTTTGCAGGCATCAAGATTGTATTCAACTTCAATTCTGTCTATTTGCATATTGTAAAGTGTACTCGTTCGCTGTATTTATTGTTAATTATTATAGACCTCAGGTCACCCTTGCTCCCATTGTATTCCGCGGCACGACGTCAATCTGCCACTATATAAACTGCCTGGATCATGAATAAAGTAGCAGTACTCTTTTAACTGCTGGTTTTTTTTGCACCTCTTAAATACTTACCCCTCTCAACTCCGGCCCTTCTTCATTCTTTAAACCTCACTTCCCTATCTGTCTTTTCATTCATTCCCCTCTCTCTCTCTCTTTCTTCTCAATATTTGTTATTTAATGGAATGTTTTCAGGCACATAGTAGCACTGCAATTTTTCAACTGAGAAATGCAGGATGAAATGAGCTAACGACCTACATGGTTATACAGAATTTAGGGTTTCCGAAACCTTTGTAGTTGAATGAAATGGGTTAAATGATGGGTTTATCACTTGTTATCTAGTAACTACAGAGAAGGTTGTCTCGTCACTATTCGGAGTTATGGCTTACATTGTGAGAAATTTTAAATCATTTACTTAAATTTTCATTTAAATATTAATGCATTAAATGTTTCATTTATTTTCTAACTTCAAATTGTCTACAGGTATTAATAATCAAGTCAAAATCAAAGTGTGAGGTTCAAGAAATGTCCCGCCTTCCTGTCCGAGTTGTGGTCCGCCCTGGCTCGGCTGCTGGGGACAGCTCATCACACCACCACAGCCTACAACCCCGCTGCCAATGGCTTGGTCGAGCGGTTTCACAGATCCCTGAAGGCGTCCCTGAGGCCCACTGCACGCTCGGGAGACTGGAAGTACTAGCTGCCATGGGTCCTCCTTGGGTTGAGAACCTCCCCCAGCGCCAACGGTGCCCCGTCCACAGCTGAGAAAACCTACGGTGAGCCCCTCGTGGTCCTGGGCGAGCTAGTTACAGAGGACCTCCTCAACCCATCTGTCCAGAGGTTTCACACATAGTCGGCAAGTCTACACCCTGCAAGCAGACATATTCAAACAGGGTCACACCATGCCGCCTGGCTGTCCTCACCACCCACATCTTCGTCAGGGATGATGCCGTCCGCCCACCACTAACCAGGCTCCCAGGGTCCCTTCCAGCATGCTGGAGCCGAACAACAAGCGCTGCCTGCTCGCCTCTTCACGGAAGACAACGACTGCGCCAGACTTGCCAAGTCCGCCTCCTGAGGAGGGACACAGATGTCACCACACCGCACCCTCCACCTGGGCAGCCGTCGCTGCAGCTGGCCCCTCATAAGAAGCGAGCATGCGGCATCCCCCTGAAGCACCCGCCCACACCCGCAGTCAGCCACCCCCACATTGTATGCCCCGGGTCTCACGTTATCGTGGCACCTTCAGCCTGTTGATATGCCAACTAATCAGACGCCAGCCCACGTCTTTGAGGGGGGGAGTATTTGTAAAGTCATTTGTAAAGTCTCTGCTGAACATGTTATTTGTAAAGTCTCTGCTGAGCAAGTTTTCTATGGTGATGTCCCATTTTCTTTGCCTCTACAATTCGTCACACCTGGCATTCCAGGTCACGTAAATCCAATCATTTAAACTATGCATATAATTGTTTACCTGTCTTCGATTTGTGTACCATGTATTCTTCTTTCGCAGGCATCAAGATTGTATTCAGCTTCTGTCTATTTGCATATTGTAAAGTGTACTCGTTTGCTGTATTTATTGTTAATTATTATCAACCTCAGGTCACCTCTTGTTCTTATTGTATTTCGCGTACGACGCCAGTCTGCCGCCATATAAACTGCCTGGACTGGGCGAATAAAAGTAGCAGTACTCTTTACCTGCCTGTTTGCACCTCTTAAAATCCTTTGCTAATACCACATGGAGATACAATATTATGCACAAACTCCACAAATCCGATATTCGAGGCCACCTCTTAATATTTATCAACAATTTTATAACAAATCATACATTTCGAGTACGCATAGAAAGTACATATTCAAATTCTACATACAAGAGGGAGGGCATCCCCAAGGCAGTGTTTTGAGCTGCATCTATTTGTTCTGGCGATAGATGATATTACAGTGAACCTGCCTGAGGGTGTACAAATAGTTTGTATGTGGATGATTTTGTATTATTATTCAAGTTATTCTCGACATGCTCAAAGAATACTTAATATAGCAACAAATAATATAACCATGACAGGGCTTTGACTGGCAGGTCAAAGAAAGGTGCTCAGCCCCTCTCACCTGCCCCCTCAGCCCCCTGGTTACACCATGAGCCACAAGTTGGACAGAAGGGTTCATGACTGGGATGCCATGTCCCAAAGCAGCTCTCACAAGAAGCTTACACTCGGGGTTCGATCCCAGGATCGGGCCAGTCGTTTGCTCAAGTGTTCAAGAGAAGGTATGGGGGTTCTATCAAGGCTCCTCTCTTGCCGAGAGTAGTCTAGGGGTTACGTGACCTGGAAAGGCTTTAGGGCTTTTTCCTCAGGACACAGACACCCCTAATCTTCGGGAAACTTATTCGGAGATCATGTCACTGATGTGTCAATGATCTTGGGAAGAAACCATGGCTGCTTCCTTGGATAGTAAATCTGCCCTCGAAGTTTTTGGGGACCAAGGAGGAACCCAAAGCTTCGTTGATTTGATCTTCTTCACTTGCAGAGGCCATGGCCTTGAAGAAGACTTAGCATGTCTTCAGGATAGCCCGCGTTCACGCCCGAGTGCATGGTCGCTCTCCCTGGGTAAGACCTCACCTGCGTTCGTGCAAACGAACCTGCTTACCTAGGATAGCATCCATGCATGTTTGTGTGATTATGTTCACTCTCCCAGAAACTGTATGGCCGTCATCAACATAAGCTGACGACCGCCCACGGTCTTACACACCTGCAGGGTCCTTGACTTCTGGAGGTATCGTAAGAGTGCTGGACTCTTTCACCTGTACTCTTACCTCCTTGGAGTCTTCGAAGACTGGGTATGAGACAGGTTTTGGGTTCGAGAATGGAAACGTTTACGCTTCCATCCTTTCCTAACCACGGTAACATATACTCTGGATTCGGTCTGTGGACCAAACCAGTTGTATACTTGAGTGGTAGAGAGATCACGGGGCTCCTCTGGAGGGTTTTTCCCAGGGACCGTCTTTGAATTCAGCAGTTTAAGTTCTCAAGAAAGAAACTTGGCTTCCCTGTAGACTGTTCTTTGTCTATCAAAGCTTTTTGGGATCCCCTATCGGAAACCAAAGTCGATGGAGTCGTCATGGTCGCAACTTGCTGAAAGGTGAATTTTCTCTTGTATGACCAGGACAGTTCACTCAGGTCTCACCTATCATGCAGGACACTTCCTCAGCCTTTGAATCACCAGAAGAATTTCTCAATACCCCGGAGAGTCCTTTGCCAACCAAACAGATTAACCCCATGTTCAAGTCCATTGCTAACCGCCACCCTGCAGAGGCAACTTTCCTTCCACAGGTTAGTGACAATGGAATTGATGGCCATGGCAGCATTCCATACAGTCCCCTGAATGGATCTTGGTTCCATTACGTGGCGAAGATAACTGCTTCCTTTTCTAAGTTCTTGTAGTTCAGGAAAGGAAGTCACATTCAAGAGACTGATGTTGTCTGGAGGTAAAACCTTCTACCTAGCCCACCAGACAGCTAACCTGTGTGCAAATCTGGTGCCAAGAGGAGAGACAGTCTTGACTCAGGTTACCAGGTTCGTCGGTTGTGAGTTGTTGCTGGTTCTTGGGAACGGATCAATACTGGGTTCCACTTTCCTCTGGCTAGCGGTCTACGTTGACGCCTCAAGCCGAGACCTACAGGTCTTCGCATGATTTTACAGGTCTGCCTTCGGGCCAGACTGTTTCTTCTTCTCCGGTTCTGAGGAAGCCCCAGGCTTCTAAGGGCCTGTGAAAATACACACAATTTTCTTCTACCCTACGAGAAAGGTGCACAGCAGCGCTCCTTTTAGCACCCTCTCCGCCCTGGGAAAGGGGCAAGGGTATGAGGAAAGGGGAAGGACATTAGGGGCAGCGTTCTTTTCCGCCTTATGCTTTTAAAGAGGGTGGTACCTGACAAGCTATGAAGCAACATGGAACTGTACAGGGCAGAAACCTTTGAGTTCCCACCATGCCTCTCCAATGTGCAGGCCACTTCCAGACTTCAGTTTCCAGTTCATCTTCAGCCTCACCCTCAGGAAGAGGTGAAGGCTTTGCTGAAGACGGTACAGTTAGTACTCGTTAGGATGCATATTTTCGAATATACCCATCTTTGTCTGGGGGCAAGAAATGACTTCTCTAATTTGTCAGGACTTGGCAGTCTCATTCAAGTTTGAGAAGCCTGATCTCACACTCGAGCAGAACACTTAGTGTCCGGACATGCTGGTGTTGCGGTCTTAGTCTTATATCAGCGGTTTCAGAGACGAGTACAGTTATTCCTGTTTCACAGGAACAACCAGCTTGACAGTGACAAGTCATCCTCGTTCACTATCAATTCTTTGAGAAGTTGGCTCTCATGAGTGCATCTCTTCCTCATTCCCTTCAATGAAGAATGCAGTGAGTTTAGTCTTGATAAGGAGAAGGAATTAAAGAATCGGGAATTAGCCTGGTGGCGATGACAAGAACCTCATTGCAGGCCCTCACACTCCTCCCCATCATGCTCCTGTTCTCAGGTACACGACCAAGTGGGACGAGGCACACCTGAAGAGTTGCTGCTTTCAGATGAGTGGAACTGAATGGCAAACATCTCCACATCAACAGCCCGAACTTAAGGTGCCCTTTAGCTCTTCGGAGGTCTGGAAGATTTTAGTGGTTACTCTTGCGCTAAGGAGCCAGCACCTCATCACCACGAGAGGGCATTTGTCAACAAAACAGGTTGGGGGACTGGGTTTACCTTATCTCTACTTGTTGGCAGTGCAGGTAAATGAGTGGGTGGTTGCACACTCGGTAGAGCTGTTAGCCAGGTACATTATGGGGAACCAGAACGCCATGGCAGATAAGCTCAGTCACCCAGTCATGACTTAGAATTTTCCAATCTGTGGAAACTCCCAGCAATAGATCAACACAACAGAAGCTGTCACTGTGTGGTTCCACCATTCCCATTCCATGGTCGTTGCTAGAAACATCTCCCAACACCCATGGAATCTTTTGAGGCTACGGAAGAGGCAAAGGGATCTCTGGTTGCTCTTAGACCCTGTGCCACGGGAGCAACAGAGGTACGGGCCTCCTTGGACACCCATGCCTCTGACACCGATCCATGTAAGTCACTTTCCCAGGCTAGTGAAGAACTTTCCACCGCTGCACTGGGCTTCTCAGATCCCCATCTTTTGTCTGTCGGTAGCAGCTGTTGCATGGAGTCCCAAAGGTGCACGGATCTCCATGGACACCTGTGTCACCAGAGGTGAATGGGGATCCAGTAGACCCCCATGTCACCAATATCAGCCCTGAGAAATCTTTCCCCGGGCAGGTAAAGGTTCCTCTGCCACTGCAGAGTCCCACGGACTCCCATGACACTGGTAAGGACCCCTGGTCAACGGACTTGGGACCAACCTATCAAGGAGAGTGAAGGCCCAGCGCACAGGTGTGGCCTCACCCCCCTGGATGTTCTCGCATGGGAGTGGTGCCAGGGTCCCAGAGAGGTGATGCAGACCCACAGGGAAGCTCATCCAGTGAAGGAGGTGGAACTGGTTGGTAGTGATTGTAACAAGATACTATCCTGTCCAGTTAGAGTGCTACAGTACTGTCTTCAGAGGACTTGACATCTCAGGCCTGAGTGTCGATGGCTCTTCATTAGTACTAGCTTGACTAAGAAATCTTGTGAGGCTATCAATGAGCTGACTCTAAACGCCCAACATGTAGCTAGGAGTTCGTTCAGAGTACCCTCATGAGGACAGGGACATTAGTCCATCCCTAGATTCTGGAAGAACCTGCCTATTCTACATGGCTAAGACAGAAATGGCCTAGGCTATCCACTCTCAAGCATCTTTCACTGTCAGACATTGCCCAGCCCAGGACACTTTCCTGGGTCCTGTGGTGGCTGCTCAACAAGTTGTAGCTTACCCAATACCACTGTGTCCATTTAGAGTGCTACAGTACTATCTTCAGAGGACTCAACATCTCAGGCCTGAGTGTCGATGACCCTTTATTAGCACTGGCTCAGCTAAGAACGAAGTGTTCAAGAACACGATTTCTTTCTAGCCTCTTGAGGCTATCAACGAGTGGACTCTATGCCCAACATGTAGCCAGGAGTTCGTTTCGAGTACCTCATGAGGGTAGGGACATTAGTTCGTCCCTTGCATTCTGGAAGAACCTGTCGGTTCTACAGGTATTAATACAGAAAGTGGTCTAGAATATCCACTCGCACATCTTTCTACCTTCAGGACATTGCTCACAGGCCAAGGGACACTTTTCCCCCTGGGTCCTGTGGTGGCTGCTCAACAAATTGTGTAGCTCGCCCAGTTCCCATAGTGGATAGTTTACATCTCTCCTAAGGTGTTCGGTGGCGATGAGTGAATGTGAGTGGGGGAATGGTCCCCTCGATTCTCTCTTTTATCTTTCCTCCTCAGGTGAGCCTACATAACTGAGTACCTTGTCTATAATCTTAGGTAGATTAATAGATGCAAGTCCTCCCCTCTCTGTAGCAAGGGGAGAGAGGGGCTGACGATAAAACAACCCGTTGGTTATCTCTAGTTTTATTGTCTCCAACACTCTGGGCTCATCCAAGCCATTTTCGAAGCAATGTTGCTACAATAAACTTTATTTGAAAGGTTCAGAAGTTCGAGCTGAAGACCACAGTTGTTCACACCTTGCTCAACATGTCAGGAGGCATGGTCTCCTTCCTTGCTCTTATATGACCAGGGAACATGCCCAGGTGAGTAAAACTACCAGTCAGTTTAAAAGCTAACTCAGAATCCTCCCACCAAGAAAGTAAGTCTTCCTGTGTAAAGACCAATGGTTTGTATACTGCATTGTGTAGGAACAAATGACAGATTTTTAGAGTAATTTGTATTTTTCCTAACTATACAAACCTCAGGTCTTTACAGTTAAATGCTCACCTCATGCCACCTCTCATTCTGCTCCCTGGGCCAAAAGGCAAAGTGAATGCACACTGACTGAGTGGGCGGGACTCCCACCCGTAGTCGGTAGTCAACTACATACTTAACCATCTTCATTAAAGTTAAACTGCTGGTCTCTAGCTGCGCTGAAGCATATTTCTATGTAAAGACCTCAGGTTTGTATAGTTATGGAAAATACTAATTACTTTAAAAATTTATAATTTAAAAAAATAAAAAGCTCAGGTAAGTTTTATGTTATATATATATATATATATATATATATATAGATATATATATATATATATATATATATATATACATATAGAATATATATAGTATATATATATATATATATATATATATATATATATATATATATATATATATATATACATACATATATATATATATATATATATATATATATATATATATATATATATATATATATATATATATATCATTAATATGCAAAGGTGATGGGGACCCCAATTATAACACAGAGGAACATAATTTTTGTTGAGTTAGGTCTGACAGTTGTTATTAAGTAATTTTTGGGTGCTGAATCCAAACTGACCTCAGTTTTTCATCACATCAAGTTTTGAACTATAAGATATCTGTTTTCTTAAAAATAATATGAAAAATACTGTACATAAATAGTTACAAGTGCTTGTTTTATAAAAAGTTGCAAATATTAATATACAATGAAAAATGAAAGAAATAGGCATGAATAGAATGTTTATTTAACATTATTATGTTTTTACAAAGGATAAGGCTATAATTTGTGCAGGTTAGTAAAATTTACGCTTGTTGCATTTCTGAGTGTTCAATCCTGAGGACAATCGCGTTTGATGCTCCAACAATAGTTAGCCATCATATGGACATCCCATCTACTCCTGGCAGGTAACGTTCTCCGCATAATCCCTTCAAATCTTGGTGAAATCAGCCCACCTTAATGTCGCTAGCAGCACCAAGATTTTCTGAAAGAAGCAAGATGGCAATGCAAATATGTAACTTAATACTCATGGTGCAACCAAGCGCTTTGTAGCTCTCTAATAGTTTCTGAACAATTTCTGTGTAATTACTTGCACGTGTATTTCCAAGAAAGTTATTGACGACGTCTTTGAATGATAGCCAAGCATTCTTTTCAAGGTCTGACATAGTAGCGGCGAACTGTTCATCTTTGATGAACTGTCGAATTTTTGGACCATCAAACACACCGGCCTTGATTTTTTCAATTGACAGTCCAGGAAATGTCAAGATGATGTACTTCAAACAGTCGCCATCAGTTGACAATGCTTTTACAAATTGTTTCATGAGACCTAGTTTTATGTGCAGAGGTGGGAATAATATTTTCTTCCCACAACAAGTGGCTCATACAATGTTAGGATTCCAGGTTTAAGATCAGATCTGAGGCCAATTCTTTCTCAACCCAATGCTTCTCGAGCTCTGCTAGGTCCCACATACAGAGAAAGTAGGGATACTTTGTATATCCATTGCTGCTGACCAAGAAGGAAGTGACCATCTTAAGGTCAATACAGATGATAAGCAATTGTGCTTTGTCATATTGCACAACTCAATAACTCTTACACCTCCATATTCTTCACGAAGACAGACCGAATGCCCAATAGGACTGGGCCAAACAAATTGCCATTGTTTAGAAGGACACACTCTGTCTGCTTTGAGCTATCAGCAAACTCGCCATTCATTTGGATTGTAGTTTGAAAGCCTTAATTCCTTCATAAACCAGAACGTTATGTATAAACACAAAACCCCTGTCACTTCGAAAGTACTGCAGAAATGTACTTTCTCTGGTTCGAAAGTATGATACCTTCACCCCTTGTTCAAGTAGGTTTTTCTCGTTCAGTCTTGATGCTAGTATTTCTGAAGCTTTTTTTGATAGGCCCAAATCACGTGCTAAATCATTCAATCTCAAGCACCAAATTCCCTACGAACTGGATCCTCGTGAATGTCAAAATCTGCATTATTGCTGTCACTGCGTTCTTCAACATCACTTAGATCTTCTAGAGGAGGTAGTTGTTCGAAAACTGGCACTGGAATTTCAGCTGAATGAGGCATTGGTCTTATAGCTGACGGTATATTAGGATATTCTATTTTACTTTTATTTTTCTTGTTAAATCCTGATGTTTTCACTGAACAAAAGTAACAGTCTGTGGAATGATCTGCTCACAACCATGGGGATACCAAATGGCATCTTTTCACGTGTTCCTTTGGTCCACACCCGTAAACTCTCGACACACTGCTTGCAAACTTTATGAGGGGCCCATGGCTTTTCTTGGTCACCGAGTTTCACTTTAAAATATGCTTGTTTGATAAATACGCTGATGGATGCTCTCTGACTTTGAATGGTGAAACTACCACATATATAGCAGAAGGAGTCAGGGTTGTTTAGGCATTTACGATGAGATGTAGCAGGAGCAGACATAGATCTGAACAAAAGAAATATATACTCAAAAATAAAACACTAGGCTGGAATAGCCATGTTTAAACGAGAAAAAGCATTAAACGAAATAGAAATTACAATGGAATGTTTTTACAAGGTTAATAGAAAAGCCATAACAAATCATCCTAATTCCTACTATCCCAGCTTCCTGTTTGCAGATATTGACAGTACTGGGATCTATTGGGAAAGCTGCACACACCTCTCACCGCACTGTCTCACCAGACTGCACAAACAAGCGCTACATAGCTCTAGATGAGTCAAATCGTTATCAGCTGGCAAGTTTCTTACTACAGCTAACCAGGAATTTTGCTTATCTGGTAGGTAAGCTGTTTAGGTAAACTGATGCCAGAAAACGCTAACTACAGATTTGGAATCAGCATGTCAATTTTAGTCTACAAGCTCAAAATCCAACTCAACAAAAAAATTGTTTTTAAATTGTTCCCCAGTGTTAGATTTCAAAATTCTGCTCTATAAGAAGGGCAAAATACTCTGAAATTGCCCATTTACTGGGCTATTATAGCATTTGTAAGTTCATTAAAAATGATGTTAACATGCAAGTTATTCTGAAAAGAAAACTAGGTAATACAGTCATGCATCGTGCCTTCCATCCAATTTCCAGTACGTTCTTTTACCTTTCTGATAGCTTCATGCTCACTGACAGCATGAGTGTGTGTGGAGAGCGGATGTTGAGGTCTCATGTTTTTAATAAAAGTTTTTTGCCTCTTAGTGCCTATACTTTCTCTCACATATAGGGCGATGTATTAATAGTGTTCAGAAAGGGCTTTCACCTGGCATAAGCTAGATAGTGTTGTTGTAATTGCAGATATCAATCTGTGCCTTAAATCTTTCTAAGTTACGCTACTCGAGGCCAAGTCAAGTAACGAGCCTGGCTGTTTTCTAGACAGTCTCTCAAATTACAAAAAACTCCAAGAGAAAGGAACTGTGGCTTCTCTCTCTCTCTCTCTCTCTCTCTCTCTCTACAAAAATTTTAAAAATGACTTGGGGAGCACGCGGGTCCCATAGTTCTGTAAAGTCTCTGCCAAGCGAGTTTTCTATGGTGATGTCCCATTTTTTTGCCTCTACAATTCGTCACACCTGGCAACGGGTCACGCAGATCCAGTCATTTAAACTGTGTATATAAGTATTTACCTGTCTCCAATTTGTATATCATGTATTCTTCTTTCGCAGGCATCAGATTGTATTCAACTCCATTTCTGTCCATTTGTATGATTCAAAGTGTATTCGTTCACTGTATTTATTGTTAATTATTATCGACCTCAGGTCACCCTTGTTCTCATTGTGCTCCGCGGCGTGAAGTCAGTCTGCTGCTATATAAACCGCCTGGTTCACCAATAAAGCAGCAGTAAATTTTTCCTGCTCGTTTCTTTTGCACTCTAGCAGACCGAGCGGGCTCCCGAGCCATTAGCTGACTCACACGGCGACTCAGTTCGGCTCCAGGAACCACTCACGCCCCTAATGACCACAACGCACTGTAACCAGTCGGGCGTGCTGACTACCGCAAATCACCAGTGTCAACGGACTCGAGCATCCCACTCCAGTTGTAAGAGGGCAAGAGCAGGTTTGACACGTGGCATCCTCCCCATTCAATTAACTGCTAACCTCGTGGATTAGAATGTCTACCTCCTGGCCCATGCTAAGACGCCGCCGCCCGCGCCGAGGCTCTCGCGCTCCTCCACATCCCTGCCCACACCCTGCACTATCCCCTGCCCGGGGCCCTGCCTGGTAGGACAAGCAAAAGCCGCCCTGACCATAAAGCTGCCGCCTTTCACACAGGGGAACCCGTCGGCGTGGCTGTACAAGGTCGAGAGTCAATTCAGGCTGGCGGAACTCAACGACGAGGTGCTACAAGCAGACACAGTACTCAATGCCCTGCTGGAGGAGATCTACAGGAAACTCGTCCCGTGGGTGTCCGCTGCACACCCCTCACCAACCACCTGAAAAAGTCCTCTCGAGACATGCTCCTGCTGGCTCCAGCCGGCCACCCGCGCTCGCGACCGCTGTCAGCCCGCAGATCAGGAGTCATGGAGTCATTGGGCATGATACAGGACCTCCCCACCCCTCCCCGACACCAACGCAGTGGAAAACAATCTCCCGAAATAAGCCTGTCGTGAGCTCCTCCTCCGCCGCCCATCCCCGGAGGTCCGTGATCAAATCCCTGAGCCCACGCCATGCCCTGAGGTCCTGATTCGACGGCGCAGCACCTAACAGACTCGTGAAGGCAACGGCGGGCACCAGCGCCTGCACTTCTCGTGCCCATCCAGCAAGATGAGGCCAGAGGATGCAAAAACAACCGCCACCAGAGGAGCCCAACGCCTCACAGCAGGTGGAATCCCTGGGTCCTTGCCACTACCACAGGCGGTTCGGCAGTGACGCCCGGAACTGCCAGCCGCCGTGTTCATTCGCCCATCCATAAAAACGGGGGAGGCAGCGGCCAGCAGGACAGGCCGCCATGGCAACAGAAGAACCCAGGGGCCCAGAGCCAGTAGGCTTCTACGCCACTTCCATAATCGTTTCTGCAGGATGATGTTGGCACACAGGGCTGTTAGATCAATCCCGCTGTCCAGAGAGGACTGGTAAGCCTGCACTGACCGGCGTCTTCTTGATCGCCACCCACGGGTCCCCATCCTTCCTATGGGCACCAGGCCCTGTCGATCTCCATCCTGGCTGGGTATTCCTGGGACTTCGCCGGCGGACGGCGGACCCGCCCTGGGTGCGATTTCCGGTTCACTGCTGGCAGTCGACGCTGGTCGGAAGCGCCTCGATAATTTCCACTCTGCCAGTCCTCCCGGCTAGCAATGAACTCCGCGCCACCATCTCCGTCGCCCCACCATACTCACAGCTGCTGAAGGAGTTCCTCGACGTGTTCAGGCCCAGCCCGCCAGGTACCCGGGCCCCAGCTAAACATGGCATCTACCACCACATAAAAACAAAGGGGCCCCTGCACACAATTCTCAGGTTCCGGAGGCTTCCTCGGCACCTTCAGGGGAGGCCAAGAATGCCTTCACGAAATGGAACAGATGGGAATATGCAAGAAGGCCCTGACTGTGGGCCCCCTCTCCACATGGTGGAACCGGACGGTCCTGGAGACCCCAAGGCGACTACAGGTGGCTCAACCTGCAAGGAACCTGACCATTACCCCCTGCTGAACATGGTGATCTCACGGCCCCTTCCAGCCAAACATTTTCTAAGTTGATCTCTTGAAATCTTATTTCCAGGTACCAGTCACGCCAAAGGACGTCCTGAAGACCGCCATCATCACGCCTTTCAGGTCCTACGTCTTCGCCTTCTCCACCTTCAGCCTGAGGAACACGGGGGCGACTTTCCAGCGGCTCATGGACAGCATCCTGGGAGACCTGAAGTTCTGCGTCTGCTACGTGGATGATATCCTTATATTTTCCAGGTCCCACAAGGAGCACCAGAGGCACATCCAGGCAGTCCTGCAGCGCCTGCAGGAGAATGGCCTCATCGTAAGGTTCGACAAGTACACCTTCGGCATCCAGAAAGCTGACTTCCTGGGCTACGAGATATCCCCGGATGGTGTCTGCCTGCTCACATCTGAAGTCGCGGCATCACCAGGTTTCCCGTCCCCATCTCCGTCAAGGCTGTCCAGGAGTTCCTCGGCCGGTGAACTACTACAGGAGTGTCTATCCCAGGGAATGCACACACCATGGCCTCTGACGGAAACCCTGGAGAGGCCAACCAAAATCCCAGAGTGGGGACCTGTTGCAGCAGGCCTTCTCCTTGACGAAGGCCGCTCACCGAGGGTAACAGCCTTGGTCTACCAGGACCCCACCGCCTCCAGCTGATGATGGGATGCCAGCAGCATCGCCTGTGGAGTCGTCCTGGAGCAGGTCGTCGACGGCGCCCCCCAGCCCATCGCCTTCTTCAGCAAGAGGTTCAACCACGCAGTGGCCCGCTACAGCACCTTCGACAGGGAACTCTGCGCAGTATACCGGGCAGTCCGGCACTTCAAGTTCCTCCTGGAGGGCACGCCCTTCACAATCTACATGGACCACCAGCCGCTGATCCACGCCTTCACCAAGCAGGGTGACGCATGGTCTTCCAGGCAGCAGCGACACCTCGCAGTCATCGCGGAGTTCACCTGCTCCGTCAAGTACCTCCCCGGCAGGAAGAACCCTGTAGCAGACGCCCTCTCCAGAGTCTAGCTTAATGCAGTGCAGCTCGGGATCAACTTGCAAGGACCTCTACCGGGAGCAGGTCAATCGAGACCTCAGCTTCATCGTCAGCTCCCGCCCCTGGTGCCCGCTCGCTGCCAGGTATTCGACGTCATCCACGGGCTGTCCACCCTCCCGACCATCGCTGGGCGTTAGGACGGAGAAGTTCATCTGGCATGGAGGCAGAATGCCGAGGACCTGGGCGGTGTGCAGTGCCTGCAGTGCCAAAACCAGCAAGGCGCGCATCACACCGAGTCTGAATAGGCGAGTTTCCAAAGCCAGGCAGCAGGGTTCAGCCATGTTCACATCAACATCGCCGGGCCCCATCCCCGCTGTGGCGGCCAGATATTCCTGACGGTGGTCGATTTTCTCAACAAGGTGGGCCGGTTACACCCATGCAGCAGGCCACCGCCAGCGCTGCGCGCTGAGGCGCTACTTCCTCCAGCTGGATCAGCCGCTCGCGTCCCTGACAACATTACAACCCACAGGCCCCGCCTTCCTGTCCAAATTGTGATCCACCCAGCCACGGCCGCCGGGGACAGCTCATCACACCACCACGGCCTACAACCCGCAGCCAACGGCCGGTCGAGCGGCCTGCAGGTCCCTGAAGGTGTCCCTCATGGCCTGCTGCACCACTGAGGATTGGAAATACCAGCTGCCGTGGGTCCTCCTCGGGTTGAGAATCGCCTCAGGGCCGACGGCACTTCGGCCCGCAACTGGAGAAAATCCCACGGGGCGAGCCCCCTGGGTGGTCACTTAAGGGAGCTGAGTGCTGGCAGACGCACAGCCACAACCCATCTGTCCAGAGGCCGCGACATAGCCTGCAAGCCCGCCTCTGCAAGCGAGACATATACCACAGGCCGGTCACCTCTTCATGCTGCCCAGCTTAAGTCCTCCACCACCCACGCCTTCTTCAGGATGACGCTGATCCACCCGCCACTGACCAGGCCCTACAGGGGCCTCCCCGTGTGCTGAGAGGAACAACAATGCATTCCTGCTCGCCCTTCACGGGAAGAACGACTGGGTGTCGGTAGACCTCATCAAGCCCGCCCTCCTGGAGGAGGACACAGACGTCACCACACCGCACCCTCCACCTGGACAGTCGTCACCGCAGCCGGCCCCCCGTAAGAAGCGGGCATGCGACCGCCCCCGGAAACACCCACAGCCAGCTGCCCCCACACACGGTGTTTCCCCGATGTCCTCACGTAGCCACGGCACCCTTCAGTGTCCCAGCAGATACGCCGACTAATCAGACGTTACCCATGTCTTAGGGGGGGGGAGTATTTGTAAAGTCTCTGCTGAGCGAGTTTTCTATGGTGACGTCCCATTTTCTTTTGCCTCACACCGCCACACCTATGACGGGTCACGAGATCCAATCATTTAAATCCGTGTATATAATTATTTACCTGTCTCCAATTTGTATATCATGTATTCTTCTTTCGCAGGCATCAGATTGTATTCAACTCCATTTCTTAAGTCCATTTGTATGATTCAAGGTCACCCTTGTTTTCATTGTGTTCTGAGGTGTGAAGTCGTTTGCCGCTATATAAACCGCCTGGGTCACCAAAAAAGCAGCAGTAAATTCTTCCTGCCTGTTTTTTGCAATTTAAAGTCTTTTTATATCTCAATTCATTCAAAAATCACATTTATTGTACAGACAAGACACACAAATCAATTAGTACAACAAATTACAAAGATTATACACATTCTATAATTGTCATATAAGAAAATCTTTAACAGTTATTCAATATGTACTTCTTAAAAACAGTAGACTTTAAGAATAATTCAGACATTTTGATACAACGTAAACAGGATCGGGAGCATTCCCTTTGGGCAACAAACATACATTCATTAAGGCCTATTGACTCTGGGATATGGGTAAAGTGCTGTGTGTATTAGTGCTTGGCCCTCTCTAACTGTGAAAATGTCATCCGGACCAACCTCCAACCATCGTACAGACCCCCGGGATTTAACGACACCTGTGCCTCACACACAAATCCTGTGCTCAAGAACAATTGTCTTTACTTTGTACAGTACCATTGGAACCGTTCCATCGTCGAGTCTTATAAAATCAGTCTGCAAAGATCTGATACCAAAATCCATTCTTTTGGGGCGATCGATGAAAAACTTTTCCTCTCCCAAGAGAATATCATATATCACTCAGTGGCTAAGGACCTGCTTAGTGAAAATCTACTCTGATGACCCCTTCACTATGCCCCAAAAAGGGACCTGCTGATCTAAGCCTTCCTGCAGTGTATAATGCAGTAGCAAATGCCTTCCAAACGACAAAGTTTCTCTTAGAAAAAATTGAGGAAGCAGGGGTCAACACCTTCACGATCTGGAACGCGATCAGGGGACTCAAAGCGAACTATTCGACAATGTTCAGTTGTAATTTTATTGTTATGAGGGTCTGTGTATCTGTCTTGAAGTGAGGCAAATTTTGCAATAAATTCAGGTACTTGGTACACTTCATGACAGTATATATATATATATTATATTATTATATATATATATATATATATATATATATATATATATATATATATATATATATATATATATATATATATATATATATATATATATATAGATATATATATAAAATGTAAAATATAATCATGAAGCAAACAATTCACATGGATAAGTATCATCTGTGTTCCTGGGAACGAGACTTGGCAGTACTGTAGTCCATTTGTCACTATAAATTCCCCTTCTGGTGATACAATTCCCAATCAGGATATTCCTAGGTAGTGTGAATTTGATATTGCTTAATTTTGTAGCTTCATGGTTGTATAAATCATGGTGTATAAAATTTATAAAAAGAGCTGCGTGTTCCAAATGCGCCAAAGAACTATCATGGTGGAGGGTTAATGCCGAAGCTAAGTACAATTTCCTGCCTCAACGGTAACAGCAAGGCACCAGACTCGGCATTAACTTATACCTCTCTTGATAGCTCAGTGGGTTAAACGTTGACTGGAGTTGCTGGATGAGTATCGGTGTCGTGGGATCAAGACTCGGCAGTACCAGTCCATTTATCACTTATAAATTCACCTTCGGTGATAATTCCCCATCGGGAATATTCCCGAGGTAGCGTGAATTTGATATTAAGCGACATTTGTAGCTTCATGATTGTATATAAATCACGGTGTGATAAAAATTTCATATATAACGCGTATGTATGTATGTGCTTGTTAAGGATTTGGCTGTGAGGATGCTTTGAAGTAACTGATTAATTTCTTTAATTCTGCCTGAAGGGCACATAAACACAACCAAATCTGTAATGAAATGTAACAAATGTAGATTACTTACCCAGTATATTACATTTAAACAATAAAGACGGTTGCCATTGAAAGCTAGTTATAAATGGGTTACTTAAATTACTATGTTTACATAATAAACAACAGGATAACTGAGGCCTGGGATGCAATCCAGCCTGGTAAATTCAGTGACACAGTCAAAACAAACAGTCAACACAACATAGGATGTCTGGGGCTTAGTAAGAAATTTACATGTATCATTTACACAATGGAATAAATGTTGACTGGTGTGCAAACCAGTAGGACAATTGGTGATTAAATAAACACCATTACAGGAGATTACATAGCCTTAAAAATAGTACTTACAATAGTTATGAATCGTAAAGGAAGAGCCTCAGCCCTAGATTGACAATCTTGCAATAGACAACGGGCACCAGTGGCTGGGTTGCAACAGATTGAGTGCCTCTTCGAGGCATGAATCGCAAAGGTGGTGGCTGCAGAGCAATGAAGGGGCGAGACAACACGGTTCTGGAAATAGATGTATTTCAGATAAGCTTAGCACACAAAGAATGCTCACAAGTATTTCTTACACCATGGAAAGCAAGGGCCACTTGATCCCTAACTTAATTCATGCAAAGAACAATAAATCATTCAGTTGAGATGACAAGGAAACACAAATGCATAGTAGCAGTAATTAGGAGAATTACTTTGGGGGAAAAGAAAAGTGAAATGGAAATAAGAAGTTTAGTTTTAGGAAAAGTATACTGGCACTCAGAAGTGAATTTTCAGACACATACCATGTTATCTTCCCAATTGCACAAGCTTTTGCAATGAGAGGCGGCGTAGACTGGTCTTCCTTCAACGACTGAATGGAGCTGCTTCAGCTTCCATTGATACCAGTGGCTTCAGAGATAAGGAGTCGGCAATGGCTCCTTTTTAGAGAGGCCAGGCGCATGTCTGCGCAGATCTAAGGTTATCTGTAGACTGACTTGTTTGTCCCACATCAGTGAGGGTTTGGCAGATACTGGTAGGGACGCTATTATCCTGGGTAAATGCACGTTATTGGAAAAATTTGATACATGTAAACAGCTCAAGACAGGATTGGGGTTGTAAGTCACCTCCATAACAAGGGGGCAGAAAGGCTACCTAGCATTTGGATGCCCTTACTGTTCTAACTTATGAATACCTGAGTTGACCTTTTCCAAAAGCACATCCCAAAATCTCCCCTCTTGTAGGGTGGTTTGTGGCCCCATCCCTGGTCCTGGTCTAATTATCTTATCAACAGGAATTCTCCTTATGGATTCCCTGCACAGAGGTGGTTGTGGCTAATATTTATAACAATATGTATATATATATATATATATATATATATGTGTGTGTGTGTGTGTGTGTGTGTGTGTATGGTGTAGTTACTAGACCTAAACCTTTTTCTATCCCATTCATGGCAACCAGTTACCCACTACAGCCGGGTGGGCTGGGAAGCCAGCCAACAACCTATTAAAAACCCAGGCTTTACCAGGGCCAATTGGCATTTGTTTATGCGCTGTTTTCCTTAGTCATACAGATTTTGTATTCATGTTTTTTATGCGACTTCATCTCCATTATCGGCAGGATTGTACTATATGTATGCTATTGCTGCCATTGATTCGCCGTTCTTTTACGGCCACAAGTCAGACATGGATTTACAAGTCACAATTATATGTTGGTGCATTGGAGTGTAAATCACGACATCCACAAAATCTGAGATATTGGAAGGAATGACAGCAAGTGCAATCTTTGTCTTTGCTATTCAAACAATTCATAGCTAGGCGACATTATCTCCTTGACAAAATTCTTCAAACTGGCATTTAGTTCTGAAATGAGGTCATGCTCTAGGTGTGAACTCATATATATATATATATATATATATATATATATATATATATATATATATATATATATATATATATATATATATATATATATATATATATATTATATATATATATATAAAAAGAAAGAGAGTATATATATATATATATATATATATATATATATATATATATATATATATATATATATAGTATATATATATATATATATATATACATATATATATATATATATATATATATATATATATATAGTATATATATATAGCATATATATATATATATATTGCAAGGTTCAAAAGAAATGTCAAACAGAGACTGATTCTCTTATTATTCTCAACAAAATATACATAAAAAGCAGACAGAAAGGTAGCAGGGAGACCCAAGGCCCCCTAAGGTGTCCATACAAGATTTGTGTTTTCTGGCAAGCATAAAAATACGTACAGCATTCGTTACATGGCATATAAAAGGTAGATATACATATGCATAAGATGAGGTACATATGACGTGATCAATATACATCTGAAAGGAGAAACACAAGGAAGGAGAGGCGCGATTTGTCGCCCTTACAACTACTCCCCGCCCCAAAAGACACAATACATTCAATTATTGGACAGAAACAATATTAACTGCGAAGGTGCTGGGGTCAGAGTTGGCCTCTGCTTCTGGAGCATCCGTGGTCGCGGGGAGGAGTTGACGCCTGGGGTTGGCTGGGTGCATTTCCTGTCGCCTGGTTCCGCTTTGCAAAGGGCGCACGCCCAGGTGAAAATGAGGGGAACTCTAGGGTGCCTGCCTACTTCTTCACAAACTTCGCCGTCCAACAGGAATGCGGGTTTCAATCTGTCGATGGTGATCCAGTCCTCCCACTTGTGGATGTCGAGGAGGAGTCCTTTGCTGGCCCGCCTGATGACTTGGTGGGGCCCCTGTAGGGCCTGGTTAAGGGCGGAAAGCGAGCGTCCCCCCTGACGAAGACAGGCGCAGGAGTGTAAGGCGGGTGGGCTGTAGGTGATGGTCTCATGGTGAAGGTCTTGTAGGTAAGCACAAACTCAAAGCACCTCAACCCGGGAGGGAGGTGTCGGCGCTGTCGGTCAACGGTAGAATTCTCTGCACGCTGCGTTTCATAGACTTTCTCAGCAGGGGAAGCACGCCATTTGCTTTCAGTGCTGGTGCATGGAGACCCAGCAGGACCCAGGGCGCTGTCTTCCTAATTCTCTCGTCGCAGTGCAGCCGCGCTGAGAGCTGCTTTAAGAGAGCAGTGCCCTTCCTCGACCATGCCGTTCGCTGGGTTGTATGCTGTTGTACTGTGTAGAGTTGTACCCATCAAAGGCGCAAGCCAAGGAGACCCAGTATTTGACAGAAGGCAGGTCCCCTGTCCGTAGTGATGCTGTCTGGCACTCCGAAGCAGCTGATCCAACCAGAGAGGAGGGCCTCTGCGCATGATGTTGTTGATGCTTCATCCATGGGCGTTGCTTTGGGCTAGTGAGTGGAGCGGTCTATGATCATCAGGAGGTACCTGGCTACCCCTGACTGCGGAAGGGGCCCGACGACGTTGGTGTGGATGTGGCTGAACTGACGACGAGGCTGGAGAAAATCGCTGATCCCGGACCAGTGTGCCGACAAGTTTGCCTCCGTCTGGCACGGATGCAGCTCCTTCCACTGGCGGATCGCCCTGTTGATGCCATGCCAGACGAACTTATCAGTCATGAGGTGTGCCGTTGTGCGCCTCGACGGATGGGAGAGACCGTGGACTATGTTGAAAACTTGTTTCCTCCTTGATGCGTGCACCAGGGGGTGTGGGTGGCCTGTGCTGGTGTCGCAGAGGAGAGTTGTTTCCAAGTTTGCTAGCGACATGTCTTCCCATTTGAGAGGCGTCACTGTTGTCCTGTAGTCCGGCCGCCTCTAACCGCTGTTTGGCTCCGATTGCGAGGTCTTCGTAGTCGGCGTTTGCGTGGAGGGAACTGATCTTCGCGCCTTGACAGGAGCGCCAGCCACCAGGTTTTTCTGCCAGGAACGAAGCGATGGTGCAACCGAACTCAGAGATGGCGGTCAGGTGCCGCTGTTGCCTTGCAGACCATGCATCCCCCTGTTTTGCAAATCCGTGAACCAAGGATTTGTGGTCTGTTAGGATCGTGAATTCGGTTCCCCCCAGCAGGTACTTGAAGTGCCTCACATCCTGGTAGATAGCCAGCAGCTCTCTGTCAAAGGTGCTGTAGCGGGTCTCTGTTGGTGAAAACTTGCAGCTGAATAAGGCCAAGGGCTGGGGCATGCCGTTCATCAGCTGCTCAAGTACTGCACCGCAGGCGATGTTGCTGGCATCCGTTGTCAACCTGAGGGTAGTTTCAGGTTCGTGGTGAGTTAAGGTGTTGGCACTGGAGAGGGCCCTTTTCGTCTGGATGAATGCCTGCTGCTGCAGAGCTTCCCACATTAGTGTTTTCGGTTCTTCTTCAGACACAAATATATATGTATATACTGTATATATATATGTGTGTATGTGTGTGTATATATATATATATATATATATATATATATATATATATATATATATATATATATTTGTGTCTTGTGTGTGAAAACTGATGGCGTGAATATTTTTATGACTTGTTGAAAGTGTAGGCTAGAAGAGAGGCAGTGCTGCAATGCACAAGAATGAAAATGGTTAGACATACGTTCAAAGCTGCAGGGTAAGGAAAAAAACCATGAATTGAGTATGTTATAGCTGATGTTTGTATATGGTGCAGTACTTGTTATAGGTAAAAAAATAAAAATTGTAAAAACTAATGAGAGTTCGAAAGTCTTTTGCAAAAGGAGAAAGTTGGGGGTAAATGTGAGCAATTTAAAGGTTATGAGGGTGATTCTAAATGAGTATTGACGTGGATTTCGGGAGAATTGAAGTAGTTGAATTTTACAGGTATTTAGGAGTAAATATAACTGATGATGGTAGGATGAAAGAAGAGGGCAGTTACAAAATAAATAAAGCAAGGAAGATGGCACAGTGTGTGCAAAATATTGGGAGGAGACTTGCAGTGTCTATGGATGCCAAGGTAGGAATGTATGAAGAAACTATTAAGCCAACTCTTTTTATAGATGTAAAGTGTTCAAGTTTAATGATGATAAAAGAAAGAAGATTGAAGTTGTTTTGATTGAACTGTTTGTGTAGTGTATTCTCTACACACCGTGCAGAACCCATCTATCCATACTGTGAGAGGGTGAGAAAGAAAGAGCAGGTAGACAAGTACTGCTAGTTTATTGATGTTGTCGTTGTTTTAGATTTAGCTGGCCTTGTGCCAGCACGGGCTCTTGCTCCTAGAGCAGCCCGTAACTCTATGTTGATGATGAGTCCATGAGATGGGTAGGTTAATGAAAACTTTATTATGATACATGAAAGTGATTTTGGTGGGGGTGAAATTTTGAAATGAAAAGATTTAACAGGCAAGGTTGCAACCTCTTTGAACCGTAAGGTACCCATCAGATGAGGACAAAAGTACGATAGCAGTGAGTGTTGGCTAGTGGGAGAGGCCAACAGATGGAAAAAAGAAGAATTGAGTAGTAGGCACAGGTAGCTAGTATGCTAGTTCGTGGTGATCTAAAGCCATATTCCTTGTCCGGTCCTAATTCTTGTGTCTGTATGTGTTTTGTATATTTGTTGGGTGTTGATTGTGATTGATGGAATGATAGGGGAGGGAGTGATTTCTAAAAGGGTCAGCATCTAGAGATGAATGTATGGCTTTTGATTTGTTGTCTGGGTCGGGTCTGTTGTGTCTGATTTAAGAATTGGGAAGGAGAGTGGGTGGTTAAAGGTATGGATTCTTTAGAGTTATCGTGGTGGTGGGTAGGAGCATAGGAAGCCTGCAAATTCATGGATGTTTGTCAGTATGTGCTTTGTTATTTGGGTAGCTGTTCTTTCATTACCTTCATAACTTGTTCTTAGCTGTCTGAAGTTTTGTACAGTCAAGAAGGTAGTGTTCCAGGGTTCTTCTGGGATTGTTTCACAGTACTTGCATGGTTGAGGATTGTCTACTATTATTCTTTGCCATGTGCACAGGTATCTAGCCTTACGATGGATTATGACTGCTAGGGCTCGTGACATGTCTTTGGTTATATTGTGTGGTTTTAGGTTTACGGTGTCCATGTACCATTTGGCGGTTTTGAGCCACCAAAACAGCTCTTCTGACTTTGCTTTCCTCCTGTATTTGGCAGTGTGCTGCTGCCTTGTTTTTCAGTTGTGTGAGTGAGGGGGTGATTTTAATACTAATGTTGGTGTGTAGCAACCCTTTTTTGCTAAAGAATCTGCTTCTTCGTTTCCTTGATTCCCACATGGCTCGGAATCCAGTTTAATGTTATTCCCTGTTCCTGTTTTGATGAGGCTTGCAATTGCCCATATGCTTGATAGAAGTCTGATGTTTTCTTTTGCTTTTCCTTTTGTTATAGCCTGTAGTGCTCCTTTTGAGTCAGTATGAATTGTTGTGTTCCCTGCCTATGCTGAGAGTTTTCTAGAGCTTTTGCACGGCAATCAGTTCAGTTGTAGAGTGGAGGCATTGTCAGAGAGCCTCCAGCATCCTTTGAGGGTTGTTGAGTGGACCCCAGCTGCTGCTGCCGGGATGCTGAGATCTACTGATCCATCCGTAAAATATTCATTTGGCTGCAGTTTTCCTGATTGCCTCTTGGGCTGCTAGCCTTAGCTGTTGAGTAGTGCATACCTCTTTGCTTGCGGGGGAGGACTGTAAAGTTTATCTTGAATAGTTCAGGCTCCCAGGGTGCTTGTTCTCCCGCACTCTGCGATTGACGTGTCTTCCTTGATTGCGGCAGCTTGATTTTGCATTCCTATTCTCCTTAAAGCTGCCAGGAGGTCGCCAGCATATGTCTTGGGGGGTCTAGTCTCGTGAAGCTCAATGTTTTCTTGATTTTCTCTTGAGTGGGCAGTTCCTGCTACCTTTCAGGTTTTTAGCAGTATGGATGTGTTTCTCTGATCTATTCTGTGCGTTAGAGATTGTAAGTTTGTTTCGTTTCTCAAGACACACAAGTTAGTCCACATGGGTGCATCTGTGATGAGTCTTAAGGCATTGTTTTGGATTACTTCGAAGCTTTTTTGTTCTGTGTTTGTGAGGTGAGTAAGGACAGGTGCTGCGTAGACTCCACAGTTGACCCTTGTTGTCTGTATGTAGAAGGTTCTGAGGGCATGGTATACTGCTCCTTGTTTTAGAGAGGTGATTCTTCTCATGGCATTGTGCCTGCATTTGATTTTTTTGCTTGAGTATTTCTATTTCTTTGCGTGAGAGAGTTGTTTGTTGATATTTACTCCTAGGTACACAAAAGTTTTCTACCCATTCAATGGGTTCACTGATGAGTTGTATTTCATTTTGGTTTTAGGTCATGTTTAATTGCCATTGCTTTGGTTTTTGCTGTATTGATTTTTAGACCAAGATCTGTACAGCTATTTTCAATTTGTGTTATTGCATTTCCATATTTTGGTAGGATCTGTACCTGTGTGGGGCTCACTAAGCTCACACATCGTCTGCATATATGAAAATTTCCACTCCCCTCTGGGAGGGTGATTGTGGCTACATTTTCCATTAGTACATTGAAGAGGAAGGGGCTAAGTATTCTCCCCTGTGGTGTTCCATTTTCTAAGTTGAGAAAATCTGAGCTTGCACCTTGGAAGGTGCCTCTGGCTTGTCTGTTTTGCATGTATCCTTTGACCCATGCTAACCAAGGTAGCAAGGATGACGGCTAGTTCGTAGGCTTTTTCTAAATCGAGAAAAACTACAATTGACTTTCTGTTGTTTATTGTTGCCATTACATCTGCTAGGCATTCTTGTGTGCCTATTCCTTCTTTGTAACCCATATAGTCGATGATGTAGTGGTCCTGTTTTCCATACAAGTCTGTTTAGTACCATTCTCTCTGCAGTCTTTTCTGTGCAGCTGATGAGAGAGATGGGCCTGTAGGAGTTTGGTTCCTTGGGTTTGGGAATTGGTTGTGTGTTTTGTTGATTCCATTGAATGGGTCTGACTTGCTCAGTGTATGTTCTGTTGATTATGTGCAGATGTACTTCTTGGCTGCTGCTACCATATTTTTCAGCATGCTGTATGTGATCATGTCTGATCCTGGAGCTGTGTTCTTTCCTTTTTGGAGGGCTTTGTTAAGCTCATTCATTGTGAATGGGGTGTCAGTGTCGTCAGGCTCATTGCACACTGTGTTGATAACTAGCCATCTCCCTGGATCTAATGTCACCTGCCTTTCCCTTGTGGCAGGTGGCAGATGTGCTGTTCTGGTCCTGTCAGCAAAATGTTGCGCAAGTCTGTTCGCTCTGCCTGTGGGTTGGGATGATGTGCTTGTGGTGGTCTGGTCTTTCCTGATACCTTGTTGAACCACCACCAAATTTTCGCTATTGGGGTTAGACAGGTCGTCTGTGAGAGCACCACATCAGCCAGGTTTCCGCTTTACCTCTCTGGCTGTTTGGGTTGCATGATTCATTACATCCCTTAAGACAGCATGTAGTTCATCTGTGGGTTGTTTCCTGAAGAGCTTCCTTGTTCTGTTAACTCTCGAATTCATTTCCTTTATTCTTGAGTTGTAGTACCAGCTGAATTTTGTGGGGGGTTTTGTTTGTACCAAAGGTTCTGTTTGGCATGGAAGCATTTGCTGCACTGTGTAGGCTCTTTTCAAAGTCCTCTTGCAGTTGGTTCATGTTTTGGGCTGGGTCTCATATGTACTGTGTTGCCCAACTGGTCATATGGTTTTCAAACACTAACCAGTTGGCCAGATCTGGTCTCCAACCTGCTGGAGGAGGTGGTGGTGGAGGTATTTTTGTTATCCTTATGTTAGTTTCTGTTGCAAAGTGATCGCTGGCCAATATTGGGTGCAATTTCCATGTGCAGTTTTCCAGTAGATTTTTGGATATGAAGCTCAAGTCTAGCCTTCCGCCTTGGAGGTGTGTTGCTTCATTGATATCATTTAGCAGCTTCACTTCAGGAAATTCTTCCATTAGCAGATTTATGTGTCTGCCTGCTGCATTTGTATGTTGCTGTGAGTGTAGACACGGGTGATGGTAGTTTATTGAGGAAGCAGCCCGCTTATAAAGCGGCGTGCGGACGTCAGTACAAAGACATACAAGTGACCCGAGGTCAATTGTTCTCTATGCAAAACAAGACAGGTAGCCTACATACAGATAACGCGACAATAAAAAATAGTAGATTAAACACAAAGATATTCTGACACATATGCAATATACAAGGGCAAAAAATGAATAGGTAATGAATGTACAATTACATAATAAAAATAGGGCTGATTACCCTGACCTAGGGTCAGGTGAGAGGACACCATAGAAAACAGGAGGTTCTTCACAGAAAACCCGTTTAGCGGGGACTTTACAATACTCCGGAACCACTGTGAGAGGGTGCGAAAGAAAGAGAAGGTAGACAAGTACTGCTAGTTTATTGATGTTGTTTTAGATTTAGCTGGCCTTGTGCCAGCACGGGCTCTTGCTCCTAGAGCAGCCCGTAAAAGGTAGTTTATTGAGGAAGCAGCCCGCTTATAAAGCACCGTGCGGACGTCAGTACAAAGACATACAAGTGACCTGAGGTCAATCATTCTCTATGCAAAACAAGACAGGTACATACAGATAACGTGACGATAAAAAATAGTCGATTAAACACAAAGATACTCTGACACATACACAATATACAAGGGCAAAAAATGAATAGGTAATGAATGTACAGTTGCATAATAAAACTAGGGCTGATTACCCTGACCTAGGGTCAGGTGGGAAAGCACCGTAGAAAACGGGAGGTTCTTCACAGAAAACCCGTTTAACAGGGACTTTACAATACCACATATTTTTCGGGTGACTTTCAACTGAAGGATGAAAACTGCAGATGTACATGGAAGCGGTGAAAAGGGTAGCATAGATGAAAAAACAGACCAGGTGGTTTGAGTAGTTTTGACCTGGTCTTGTGGAAAGAATGGGGTAACACTGAAATCTTAGGAGAGCGGAGGAGAGGACTGGTTAAATATCAGGGATCTTTCCTAGATAGTGACCCCAAGGGTTTTAAGCCAGCATGTATCCACCTTTGCGGCGTGTTTAGTACAAGCCCGTTGGGGATGACTGTAAAAACAAAGAAATAACTGTAAATATCATAAAGATAATGACCCCAAAGAAATATTGGTCTCAGATAATGACCCCCGAAATTTGCTGGGGTCACTATCTAGGAAAGATTCGATAATATTATTATTCAGAAGATGAACCTTTTCATATGGAACAAGCCCACAGGGGTCATTGACTTGAAATTCAAGCCTCCAAAGAACATGGTGTTCATTCGAAAGACGCAACAAGGTCATGGGAAATACAGAAAGAGGAGATCAAATATTAAAAAAAGAGATAAATTAACAAATTAATAAACAGACAAAAATGTAAGTAAAATATCAAAATACAAGTTTATTTGGGTAGTAATGCATTGCATCTTTGCTTGAACTTCTGAAGTTCCAGTTGCACAACATCCTAGGGGAGTCCGTTCCATAGTCCAACAGTGTGAGGAACAAAGGGCCACAGGAACTGAGAAGTTCGACAGCGAGGCACATTTACTGCATATTGGCGCTGCTGTTCAGCGAATCTGGTTGCTCTGGGCAGGAGAAGGGTTCAGGGATCAGTTGTTAATGTGAAAGATCTCTGTTAAAATACAACTTATGAAAAAGTGACAAAGAGGAGACCATCCGTCGATGGTCCAAAAGTGACAAAGAGGAGATCATCCGTCGATGGTCCAAGTCATAACTGCTAATATTAGGAAACGGAAACCTACAACCACGAACTATTATCTAAAAGAGATAAATCTCTGGCAGAAGCAGACATTCACACCGGAGAACAGTATTCTAGTAAAGGAAGGACAAATGACCTAAAACAGGTTGCATTGATTTTATCACTTATAAATACATGAGGTCTTATGAAGAAAGTTAAGTATACCTTAGTTTAACCAGATCACTGAGCTGATTAACAGCTCTCCTAGGGCTGGCACTTAAGGATTAGATTTATTTTACGTGGCTAAGAACCAGTTGCTTACCTATCAACAGGACCTACAGCTTCACTTTATAACGACAAATGAATTTCTATCACCAGAAATAAATTTCTCTAATTCTTCATTGGCCAGTCGGAGAATCGAACGCAGGCCCAGCAGAGTGCTGGCCGAGAACAATACCAACCCGTCCAATGGGGTACTAAAGGCCTTATGAACAATACCTAACTTTCATTCGGCATTTTCTGACACTTTCATTAGATGTTTCTCAAAAGTAAGATGTGAGTCAAAAGTTACACCTAGAATAGTTGAACCTGAAGGGGAAAAGGTGTGAAAAATCTGTAAGAGATTTGCTAACAAATAATGTTCTTGTTTTACTGGAGGTCAGCCTCATACCCCACCAACTACACCATTACTGATTTGGTCCATGTCCTGGGAGAGGCTGAGGGCAGCTTCATTTGCCATAAGTGGAGACTTTACTACACCCAGAAGTGCTGCATCATCGGCATACTGAACAATCTTGTTTTCCAGCCCAACAACCATATCACTTGTGCACACTAAAAATAACAGTGAACCAAGAACCCTACCCTGTGGAACTCCAGACACAATAGGTCTTGGTTCACTAAAGATCCCATGAACAGCAACTTGCTGCTGCCTACCTATAAGGAAATCTTGAAGTAATCCTGAAACAGCCACCCACTTCAAGATTCTGTAAATAAGTGCCTTGTGATTTACTAAATCGAAAGCAGCACTAAATCTACTGAAATTACTCTGCGCTCAAAACCCTTATCAAGTTTCTCTGTAAATGGCATGTCAAGTCTTAAAGAGCATCACGGGTACCTAACTGCTAACAGTCCTTTAGATTTCACATATTTATATGATAGCTTAAAAGTAAATTTTCAGCAGCTTTGGAGAACACGATGAGAACATAGATTGGCCAGTAGTAACTGCAGCAGATAGCCTATACCACTCTTTGGAACAGGTACTATATTACTAAGCTTGCACTTATCCGCAAGATACTACATAAACATAAAAATCTGTAGAATCTATTAATCTTGGGAGACAACACACTTGAAACATTTTTTTAAAATAAAGGGAAGAAACCATCAGAATCTTCTCCACCCCAGCTGTCAAGATTATCCAAAATTTTCTTAACATCCCTGGAGCAAAATGCAAATTTTGTAAGAATAGGTTCAGGATGATAGCTATCTGGGAGAGGGTCATCCTCAGCTGATTGCTTAGCTTCAAAAGCTCGATGAAGCAGTTCAACCTTTCCCAAGGGCCAGTAACGTATCTACCATCGTCTGTTAGTAGTGGTGGAATGGAAGACGAGCCTGACCCAAAGATAGATGATGCCAATTTGGTCCACCACAGTTGAGGCTGAATAATTCCTACAAGTTTTCTCTTCAAGGAATTATTATATTTTCTCTCGGCTGTATGGTAAGTTCTATTCGCAGCACGGCGAGACAACAAGAATAGTGTAATTTTCATGTGAAAGATTTCATCTCCATGTGTTGAATTCAGTCTGTTTGTCATGGTAAGCTCGTCTACATGTATCATCAAACCATGTCTGGCCATTTGTCCTGAATTTGATGACCTTTCCAGGGACATACCTTATTAAAATAGCCATCAGCATTTCATTTAATTTCTTCTTGGGATCAGGATCTAATATAGCATCTGAAATATTAAGTACCTGACAAGCTTCAGTAATGTGATCCCAATTGGCTGTAGATTTCAACCAGACCGTTTTTCCAGTGGTGGCATTATGAATATATTGATTCACAGATATGTCCATCTCAGTGGTGCATGATCAGTAGTGCCAGTTCACATACCCTGGACTTGACAATAGCTGGAACATCTGTGAATATTGAATATGGGGTCTAATCTACTACCAGAAATATGTATGGGTTCCTCAGTTAGCTGGACAAAATCGGAGGATACACAGAGCTCAAGAGCAGACCGGCCATGTTGGTTTGTGGAATCTGAATTTAGCCATTCGCTGTGCTTTGCAGTACAGACTCCACAAATATCCAATGAAGCATTTGAATACGGTAACTAGGCCATGTAAATCCTTTCCAAAAGACAGTCATGTATAGAATCGTCGATATTTGGATTACGTAAACAGCAAATACTTAAACAATGTAGAAATTACTGAAAATTTTCAAACAAAGAACATGGCAACTATAATCTGTTCAACATTCTAAGATCGCTAGGGTGGGGCCAGGAAAAGAATTATACATCATTGCCAGATCTATTTATCCTTTTAAATATCACCCTCTAGGTTAATCCCTTGTTTATAGCTTTACCTGAGGTGTGTCATTTACTGTACTTTGTTTTCTAAAGAAACAACGAATAATTTTTGGTTGTTCTTAATGATTTTCCATTCTTTGCGTGCTTTTTGGAAGTAATAATCATAGTTCTTATAATAACACCATAATGTGTTTAATGCATTAACACTCTTAAAATTTGTTTGGGTGGTTCGGCAGGAATGGCTTTTCAAGCCATTTGATTATTGTCCATATTCCATATTAGCATTTGTTTATGGTTACATGACTGTATTTTTTCAGTGCTTCTGTAGTTTAAATAAGCTACTTATCATTTAGGAGAGGAAAATAAATTACTGTTAATTACAGGGCACCCTTGTTGTTACTTTAATATGAAATATTTTAAAATAATACAAACAGTTTATGTCCTGGGAGTAAAGATGTTGGCTGTGGGCAGATTTGATCCGTTTTGTGTATCCTTGGGCTATCAATACTGTCCAGCGACTGGCTGCTTGAGGTGACCACTGTCGTTATTGTTTTAGATCGAGCTAGCCATACAAATGCCCTCGCTGACCATGTGTCAGGGAAACTGAGGCTTGGCAGCGGCAGCCAAAAATTATGCCATGTCTCTTTGTTTTTATGAAGATAAATTAGGCTTGTACTGCAAATATGTGAAGCCTAATATGTTTCCATGTTATCTTTCAATGAATTACATTTCTTTTTAAATTCCACTTGAACAAGCTCTAACAAGGCAAAACTTTTAATCATAACGAGACGTTTGACATCGGTGTATTCTTTTCCTGGCCCCACCCCAGCGACTTAGAATGTTAAACAGACTATACACTCCAAATTTTTCTGACGATAAATAAGTCGTCATCGTCTGGACTTAGCATACAGTATACAGCCATACCTTGCACATGTGGGGCGTTATGACGATAAAGTCGGCCACCAAACCCTGGGATTAAAAACTCACCTTTGACTTGTTACCACTGTACTTACAAGAGTCTCAGATAAAAACATCAAATCGTAGCTATGGTCAGAACTCTGAGATTATGAAAATTTTACCTTAAGCCCCAAATATTTTAGTGACATATGTACTTATGCAAGTAATGGCCATAACATCTGGTAAGTGCAACTGTGCTAGATTGAGGTGAATTGCAGGGTGTGTAAGGGATTTGACATCTTGCTTATGAGCACTAGTATAATGATAGTTAGGTTATGAAGCGGCCAGTGCTGTGGTAGTTCATACAAAATTCACTAGTATTCAAGTATGAATGCAGGCGACTATTTTCTGATATTTTCCTAAAGCAACCCATTTTAGGTATAAATATATTACTTATATATACTGTATGTATATGTATGTATATATATATATATATATATATATATATATATATATATATATATATATATATATATATATATACTTTCAGGTTCCTTCCCATGAGGATAAAAAGATGGCTCTAATTTTGACCTTTGATGACAACACCTGACTAAGGGTGGCTGCACTCTGGCGAACAGAAAGGTTGAAAAGTGAATATACTCGAAATTACCAATAAGCTAAGGGATGGAGGTAAACTTATGTTGTCCACAAAATAGTAAATTCACTAAAAAGATATCAGAAAATGAAATAATTACAGGAGCTATCAATGGAGCTCTGTGGCACTACCAGAATTACGTTACTAAAATCACAAACACTATAAAAATGCCACAAAACTGCAGGCTTTTAACACTACACCATCGTAGGCTAACAAGCACTAGGTAGCCTATGAGCGAGGATCCGAAGAATGCACAGGATGGGGTACGTTAAGCAAGAATGGGGCGCACTGATAGTCCGGATATCTTGACCGGATATGGCACCGTTGATCTACAGTTGATATCACACAACAGGTACTCGAACCAAGAATCTGCAATAGCAGGAATGTTGGAAACACATGAAGGGACTTGAGTAATAATGATCTTGGAATACATAAGCAAAATATCAAAACACTGGTTATGTAACAGTTATGGTAAAAACACATGTACGCAGATTAACACAAGTATATGCCACTATTGAGAACACAATCAACACAATCAAAATCACAACACTCTCTGAGGGAAAGTAAAGGTTATGGATATTGGAAATCGGGAGAACAGGTGGAAAACAGGTAGGATAAAACTGGTGAGGCCGATAAACAACTTCCAATCACATTACCTTAGTCCATGGGCAAGACATGAGGTTTGTAGAGCCCAGTTTCCGCAGTAGGGCGTCATTGGAATCGTTGTCACTTAAGAGTTCCCCACCATAGAGGAAATAAGACAAAAGTATATGGGTGCTGATGGGCTAGCAAGACATCAGCGTGCAGAGGGTAAGGCAGCTGGTTAAGACAATCTTGAGTGTGACAGCGTAAGGGCGACGTCAAGTACAACTCGATCAGAGTCTCGTGGTAGACTTCTGGACAGAGAGACATCGTCAGGATAACTAGCAGAGTGACGTCTTAGGAAAACTAGCAGGGTGACGCCTCAAGAGTGACTAGCAAAGAGTGGTCCATCAGAGCCTGCATATATACGACAATCAGCGCCGTCGGTGGTTGTGTTTTGACATTTCTGACAGCCTTTTCTTAATAGGGTCACCTATTGTCCTCTTCTCCAGGCACATTGCTAATCTGGCCGGGTACCTGGAAAAGTCATTGAGTGCCGTGCCGGCCGATGAAAGGTTCAAGGAGGAGAGGTAACCATGGTATGATAATTAGATGGGAGAGCCGAGGATGAGTAGGCGGGGATGTAGGTGTGGGTCAGGTCAAGACGGTGACCGTTAATGGCAGGGCAGGTAGTTGAAGTGGAGGGGAAACTCCTCAGAGCGAAGTGACAAGATTGGCTAAAAACAGTGGCTAGGGAAAGAACTCTCAAAGGGGTCACAGTAATTGCAATCAGCTGCTGAAATCATCACCTCAAATCAGGATTACTAGGGTCAGGTCAAATCAGTAATGACTTGGGGTACAGTCATGCATTAGTATCTCATTTAACACCTGCGTTGGCTTAACTCAAAGAGGGAAGGCATGGGAACACTCGAGTGAAAACTCCCAAAACAACTAGTACCGCTTTCAAAATGTACATTAACTTATATTTGGAAAGGAAACGTTTACATTAACTTATATATAGCCTACACATCTCATAATCACAGGGAAAATGTGTTAGAAGCAATGCCAGAACCAGTCAGGACCTACTAAGGGATTCAGAGCTGATGAAACAGGGTTTTTCGGCAACACTTTATCAAAGCATCGGATAAAGGTGAAAGTTGGGAAGTCGATATTTTATAACCCTACCTAAATTTTGCAAGTATTATTTAGTACCCAAGTTCAATAGTTCTGGTACTTATCAGAGTAAAAGTGTGTTTCGTATGCCAGAGCCATCAAAATCGCAGGTAAGGGTTTTGAACACAATAGTGAACTTAACCTACGATGTCATGAGGCTCCAACCACAGTGGAGAGAAGTTTACATACGGGGAAAACTTCTCTTCGCTATGGCAAGAAAAGATTTGTCATCGTCCCCTTGACTGCATTACCACTCTCAATAGTTTTATTATTATTATTATTTGAAGGGAGTAGACCCTCTTTTAAACTTTCTACTTTACAAATAATTCAATGTATGTAATTCATCCACATAACGAACCAGTCTTTAGCTCTTTTGTTAGATCTACATCTATTCAGGGTGGGAATACAGACAATCTGTTTTGTTTTATCTCAGGTTTCGACACTATAGCCTTCTATTTGCAGCAAGTCAGGAGCGGTCACCAGAAGTAGAATTCGGATGAAAAAGAGGTCTGCTCAACTCCTTCCATATCCCCCATGTAAGCAGGGCTTTGTCTACCTCCTTACTGCGTCAGTAGATGAATTGCTGTAAAGAGAACGAAAAAGGGACCTTGAGCAGGTACCTCTAGGATACATCATCGCCCACATAGTTAGCCCAGGTGGGAGGCAACTCCACCCAATTGGGGAGACCTTGTCTCTTTTGGCCTTGGATTGTCTAACAGCTCCTGCCCACACTTCTGGGGTGGCCAAGTAACTATTACCCACTACAGAAATTATTACCTATTTATGCCATAGTAAATCTTGCCACAGGTCTTCTCGCTTGTATACAAAGTGGTGAGCCGTAGCACAAATACAGTCTTGCAACCACAGGGACAATTCCATATCCTGCTGGCCATTATCAGATTTGTTGAAGCCTGGGCTGTGTAAACGATAGTGACTTATTGCCTACCTGGTGGATGGGCGGAGCCTCATGACATCATATTATGCTTAGCCACGAATGGTTTTAGGATCCTTGTCTGTGATTTTCTCGGTTCTGGCATCGGCGACTTCGTTTTACTCTATAAATATCAAAACTACCGAACTTAGGTACTAAATAATACTTGCAAAAATTAGGTAGGGTTATAAAATATACACTTCCGAACTTCACCTTTACCTGATGCTCTGATAAAAAGGTATTGCCAAGAAACCATGTTTCATCAGCTCTGAATCCTGTAGTAAAACCAGTCTTTTACTTTTTCCTGTGGTTATGCGAGATATATAGCCTAAATCACGTCAGTTTATATATATATATATATATATATATATATATATATATATATATATATATATATATATATATATATATATATATTGTCGTTACTTACAATAACGACATGGAAAATCAATTGTTATTGAATATCTGTTTATGTTGTATATGGAAAGTGTTCTTTTATATCGCGTGGTGTCAAGTGGAGATGTGCAGGTTTGTGTACAAATGAATGTTTTATTTATATTTAGTTGTAATAAGCATTGTTACCAAAGAATATTGTCTTGCGAATAGTTTGTATAATTGGTTAACAATGCGATGTAAATTGTTTGATAGTTTTGTTCGGTTCGTGTTGTTTTGGTGGCTTAGTTCGTCTTGTTGTTGACTCTTATCGTGAGCGGACGAGGCCAAAGTCGTGGGTATGCGGGTGAGAGCGAACGAATTATTTTCATAGTGAGAGGTGGTCACGCGGACCACACTCAGTTCGTTCCTCAACTTTGTAATGTGTGGTTAGGTAGCCAGAGGATTTAGTGAACAGAATTTCGCTTCGATTGGATTAAACATGTCGTTCCTTCCCAGCGTTTAATAAAGTAGATGGATGAATCAGCCGAAGTTTGGATAAGTATCATATATTTGATTTGCCTTGATCAGGATACGTCGCTTGGGATATGCATATCTACGAGTGGGATTCCATGACTGAGTAAATTGAATATATATATTAGTGGTATCGTGGTTTACCCGTGCCTATCATAATCCAAACCCGGCAATTGCGTCAATAACATCATATAAAATTAGTAAGTAATAATTTATGAGTAAAACATAATATAATATGGTATGTCCTTTTATGGAAATCTTTATAACACAACGCAGTGCATTCTTTAAGTAGAGAAAGGGTCATGAATTCTCTAAACGAATCTGGTAATTTATAATTTTCTGTAATTGACTGAAGTCATTATGTGTTGTCGCTCGTTTGACCCTAATGAGTAACAAGATATGGTGCCGTGACCAGGATCATTAATAATTTGTGATAATTTTCGGTATTTCTTAGTTTTTGAAATCGATCATGTGGTAATTCTTTGGTTTAGTCACATGTGGTACGATTAGCACCGTTGGTGATTCTATAGGACATTTACGCCAGTTTTTCTTGCTATTAACTATGTTATGTTGATGTTTTGCTGAATTATGCCTGCCTTCCCTAACCTTGTTGTATCACTTATAGCGTTTTCTTTAAAATTAGTTTGCGGTATCTTGCCTACATAAACAGACGTGGTTAACCCTTTCCCCCTTTTTTTTTCTCTCTCTTAGTGAGGTGCCGCAAGAAACATTAAATTTACTTTTTTTCGTGCAACTTGTAGGTAGGAGAGTATTCAGGCTTAATTAAAAGTTTTTTTTTAATATGATGATTAATTAAATTAGTAAGGCCTTGTCCTGCTTGCCTTAAGCCCTAATTTTGGTTTTGTTATTTTCCCTTACTTTGAATTAAAGTAATTTTCTCTTTTGTTAATATATTATTATTTCTCATTTATCAATTTAATAATGAATCTTAAAGTAGCTATTGTGGGACATTCTCATGTCACCCATATGGAGAATTGTTTTCATAGTGGTAGATCGGCATTATTGGAACCCTTAGAATATAAGACATTTGGTAGACCAGGGGCTGTTACAACCAACCTTTTGACACCTGCCCTGATAACCGAACTTACCACCTATGGGCCTAGTATCACTATCTTGTTCATAGGTAGCAATGACTTAGATGTACCCGGAGATGATCCTAACCTGGTGAATAGTATTCACACAAATATTCTAGGTTTGGTAGAAGGTCTACGTACAGTTAATAACTCAGAGGTTTTTGTTATGTTAATAGAAATACGTAAAACACCATCTAGAACCTCTGCCGAAAACTATCAAAAGAGAAAAACTGTTTAAACAAAAAATTAAAGAGAAATACAAGAGTTAGGGTGATCCCTACTCTATTAACAGAATGTGATTTAGCAAGAGATGGGATTCATTTTCATCATAAAGTTATAGGGCCTTGGCTCAACGTATTTGCTTTGAGTCAAGTAAATATGTGAAAAGTAAAGGGCAGTAGAAGGTGAGTAGGATCGTGGTTACCCCGTCCTTCCCTTCAGATTAGGAGCTGGGTTAAGTATGGTACAGGGCCTGCACATCCCACTACACACATATAATAAAATTTCTCCTTTTCATTGATTGTTTAATTTGGGAGAAAATTATTGGGTGATGAGTCACCTTTGTGAAATTTTATGAATTTAACTTTTGAACCAGTTATTATAGTTTGATGCATATTTATTAATTATTGAAATTGTGAATATATTATATTGTATTTGTATTTTCTGAGTTTAGTCTTGTCACAATGGAGTCATTGACGCATAGACGTGGCGGTTATAAATCCGTTATCACACGTTTTCTTGGGAAGATGACCGGAGTGATCGATTCGGGAGACATTGATGCTATAACTTCCCTTAGGGATTCTATTGAAGATAATTTGAAGAAAGTTCTTGCTTTGGATGAACAAATTTTGGATTCAGTTACAGTAGAAGAAATGTCTGATGAAATGGTAAATCAAGCTGAATATGCAAGAGACGTTCGTACACGTATCAGCAAACTCAATAGCTCCATTACTAGCTTTTTGAAATTAATAACTTCTCCATTCGATCCGCTAATGCAACCACCACCACTACCTAAAGCCAGTATTAGATTGCCCAAACTGGATCTTCCGCATTTCTCTGGAGATATATTAGAATGGAATTCCTTCTGGGAACTATACAGTGTGTCAATACACCAGCAGAAAGACTTGGAACCAATTCAGAAGTTTTCATATCTAAGAAGTTTGCTCACAGGAGAAGCTTCGAAATTAATCTCAGGATTTAAATTTGAGGCTGCCAATTATCCACAAGCTGTAGCTCTTCTCCTATCTACTTATGGGAAGAGAGATGAGATTAAACATGTTCTGGTGAGAAGATTGCTGGAAATGGAGTCTCCTGCTGCCAATTCTGAATCACTGCAAACTTTCAGAGCTAATTTTGAATGCTCAATAAGATCGCTTGAAAGTGAAAAGCTGGAATTAAATGAGCTTTTTATACTATTTTGCTCTATACCAAATTGCCTAAAAGCGTCAGTGAGACTGTGAAGCGTAGGTGTGGAGACGATTGGTTGGTATTAGACACCTTTAAGAAATACCTAGAAGAGGAAATTAGCAATTTAAGAACTTTTGTTTCAACTGATGTGAATAAATCTGAAACTCTGTCGTCAATATCTACCTTCACAGTAAATCAATCCCAAGCTGTTAGACCAGAAAACAAAGGAAATGTGAATAAGTCCAGTCATCAGCAAACCAGAAGATGTGCTCTTTGTGATAATGAACATTGGTGGACACAGTGCAAAACTTACGCAACAAGAAATGAAAGGTTGAATCGCATCAGAGCTTTGCAGTTGTGTTTTGTGTGCGCTTCTAAGAAGCATTTTAGTGTGGACTGTGACAAACCAAGTTGCAATAAGGGTTGTAAGATGAGACATCATCGCATCTTATGTGATAGAGACCAAACAGGAAAACAAAGCAAGAATAAACCAAGTGGTGTACAAGTGGGAACGCTATCAGTAAATGAACAGGACAAAACAAATAAGTTGGGTAAGCGATCCATATTACCAACAGCAACAATTCCCTTGAAAGGGAAGAAAGGTCGCATGGTACGACTAAGAGGGCTGTTGGATACTTGTGCCGAGAGAACGTTCATTAAAAGATCAGCTCTAGAGAGACTGCAATATAGGTCCAAAGGAGTTGAAAAGATAGCCTTGAGAGGTTATCTAACTAGTAAACCTGTTCATGAATACGAGATGATAAGCGTCGCCATACCGCATAAAGGTGAATTGATAATAATGGACTGCATAGTGGTGGATGACCTGCCAGAATATGCGAAGAAATTCGACGTTAAGAGAAGTTTGAGGTCGTTATGTAAAACTAAGATCAGCTTGGCTGATAAAGATTTCTGATTTGCCTGTTGAAAATCAATCAACTATTCAATTGTTAATAGGGGTTGATAATGTTTACAATATTTTGCATCCAGGGTTCAAAAGGGTTAGAAATTTAATATTGCTGCCGACCATATTCGGTTATGTGGTGACCGGCACATGTAGTGCTCCCCCACTAGGGAGAGACTCATGTGACTGTTTTGAAGCTAGCTGTACAAACTGAAGAAATTGAAGCTACTAATAATGAAAATCCCAAGACTGATCTGGACGCGTTGTGGAGTTTGGACAGATTGGGAATAGATTGCAGTGAGTTATGAGAACAAGACCAGAGGGTCTTAAAGGACTTTGAGAGCACTATTACCTATTCTGAAATTGATAAACAGTATGTTGTGGCGTTGCCGTGGAAAACCAATAGATTCAGATTGATGACAAATTTTGATTAGCCATGAGCAGACTTCGACAGCAGAGCATCAAGTTTCAGAAGGATGTGGATTACTTGGAACATTATCAGAAAATCTTGCAAGAGCAAGAAGATAGAGGATTCATTGAGAGGGTGATCTATAATAAATCTGATGTGGATTGTCATTACTTGGCACATCATGGAGTGCTTAGAGATAGTGCCACTACTCCAATAAGAATAGTGTTTGATTGCTCATCAAAACAAGGTAAAAATGGATTAAGCCTGAATGATTGTCTATGGACTGGACCACACGTAATGGCTGATCTGCTCAGAGTCCTGCTGCAATTTAGAACTAAAACCTTTGCTTGTATAAGTGACATTGAGAAGGCATTTTTAATGATTCAGTTGCGTGAAGAAGATCGCAATTATATGCGTTTTTATGGTTGGAAAATCCGACAGATCCCAATAGTAAACTAATAGTATACAGATTTAGAGTAGTATTATTTGGAGCTACATGTTCACCTTTTCTTCTAAATGCAACCATCAAGCATCACTTAACCACTGTGGTCTCGTGGTTACCCCGGTCCAATACAGTGGATGTAGTGGGAAAAAATGAAGAGGGGTCTGTATGTAGATAATTTGCAATTTACGGCTAATAGTGAATCTGAGTTGATGGATTTATACTTTAATGCCAACAAAATTTTTGCTCAAGCTCACTTATATTTGAAGGAATGGGTTAGCAATAGCGAGTCTATACAAACTATTGCTGCTGCTTATCATATTGAAGCCAAACAAAAACCAATTCATAAAGTATTAGGATTAAATTGGGATAAATTAAAGACGTCTTGACTATCAATCCAACTCATATTAATAAAACAAGTCAAACAAAAGAGAAATTGTCAGTACCATTGCCCAAATATACGATCCATTGGGATTGCTTCTCCCTGTTACTATGAAAGCGAGGATATTTTTACAGAAATTGTGGAAGGAACATCTGGATTGGGACGAACAACTCATGAACCCGCTACAAGAGGAATGGACTGAATTACGCAAGGACTTAGAGAAGTGTCTTGAAATATCTTTTCCTAGGAGTGCTAGCCTGGGAACTGTTGATAACTTGCACATATTCTGCGATGCTAGCAAAACTTCATATGGTTGTGTGGCCTATAGAGCAAATGGTGAAAAACTCTAATATAATTATGGCAAAGGGTAGAGTGGCGCCCATTAAGGAATTAACAATTCCGAAATTGGAATTAATGGCATTGTTGCTAGGAGCAAGAATAGCCAAATTTATTATTGACTCCTTTGATGAAAAGGAGTTTAAACAATTATATGTCTGGTCAGACAGTAAAGTCGCCCTTAGCTGGATTGTATCCAGTAATGTTCTGCCTGTGTTTGTGAGAAACAGAGTAATTGAGATTAACTCTTTGATTCCGGGGTCAATCCTATCTTACGTACCCTCATCTGAAAATCCCAGTGATTGGTTGACACAGGGAATGAGGGCTGAAGTGTTAGCAAAAAACTCCTATTGGTGGGAGGGACCCCTTGGTTGGACCCCCTTGGTTAAAAAAATCACACTCTGCCAATCAATAGGTCATGGGTGGGGAGTACACATATGCAGGGTGAACAGGACATTGTAGTCAACGTTGTAGGGGACATAGATGAAACACGTCTGCTGGATTGGAAAAGATTCAGCAGAGCTGACAAGGTCTTTAAGACCATAGCTTGGATAATGCGATTTATAAAGAATTGCAAACTATCAACCAATGACAGAAAAACTGGTGGTTTGACTCTGGAAGAGTTACAAGAAGCAAAGGTTAAAACAATTGTTCTCGCACAGAGAGAGTACTTTCCAGAAGAGTATAAAGCCCTGAAGAGGGAGGTAACAAACCAAAAATTGACA
>NC_089793.1:44624341-44671841 GCF_040412425.1 Macrobrachium rosenbergii
CGGCGTGCAAATGTCTGCATATAACGCAGAGACTGCGGGTACAAAGATTTACAGTTGACCTGAGGTCAAACTATTTCTCTACAAAAACAGGACATGTACATACAGAAAACATAATGATTAACAATGTCTGGTCTGTTCCAAAAATACTCTGTTACATAATGCATGGTCACTTGAACAGACAATAAAATATACAATTCACAATAATGAGGATAATATGTGTTCGGCTGACCCAGGTCAAATGTGAAGGCACCGCAGAAAATGGGATGTTCGTTACAGAGAAAGCGTTGAGCGGGGACTTTACAATACTCCCGCAAGACGTAGGTAACGTCTGATCAAAGCAGGTATCTGCTGGGGCAACAGAGGGGGCCCCGCTTTCTCGATGTGAACTGGATGGGGTGGTTGCCTTCCCTGGCGCCCTCTGAAGCGGTGTGTTGGGGTGCCGCTGTCTGGTTTCGGGGTTTTCCGGGGACACCCACAACGTTTTCCTGCTCATGGGGCTGGCTGGGGTGTTGCTATATTCTGCATGGAAGCTTTGAGAACCGGCCCCGATGTCCTCCTCCAGGAATGTGGGCTTGAGGCGGTCTACCCGATATCCAGTCTTCCCTTCTGTGGACGGCTACCCGGAATGCCTTTTTGTCCCTTTCAAGCACAAGGAAAGGTCCTCTGTGGGGCCTGGTTAAGGGTGGCCGCACGGTGTCATCCCTGACGAAGACGTGGGTGGTGGAGGACAGGCCAGGAGGCATGAAGAGGGACGTCCTATCAGTGTATATCCCCTGGCAGGGGGCGAACTTCCCAACCCTGTCACGGAGCCTCTGCGCTGCTATGTCGTCCGTCTTCTCAGACGAAGTTCCCCTGGAACTACCAGGGTCTCCCGTGAGACCTTCTCTCTGCTGAGGAGGGTCGCCGTTGGCTCTGGGGCGGTTCTCAATCCGAAGAGGAACCAGGGCAGCTAGTATTTCCAATTCTCAGAGGTGCAACAAGCCATGGGGGACGCCTTCAGGGACCTGTGGAACCTTTCCACCATTCCGTTGGCTGCTGGGTTGTAGGCGGTGGTGCTGTGATGAGTGGTCCCCAGCAGGCATGCCAGGGTGGTCCACAGCTCTGATAGGAAAGCGGGACCTCTGTCTGTCGTTATGTAGTCCAGGACACCAAACCGGCTTATCCAATGGAGAGGAGGGCTTCTGTGCATGCACTGGAGGTGGCTTCTTCCATGGGCGCAGCTTCGGGCCACATGGTGGAGCGGTCAATGACTGTTAGAAGGTATCTTGCTGCTCCTGATAGGTGAAGAGGACCCACCACGTGGACATGGACGTGCCCGAAGCGTCTCTTCGGCTGGGGAAACTCACCCACCCCAGAACTGGTGTGCTGCCCTACTTTGCTGGCCTGACACTGCATGCATTGCCTTGCCCAGGCTATCGCGTCCTTCTGTATGCCGTGCCAGACGAACTTCTCCGTCAGTAGCCTGGCCGTCGTCCTTCCGAAGGGGTGGGACAGGATGTGGATGACTTTGAAGACCAGCCGACATCGGGAGGCGGGCACCAGGGGGCGGGGGCGGCCAGTGCTCGCGTTGCTCAACAGTGTTGACCCTCCAGGGCTGAGGGGCACATCCTCCCACTTCAGCGATGTGACGGCTGTGTGGTAGGCTGGGGTCTCTGGGTCAGCGGCCTGTTCGTGGGCGAGATCCTCGTAGTTGATCACGAGCTGCACTGCGTCGATCTCGATCCTCGAGAGGGCATCGGCTACTGGGTTCTTCCTGCCGGGGAGGTATTTGATGGTGCAGGTGAACTCCACGAGGTGCCACTGCTGCCTAGAAGACCATGCGTTCCCTAGCTTCGTGAAGGCGTGGACCAGCTGCTGGTGGTCAGTCCAAATCGTGAAGGGCGTCCCCTCCAGGAGGAACTTGAAGTGACATACCGCCTGGTATACTGCGAAGAGTTCCCAGTCGAAGGTGCTGTAGCGGGACTCGGTGGGGCTGACCTTCCTGCTGAAGAAGGCAATGGGCTGAGGGGTCCCGCTGATGACTTGTTCCAGGACGGCTCCGCAGGCAACGTTGCTGGCATCCGTCGTCAGCTGGAGGGAAGCGTTGGGGTCCTGGTGGCCAAAGATGTTGTGTTGGCGAGGGCGGCCTTCGTCAGTAGGAGGGCCTTCTGCTGGTCGGGGCCCCACACTAAGGTCTTTGGACGACCCTTGAGGACCTCTGTCAGGGGGGCCATGGTGTGCGCAATCCCTGGGATGAATCTCGTGTAGTAGTTGACCATTCCGAGGAATTCTTGTACGGCCCTGATGGAGGTAGGGGTGGGGAACTTCTCAACAGCCTCGACCTTCGACGACATTGGGCGGACGCCCCCTGGGGATATCTCGTGGCCACGGAATTCCACCTTCTCGACGCCGAAGGTGCACTTGTCGAACCTGACAACGAGGCCCCTCTCCTGCAGGCGCTACAGGAGGTGTTCCTTTTGGGATCTGGGAAAATTACAATATCGACGTAGCAGATGCAGGAGTCCAGGTCGGAAGGTCGCGCCCACGTTCCTCAGGCCGAAGGTGGAGAAGGCAAAGACATAGGACCCAAAAGGCATGACAACGGTGGTTTTGGGGATGTCTTCTGGCACTACTGGTACCTGAAAATATGATTTTAAGAGATCTAACTTTGAGAATATTTTGGCCCCGTGGAAGGAGGCCATTAGGTCCTGCATGTTTGGTAGAGAGTAGTGGTCAGGGTCCTGTCACTGTAGTTGCAGCAGGGCCTCCAGGTGCCGTCTGCTTTCTGCACCATGTGAAGGGGGGAGGCCCACGGGCTGGGAGCCTTTCTCCATATGCCCATCCTTTCCATCTCGCCAAAGGCCTTCTTGGCCTCCTGAAGGTGCTGTGGGGGAAGCCGTCGGAACTTTGCGTGCATCAGGGACCCTTTGTTTTGATGTGATGATATATCCCCTGTTTGGCAGGGGCCCCAGGCACCTGGCAAAGCTCGGGTTCAAGACTTCTGGGAATTCCTTCAGGAGGGAACCATACTGGTGGGGTGCAACGGAACAGACAGCAGGCTCCCTGGAGCCCGGCGACAAGTGCAGAGACTGGCAGGACTTGATGTCCAGCAGGTGTTTGCGCCCGGCGTCGACTGCCAGTCCGAAGTGGACGAGGAAGTCCGCACCCAGGAGCGGGTCCTAACATCTGTGATGGTGAATTTCCACCTGTACCTCCAGCCAAGGATGGAGATCGACAGGAGCTTGGTGCCATAGGAGAGGATGGGGGACCCGTTGGCGGCCGTCAGGGAGGCAGTCGGGTCCGGTGGATGTCCGCGGTCCTCTCTAGAAGGCAGGAACACTGACCGCATGGCTCCAGTGTCGATCAACATCATCCTGCCGGAAATGGTGCTGCGGACGTAAAAGCCTACTGGTGCGGGGCCCCTGGGTGTTTCAGTTGCTGCTGCCATGGCGGCCTGTGTGGGTGGCCGCCGCCATTTTTTTTGGAGGGAAGAAAAGGCAGGGGGCTTCGCATCTCTGGGCAGCTTTCCCGAACCTCTGGTGGTAATAGCAAAGCCCCGGCCTTTCCTTCTTCTGCTGGTGGGATGGCTTCCTCTGGGCAACAACGTTGACGCCCTCTGTGGTTGGGTCCTCCGGTTGGAGGCAGTTGATGGGGTGTGCGGGCGTGGACACCCGCTTTGCCGCCTTCGTGGAGTCCGTCAGCTGCTGCGCCACCCTTATCAGGTCCTTGACCGGCAGGGTGTATGCCTCTGTGATCTGCCCACGGACCTCTGGCAGTAGCTGCCGCAGGAAGATCTCCCTCGACAGGCTGATTTCTTTGCGCCTGCTGCTGCTGTCAGTCTCAGGGAGGAGAAGGAAGTCCTGGAGGGCATGCCAAGTTACTGAGAGGTTTCCCTCCTGCCGGAGGTTGAGGGCGAGGTCAAGGGCGCAGGCAGCTCTCTCGGAGACCGGCAGGGAGCAGGTCTTGATGAGAGTGGCTTTTAACTCCTGGAAGGTGGCGGGGCTCAACGTTGTCATTAACCACAGGGTGTTCGTCTTGTATATCTCCTACAGGAGGGCGTTGATGGCGATGTCCACCTTCAACACCTCGTCGGTTAGGCCTGCTACCCTGAATTGCCCCTCAACCCTGTAGAACCAGGACGCTGCGTTTTGGTGGGTGAATGGTGGCAGCCTTATGCTGAGCGCCGCCTTTGGTTGGTCCGTCAGGGGGGGTCATCGCGCGGGGTGCAGGTACCAGCGTGGAGGAGTGCACGGGAGGGGGTTGCACGAGGGAGGAGTCTGCCTCCGAGAAGTTCACGGTAATTTGTATGTGGTTGGGAATGTCTGCGTCCATGCTCATTCCGCGCTCTCACTTGGAGTGTGAGGGAACACTCGCGTCAATACATGCTTGGGAGCGTGCCATGTGGGTCCGCTACTGACACTGGTGACCTGCTGGCGAGGGTCGGTAACGCCCGAACGCTTTGTTGGAGCGCCGTACTAGTTCGTTAGGAGCGTAGGTTGGTTCATCGGGCCAAGACTTAGTCGCCGTTTGGGTCCATTAATGGTTTCCGGAACCACTCCGGGGTCACCACTGTGAGAGAGGTGCGAAATAATGAGCAGGAAGACAAGAACTGCTAGTTTATTGATGAAGCGATCCGCTTATAAAGCGGCGTGCAGACGTCTGCATATAACGCAGAGACCGTGGGTACAAAGATTTACAGGTGACCTGAGGTCAAACTGTTTCTCTACAAAAACAGGTCAGGTACATACAGAAAACATAATGGTTAACAATGTCTGGTCTGTTACAAAAATACTCTGTTACATATACATTATGCATGGTCACCTGAACTCATATTATCATCATTATTGTGAACTGTAAAATATACAGTTCACAATAATGATAATAATATGTGTTCAGCCAACCCAGGTCGAATGTGAAAGCACCGCAGAAAACGGGATGTTCATTACAGAGAATGTGTTGAGCAGGGACTTTACATCTCCGCAACTCTATAAAACTCGTCGGATTTTTAAATTACAGTGTTTTTAAGGTCAGGTCTTGTTATTCAACTCATTTTTTTTATTTTTGCCAAGCATGCTTCGTAAATTATTCAAGAAAGAGGTACAACATAGGAAGCCCTAGGCCTAGCCTATTTTACTCGAGGGAATATGTGTATGAAAAGCCATGATGCCCAGCCTATGTCCTGGCAGTTCATTCCCTGTTCCGCTTCCATGCATTCTGGCATGGGAAAGTATGTAGGAGTCATTTTAGTGACAAAATGGTGAAGGAGGCTGTATTGTACGACTAACGTTACCGCAAGTTTTACATCGGTTCCATTTATCAAGACATCGCTGTGGGCTTAGACTTGTTTCGTGCCAGGACTGGCCTACTTCCACTTTCGTAAATTTCAAGGAAAGACCAAAGCTAATGCTATTTTGTTAAAAACTGAACTGGAAGCTGGGTAACAAATTTGAAACTTTCATTTGCTGCATGTGCCATATGACCATCCATAGCCGACTTATCTTTTAATGTTGAATTTTTTTTTTTTTTTCAAATTTTTTAGCATTTTAATGCTAAACACTTGAACCAAGAGAGAAATTTTGGTATGCTGGAGGAAACCCAAAACCAGTGAATTGCAACAGCAGTAACAGGTAAATATTTATTTTGATGTAGATTCATATTCTGAAGTTGAAAATATGATTTTCCTGCTTCAGGTGGTTTTGGCAGCTTCTGACATTCATTTCGGCTGCAAATTAGTAGTTTTCCAGATACTGGACTCCCATATATCCTACAATTGTTGGGAATCACAGTGGGGAACCAGTGTTTTGACAGGGGAAAACAAATAATAGTTGAACTGCAGGAGTGTGGTCTAGCTTAACCTAACCCTGTCTGACCAGATGGGCTTCGTCCCCTGCAATTATGGCACTGTAAATCAAAATTAATAGTAGGGCTGTGACCCAATCCAACCACATCTAACCTAACCTACCTTGGACTCAGGTCACTAGGCCACGTGGTAGGGACCTTTGACCCTCCTGGACTTCCCTGCCTAACCTAGCCAATGGTACAGCAAATTAAAACAATTAGTAGAGTTGTGACCTAATCCAGCCACACTTAACCTGGGACACCAGACCCTTGCCTGTCTAGTGTGCTCCCCCCCCCAGTCCACCAGATATAACCAAGGCCACTACTATAGGTCTTTGGTTACCTACTACATAGCATCACTTTAAAAATGCTTGAATTCTTCCTCACCAAAAACCTGGGTTCCCATTGTGGTTTAACATATTTGTAAGGTATGGGGTCCCGTGTCTTTAAACTATTAATTTGCTGCCAAAATGAACATCACAAGTGTTCAAAATGCACATTTAAAATATTCTATAGATACTTTGTGATGCAGCTGAAAAAATCCAAGGAACAAAAATTATGTCTGTTCCAAAGGACCCATGACTGAGAACTGAAACCAATTTCTTCAGGCAACACCAGAATTCTATACTCCAACTTAATTGGTGAAACTTAGAACAAAAGAACCATTCAGGTTTCAGCATCGTCCACGTCCCCACATTTCCAGATGAAAATAACAAGACATTGAAAATACACTCGCCATTCTTACTGATAATTCACCAGGACAAAAACGCAACCTGATCCTGAGCCCCTATGCATGTAAATCAAAGCATTAAAAACTTGGAAAATTAATTTCTGGGCAACAGTAATTGTTCCTGCGGAAATACAAAATGTTTCCTTTTACAAAGGGTGTATCCTTCAGCACGAGCTGGAGAGTCTTTAAACTTGATGAAAAGGTAGTTAACTAATGGTCACTGGGGTGGGTGGGAGAACACGCCTCGCTCACCTACCGTCACTCCGTCAGTAAGCAGTTTTTCTTCAGCTGCCATCAGGTGGGAACACCTTGCCGCACTTCTGACTACTAAGTTGAACATTGGTGTTTTTGTGTCATTTGGAGGTGTGAAGGGTATTAGTTAGTGTAGTGAACCCTCACTGCTCCATTTTCAGGTGGATCCCCGGTTTATTACTCTGTATTGGGAGAAATATAGTACTGTAGGAAGTTTCAGTACATGTAGCATTGAAGAGTTACCTAACACTTCTCACAAACAAACACCTCCCTATGACTCCTAAAAGCACAGCCTCTTTTTGGGTGATGTAGGGGCTTCTTCAAGCTACACAATTGGATAGAATGATGGGAACAAATTTACAGGTTACTAAATAAAACTCTCGACTTTCCTTAACCTAATTTATCTCCTTAAATATTATAATGACCAAAAACCTTAATATGATTAATAAATCTTAATCCACAGAAGAGAAACGTATCTACCTTATCACTATAGTCCATCAAACCTTATTCTACTCAGTCTTAATCCTATAGTTTCCCCACCCTTCTGTCAAAAGAACCTTAACCTAAAGAACTGTAACTTAAGCTATTTGTCTTAATATTACCACGACCACCTAAAAGAACCCTAAACCAAATTCTTAACCTCCAGATTGGGAGTTAACTTGCTCAGCATCAGCCAGTTGTGGATTTCGTCGCACATTCTTTGCAGCAAATGTGTCAAGATCAGCACCTTTTAAGGTTTTAGAGTCATGTACAGAGGAACAGGAAGAAGATCAGCCTGACCAAGTGTTTGTTTCTTTCCTGCAATCTGGCAGCTTCACGCTCTCTATGTTCCTTATCCCTTCTCTGTCTTATCCCTTCCTCTAATTTCAGCAACCCTACCACAGTATGTGTCCACTCTTATAATTTTATTTATTTTTCTCCGTATGCTACCACCACAAGGTAGGCAGCAGCTTACACCTTGAGTTGAAGGGGAGCAAGTCACACCACTCTGACACACTCGGTAATCTGCAAGTAAAAAAAGAAAAAAAAAAGACTTAACTAGTGCACTTCCTCCTGACATACAAAACAAAACAAAAAAATCACAACAAAAACGAAACTATCAATTCACACAAACCCATCTTTCGTCTTACAAACCCAGACCTAGCTTACCACACTCCCCCTTACTAAAATAAAAGAAATTCATTTCCTTTTTTTTTTTTAAATTCCTTTCTTACTACGCATTTATACCCCAGAACTGGACCTTGACTTTGGGTCCATGGCCTCTCATGCACCATCTCTTCTTCACTCACTTCCACTCCAACCAAACTAGACTTGCCTAGCCTTGGTTCTGGACTACTTATACTAAGCTTATTCAAACTCTGGAGACTTATGTCGTCTCCAACTTCACTAACACCTGACATGGCTGCTATCAACTCTTCCATACTCTCATTTATTTCTTCCACACTTCACCTCAAACTATCCAAAACTCCACTTACGCTCTCCAGCACTGCTAACTCTCTCTCACTCATACGCACTCCCACACACTCTTTCGACACTTTCACTCAAAGGAAACCACACACACTATACGTACCATCTTCCTCACAGCTTGGAAGTTCACTCCTTCCACATCCCTCTCAAATCCTTCAAAATCAATTACACCTTCATTCTCACTACCAACAGACAACACTGCAAAGGTATTTTCACTTATGCCTACTGGCTTCTCAAACCCCTCAAAATCAAACAACCCATCTCAGGTACTCTCTGCAAACAACTCAGTAATTGTACCCTTACTCTGTCTACACCTTCTTTGAGGCTTTCTCTATGTTCCACCAACACTAGCTGTGTATCTCCCCAATTTATATCTTCTCCTATTTCTTCACTTTCACTATGTAGTCTTTTAATTAACATTGGCATCAATGACCATAGAAGTCACGATGCCTGATAACTTAAAATCATTCGTTCATTCCTTTACCCTTTCCTCCCTTAATAACTTCCTAATGGGATACTGTATTACGAATTGTGGTGGTTCTCTCCATCTTCTCAGCTAATTATAATGCTCTCATATTACCCTTACATTTCCTTCTTCATTCCTGTCTTCTAGCACATAACTTAATCCATTAGACCACTGTTTTCACTACATACGGATCTTCATACTGTACTTCTCACGCATGTTACTCGCTGTCAATTTTCCCTTCTCAACAACTTCCTTCAACACCCTATCACCCACCCTGAAACTCTCAAACCTTTCATTTGCCTGCCTCCACACATCCTGCTTGTCTTCATCCAACCTCGCTCTCACATACCTCTCGTAATTCATTACATACTGACTTGGAGGTATGCCAGTGCTTTTATATACTGACCCATTATACATCATTACCACTCTTCCTAACAACAAATCCCATTCATTCTCTCTATCAGTCAACATTCGTAACATCTCACTCAGAGTCCCTATGGTTCGTTCCACCAACCCATTCACACTCAGCATGTATGGAGTTGTCATTACATGCTTGACACCCCATTCTTTCAACATTTGCTCAAACGGTCTACCAACAAACTCTGGCCCATTATCACTCAGAATTCTTGCCGGCTTTCTCACACACAGACAACAAGACCATACTGACCACTCTTGCAACATTCTTACCAGTTTTATTCTTCACAGCTGCACAACTTACAAACTTACTCTTATGATCTACCATAACAACCACTCCTACGTTTCCTCTCGCAGTTACCGGCAAAGCCACACAATCAGTTGCCACTAAAACGGTTCTTTCATACTCAACTTCAAAACAGGCAGGCTAGCAAGCATAGCTCTCTGATACTTTCCCTTCTGACATTCTTCACACGTGACTGTCACATCCGTACAAATCTTCCTCAAATACGGGGAAAACATCCGCCCTTTCATACACTCGATCAACTTAAACTTCCCCATATGTCCATATTTCTCATGGACTAACATGCACATCCCTACTGCTCCACTCATTAAGAACACTGGAACATACATCAACTCTCCCCTCTTCTCTCTCAAAAAATACGCCACTCCTTCACACAACACAAATCTCTCAGCAAACCGCATCCATTTACTCAACAACAAAGGCCATCTTCTTCCAGGTACTCCCTCTCTAATACACCCCCTCAGCTCACTCACCATGAAACACTTCCGCTGCATCTCCTCAACATCCTCCGCTGTCAGTTCATTCTCACTCTTGTTCAACTCCACTATATCCTCCTCCTCATTCTTGTTCAACTCCACTATATCCTCCTCCTCACTCAGACTCCTATCAATCATTCCCACAAACCAGGCCATATTCACCGCCTCACTTTGAATCTTCCCTATTACAACCTTGTCTTTCAACAAAACTCCTGTCCCAACATCCACTACCAATCCATTCTTCCTCAAGAAATCTATCCCAAACAGGAAACAACATGGCATCTGCTCATCTCCCAGTACAGTATTGCAAAACAAGCTTCCACCTCAAGCTCTCCCAACCTTACCTTCAACCTCACTTCCTCCCATCCAACCGACCTTCCTGCTATACCTCTTATTGACACATTCACCACTCTCCTTTTAACATTCCAATTCACTCTCAACATCCCTAACCACACTTGCGTTCACTAACGATGTCTGCGCTCCAGTGTCAACCAAACCACAATACTGTCCTCCACTGACATCTGCTCCCACAATCATTGCATTTCCTCTCCTGTGTGCACACATGCACCAGTCTCTTCCACGAATCAAACATCCTTCACTTGCACCTTTACTGTCATCTTCCACTTCCAACAACTCCAGTGTTCACTCTTCAACATTCTCCTCCTCATACTTCCTTTCATAGCTCTTTTTCTCTATGATCCAGTTATAATGCACCCCACTCAAACACTGCAGATGCAACTCATGCTCGCTCTCTTTCACTCCCTCATTATAGGTTTCTCACCCCCAATGTGTACGGACACAATCACCTTATACTTCTTACGCAATACAGTACTACCAAAACCTCCTGAAATGGGGCTACTCCAAGACACATCATAGCCCTCAGACTCTACAGATACTGTTCCACATTTGACATTCCCAAACATCCAGGTCTCTTGCAGACTTCCTCAATCACCTCTGCCCTTAGTTCATTCACACTTCCAGGTACCCGCACCTTCAAACCTTCATCTACCAAATCATTCAATCAATACCACAAACTTTCAAACATCGAGTCACCAACCCCCTTACTCTCACGTGATACCACTAATCCTTTTGGCAGATACTCTGGTCATATGTCTTTCATTTTCTCTTCTTTCCCTTCCCCAGGTAGTCTAGACATCATGTCTGCAACAATATTTCTTTTACCTAGGATGTACTCAACTACAAAATCAAAATCACTCAAATCCTCCACCATTCGCGCAATCCTAACATCCACTCCTTTTATTCTCTGCAGATACACTAAAGGTTGATGGTCAGCACATACCACAAACCTCACACCATACAGAAACAGTCGTAACGCTTTCACACAAAACCACAGGGCAGCCAACTCTCTCTCAACAGTCAAATACTTTCGCTCTGCCGAACTAAACACCTTACTTACATACGCTATCGTGCTATCCCTTCAACTCCATTCACCCCTTGCTTCTGCATCAAACATCCACCCATCAACACTTCACTTGCATCCGTATACACTTCTAGCTTACTGGCATCTGCACTATAGTCATGGTAAGCCAACTCCACATCCTTCACCATTTCCTCTTTCAATTTTTCGAACACTTTCACCATCCTTTCATCCCACCTCAACTGCACTGTTCCTACAGCCTGTCCATTCTGACAATGGCTTTGCAATCCCCGAACGATCTTCCACAAACTCCCTTCCAAACTCAGTCAATCCCAAAAATCCACGCAACTCTCGCATACTTCTGGGTTGAGGGAAATTTCTCACTTTTTCTACAAACTTTTCCGCTTTTCGCACTCTAGACTCACTCACCTTATGGCCCAAAAACTCCACCTCTTCCATGAGCCACTCACACTTACTCACTTTAACTTTCACTCCCACTTCCTCTAACTTCTTCAACACTGCTCGCACCAATCTCCTGTGCTCTTCTACCGTCTTACTCATTACCAAAATGTCGTCAAGAAATACCAACATATTCTCGCGTGGGAAACTGCTCAGCGTGACATTCATCGCTCTCTGAAATGCAGCTGGGGCAATTGCCAATCCAAAACTGAGATTGCAGAACTGATACTGTTTTCTCACAGTCAAGAAGGCGGTTATTGGTCTACAATCCTCCGCTGCTGTCATCTGATAATACCCCCTTACCAGATCCATCTTGCTAAACACTTTTATCACATGCATACTGTACACACCGTCAAGACACCACACACATAGGGGATCTTTCTTTCACTGTCACCTCATTTACTCTCCAATAATCAATACACATTCGCAGTCTCCCATCAGGCTTTCTTACTGGCACAATTGGACTATTCCAAGCACTCTTACTGAGTTCAATCACTCCTATCTTTTCCAACTCTTCACACTGCTCTTCAATCTCTCGCATTACCGGAGCCGGGAAATGTCGGGGTCTTTGATAAATTGGTGTTTCATCTGTCAGCTGAATGTGGAACTCTGGCAATCTAGCTGTACCAAAGTCCTCATCTCCTTGACTCAACACACCCTTTCTCTCCCACAACAACTCATACACCTGCTCTTTCTCTTTCTCACTCAACTTATCATTCAACCTTACCTCTTCCCTAAGCTTTTCCTCATTCCACTCTTCTGTCCTTTCTCCTTCGGCCATCACATCATACCCCTTAACTTGCTTGCTATCACTCAAACTGACTACACTTCTCAAACTTCCCTATCTATCACCTAGATGTATGCCTTTCCACCTTTGTACCTTATGTATGGATGTAAAGGACCTTTGGGTCCTTTACGTCCATAATCCCATCAAACACATGTGCAACCCGCCTTATCTCATAACATGCAGAGCTACCGTCGAACATTTCTCCCAATTTCTCTGCGCCGACTCCAGCATTGGTCCTTTACCCTACTTTCGCACTCCACGCACTTACCGAACCTCTTGGCAATTGTGCATCCTCCATTGCATACACCTCCACTCCAGAAACCATCTTCAAACTTACTTGTCCATCCTCCGCCGAGATACAACTTCACCCTGGTTTCATTCCCCATTCGTATTTCTACCATTTCTTGTTCTGGGTACACCTTTACCCCATTTTTTTTTCAAAAATGCATGCCCCAGCAACATATACTTCTCATTCATTCTGTCCACAATGTAAAAATCCTCCTCCTCTAGCCTTATTCCTGCAGCTGCAACCGACTCAATAAACCTCGCACACACCCTTACTTCCAATCCTCCAATCTCTGTCACATTCCAGCACATTCCTGCTTCTGTGCTATGCTTTCTTTTATTTTCTCATATGCCTCTCCGAAAACCACATTTCCACTACAACTAGTATTAATCAAGGCTTTCATTAATACACTCCCACGTTCTGCTCTAACACACAAACAACGATCTACTTGTCCTCCAAAACAGACGTTCCAACTCACAAACCCTTCTCTCACATGCAATACATCTATCCCTTCCATACCAGAGGGCTCACCACGGTAGCCTAAACCCCCTTCACACTTAGTTTCCCTGAGGTTGGGATTTGGTATGGCAGACTTCCTTCACATGACCCTCCATTCCACATCTTTCACACTTGCTCTGAGGGTTCTTACATGTTCTGGCAAAATGCCCACTCATTCCAGTTTTCACAATGATTTCCATTTACTCCTACTCTCCTTCCACTCTGGCAGTCTCACTCGATGCCCTATCTGTCCACAGCCGAAACACTTCAGCTCTTTCACTTGCAGGCAATCCCTCAACATGTGCCCTCTCTTTCCAGAGCCAAAACACCCATCTGCAGTCCGCTTTCACGTGACCAGTCCTTCCACACCTGAAACACCCCTTGCTACTACTACTACTCACTCCCATCTGCCTCTCCCTCATATTCCCATTCGCTCTATTCACACTTGAACTCCTAAACCTCTCTCGGCTTCTGCTCGAGCTCCTTTTCCTGTTACTCCCCACATTCACTTGCACATTCTTTCTTCCTCTTTCTATCCGGTCTTTCCTACACTCCTCCAACCACTTAGCTCCTCACTCACCAAAGCATCCTTATACGTCCTTCCATTTACCACCTCAGACCTAACATACATCTCCTTTGGTTCATCCTCATCTACTCTCAGGTCTTCTAGGATCTCTAAAACATCCTCCCAATTTAAGCTCTTTCCCAACCACCACTTCTGATCTTTTTTCTTCTCAGGGATAGTGGCCAAGAACTTCCACATGAGGTGTTTGTTTTCCTCAATTCCTTCCTCTCCATACTTCCCTCTGGCCAATGCTTCTAACCACTTCCTCTCCAACCTTCATCTTTGCCTCCTCAAACATATCATCCTTCTTGTATATAACACTTCCTTTCATTCTCTTCACCTGCTTAATCACTCTAGCCTTCACGGACTCATACCCTGGTTCACCCTCACACATACTCCTACAGCACATCTTCAACCGCCCATCCAAGAACTCTCCCAGCCGCTTCATCCACATACTTTCATTCTCCCATACTTTTGCCTACAATACTTCTCATACTCATCAAAAAGTTCATATGTCTCTTCCCTTCCCGATGTTAAATTTCTCAATCCGGGAAACCCCCCCTCAGGAACACCGTTTTGGCCTCTTTCTCTTCTGCTTCACTCAAACCTTCACTACTTCTACTACTACTACTGCTACTACCACCTTCAATCTTCTGCTCCTCAACTTTTGAGTCTGAACTAGACCTCAAAAACCGGGAACTCGATTTCTCTTTCCTCACACCTCTCCCCTTTTGTGCTTTCTTCTTCCTTCCCTCTTTTTTCTTACTACTGTCTTCCCTATCACTCTCATATGCCTCACTCACACTGCCCTCATCAAAGGCTAGTCCTCCCTTACTCTTACTTAGCAACTCCTTCCCTCCTTTCTTTTCTTAGGGATTTTCTCCTTTGCACCTTTTGCCTCAGCATCTTCACTTCCCTTCCCAACACCAGGCTCAGTCCTAGCCACTCCAGCCACTTTCTTCGCCATCTCACACACCTTATCTGTCACCTTCATTCTAGCAACCAAATTAATTTCCCTTACCTGGGCTTCTTCTAACTTATCCTGCATGCTGACCATCATGCACATCAGCCTATCCAACCTCTGTGTTCAACCCCGCTCCCCTTCACCTGACCCAACACCTTCTAAACCTGCTCCCTCTGCCATCTCCAATCATGTACCCCATTCTTACTCTAATATCAAAATACCCAATGTTGGGCTCCAAATTATTATGTAGGGACTTCCTCAATCTACACAATTGAATAGAATGATGGGAACAAATTTAGAGGTTACTAAATAAAACTCTCGACTTTCCTTAACCTAATTTATCTCCTTTACTATTACAATGACCAAAAAACCTTAATATGATTAATAAATCTTAATCTACAGAAGAGAAACATATCTACTTATCACTATAGTTCATCAAACCTTATTCTACTCGGTCTTAACCCTATAGTTTCCCTGCCCTTCTATCAAGAGAACCTTAACCTAAAGAACTGTAACTTAAGCTATTTCAGTCTTAATATTACCACGACTACCTAAAAGAACCCTAAACCTAATTCTTAACCAAAATCTATAGAGTTCCACCACCAACTATGGTCTCTTAGACTTCTTCAACATCAGCCAGTTGTGGATTTTGTCACACTTTCTTTGCAGCAAATGTGTCGAGGTCAGCACCTTTTAAGGTTTAGAGTCATGTATAGAGAAACAGAAAGAAGAGCAGCCTGACCAAGTGTTTGTTTCTTTCCTGGAATCTGGCAGCTTCACGCTCTCTATGTTCCTTATCCCTTCCTGACATACAAAACAAAAAAAATCACAACAACAAAAACGAAACAATCAATTCACACTAACCCATCTTTCGTCATACAAACCCAAACTTAGCTTACCACAGTGAGAGGTGGGTGTGCTTGGGAGGTGAGATATCAGTACAGGAGGTGACCCTTCAATCCTTACTATGGCAGCTGCTATAGAGGGATCAGAAATTTGTTTTTATTTAGCATTTCCCAACGTTTTGTGAGAGAGAGAGTGTAATTGTCATTGTGAGTGGTTCGGTTGTTGGAGTTGGTTTTAGCTGTCTCTCTGTCTGTCGGTCTGTCGGGAGTTTTTCGGTTTTGGGGAAGTCTTGGGCAGTTGAGGTCCAACCTTGAAAGTGAACGGGAGTTCGTCTGTTTTTTTTTTTTTTTTTTGGGACCACATTAATGGTTCATGTGTCTCTTCTTTTTTTTTGTTGGTTCGTTGTTGGTGGAGGGTCGGTTTAAGTTTTTTTGTTTCGTGGGTGTGTGCTGTGATTGGCGACCGTGGACCTTATCCATCTCCAGCAACCGAAGATCAGGGTGAGTGTTGCGTGTTGTGTTGTTTGTGGTGTGAATACCGCCACATAATATTTGGCGCCCAACGTGGGGCAGCTGGTATTGCAGCTGCAAGTGAGATTGGTGGCTGGTAGTGTGACTGAAGAGAAGGATGGAAGAGGAACTGGTGAGGTTGAGAGAGGAGAATACGTGGTTGAGGGGTGAGAATGAGAGATTGAGGAGTCAGTTGGAGGAGATGGGGGGAATGCTAAGAAGTGCGAAGGAAGAAATGAAAGGGGAGATGAAAGAGTCAGAAGAGAGAATGGAAGAGAGGATGGATAAAAGTTGGAGGAATGATGAAAAGTGTGGAAGAAATGATGAAAGGTATGTTCAAGGGTGTTTTTGGAGAAGGGGCTGTTGAGGCAGGTTCTCTGGAACGTGTGAAGGGGCAAGAGAGAAAGAAAAGGAGGAAGAAGTGAATGGAAGCGTGAGTGATGAAAGTGATATGGGAATAGGAAGTAAGAAACGAGGAATGAGAGGCAGGGTAAGGAAAAGGGGAATGAAAAGCAAGGGAAGGAACAGAGGGAAAGTAAGGATAAGTCAGGGGAAGAAAAAGGGAAGAAGGAAAGGAAAGGAAACTGGTAAGAAGGGTAAGGAAGTGGGAAAGGCAGGAAAGAAGGGAGAGGGTGAAGGCAGTAGTGATAGTGAGGTGGATGGAGGTGAGTGGATAAAAGTGGATAAAAAGAGGGGGAAGAAGAGTGTAATGAGTAAGATGAATGTAAGTGCAGAAGTGGACTCTTTGTATTCGGAAGAGGGTATGAAAGGACAGAGCGAAAGTAGCGAAAGTGAGAGTGAAAGTGAGAAAGGCTATGTATGTGAGGGAGGTACCCCGGTGTGAAAAGTATAATGAGTATGGAAGTAGGGATGTGCATGATTTCTTTAGGGAGTATGAAAGGTTTTGTCAGGATAAGTATGGGGAAAGTAAGAGAGTGTGGGCACGAGAATTAGGAGAGTATTTGACTGGGTTTCTACTTGATATGTATAGGGTTATTATGAGTGTGGGGATGTTGAGTATGACAAGGTGAAAGCTAGACTAGTTGCTTTTAGGCGTATGAAAGCGAGTGTTAAGTATAAGAGGAAGAATGAATTTGATGAGGCAAGAATGAAAGCTGGGAAACCTTGTCACTATATGCTTGTAGGCTGAGACGTTGGCAAGGAAGAAGTTTGGGGATGATGTGATAGATGAATGTAAGGAGTTAGTACGGAAGTTGTTAGGGACAGTGCCAGATGGAGTTAGAGAATTTGTGAACTTGAAGCGGAAGGAGAAGAAAAGATGGACGAATGAAAGGTTGACTTGGGGAGAAATTTTGGAAATTGTAGAAGATTATGAGCTTGACAGAGTTATAAAAGAGAGCAGAAGTGTAAGTGTAAGGGCTGGGGTAGATGAGAGTGCCAGAGTTTGGAAGCTTTAGGGATGCAGTGTTGAGGGGCCCAATGAGAATGGCCGATAGTGTAATAGACAGGAGTGTAAGAGCAAGTAATGTGGAGGTGCCAGTGAGGATGAATGGTGGGTTTGTAAGGGAACAACGGGTTGGACGGGTTAGGGATAGTAGTGTACAAAGGGGAAGGTTGATGAGTGGAAGCCGAAAGGAAGTGTTTTAGATGTGGAAAGGAAGGACATACAAAGAATGAGTGTAGGTGGGCTTTAGGAGCGTGTTTCGGGTGTGGGCAATCGGGACATTTGGTAAGGAGTGTACGAAAGATAGGGGTTAAATGCTACAGGTGCGGACAGGTGGGTCATATTATTAATGGTTGTAGGGGTACCCAGTGAATGTAATATGTGGCAACTGTGGTAAGAATGGGCATTATGCGAGAATGTGTTCAGAACCGAGAGCGAAGTGTGACGAATGTGGAATGGAAGGGCATGTATCAAGTGTATGTAGACGAAAGAGGGTGACTGTGACAGCGAATTCGGGAAACTGAGTGTGAAGGGGGTTCAAATGGGTGGATCCTCCAGGATGCAAGCGGTCGTGTGATGCATGTACGTGAGGGGTTGTTGCATGAGGGGCTTTGCTGAAAGACTGACGAGTGCATGAAGCAATTTGTTTTGATAGAGTATGGCAGAAAAACGTAAGAAAGGGAAGAACGTAAGTGAACGGAATGATCGTAAGTTGTGTGATAGGGGTGTGAGTGCCAAAGTGAAAATGAGTGATAAAGCGTGTAATACGGATGAATGGGATGGTATGAATAGAACGTATAGCATATGCGGGTTTGATATAACTGAGTTGACTGAACGTGTAGGGGTAAGTGAACGGTTGAGGTGGCGAAAGTGTAAGAGTAAGAGAGCGTAGCAGTAATATACGAGTGATTGAAAGCATGAATGAATCGTTGCAAGAATTGGAAAGGTCAATGAGCGAATGGGATGGGTTAGTTGAAGAATTGGGGAGGTATTTGGGAACGAGTTAGAGGGTATAGATGAGATTGTGGATGAAATTGAGAGTGGTAATAGTGAAGAAGATAGCGTGAATCTGAGAGAGAATGGAGGAGAAGATGTGAGTTTGAATGTTGCTAGAAGAGAGAATGATTCTGAGAGAATGATTGCGTGCCCATGAACGCGATCTAGAGGACCTGCTAGGGAGCATCCGTGGGTGTTGCGTAAGGCGATTTGAAAGAGGTGTGAAAGGTGTTGGTTGGGAAATGCTAAAAGGGGGGGAGAAATATAGAGGATCAGAAATTTGTTTTTATTTAGCATTTCCCAACGTTTTGTGAGAGAGAGAGAGAGAGAGAGAGAGAGATTGTAATTGTCATTGTGAGTGGTTCGGTTGTTGGAGTTGGTTTTTTGGCTGTCTCTCTGTCTGTCGGTCTGTGTGGGAGTTTTTCGGTTTTGGGAAGTCTTGGGCAGTTGAGGTCCAACCTTGAAAGTGAACTGAGTTCGTCTGTTTTTTTGGGACCACATTAATGGTTCATGTGTCTCTTCTTTTTTTGTTGGTTCGTTGTTGGTGGAGGGTCGGTTTAAGTTTTTTTTGTTTAGTGGGTGTGTGCTGTGATTGGCGACCGTGGACCTTATCCATCTCCAGCAACCGAAGATCAGGGTGAGTGTTGCGTGTTGTGTTGTTTGTGGGTGTGAATACCGCCACACTGCTGTCTGCTGTTGGTGTAGCTGCTAGAGCTGAACCTGGTGAGCTTCATCAGTTATCTTCCTTCCCTTGGAAGATGACTAGGGCATTGACTACTGCTACTCCCTCAGGAGAGTAAGATCCTCTCCATTGTTGAGCTTTTCATCACCCTCCTCCTCATCTTCCTCCAGCAGGAAGGCGAAGAGAATAAGTCCATGAAGATCTCTCACAGTAAGTCCCATAGGACTTCCAGTGAGCGCCCTTCTCAATCTCTGGTAGGTAGCAGCTTTTTGCCAACTAAGGGTGATCATTCAGCTGTTGACTGAGCAGGCACAGGCCTCACTTAACACACGTAGCAACCCCCCCTCTCAAGCATTTGAATATCTGAGCTGTCATAAGCATCACTGATCATGCATAGTATCCTGCCCTCTTCAGCCCCCTGGTGTTTTTCCAAGGGCTTTGCACATGCAAGCAGCAAACCTACCTGCCATGTTTCATATAAGCAACTTAGCAATTGCAGTGAACCCCCCGTATTCGCAAGGGGTGCATAATGCACACCCCCCCACCAATACTTAAAACCCCTCTAAAAACACTTAGAACTGCCCATTTTGATAGTTTAAACACAAGAAAAACCCTGTAAAAATGCTTATACCTGAGTATTTTAATAGTTTTATCACAAAAAGTGCATTTATTCATGAAAATACAGTAATTAGTGAACATTTCTCAGTAAAAATACCACGAATGGGTGAATTTTCCATGGATAATGGGTAGGTATGTTCCACAGAGAAACCCGCGAATGCGTGAGTCCGCGAATCGTGAGAATGCGAATACAGGGGGGTTTACTGTAATTACTTAGCTATAGCTTTAACCTTGCACAGCAACCCTAAATTCAAAATATCCCCTTAGCGTTTCTATTGCATAATGTAGGTGACAGACCCTGTCCACCGCACCGGTTACTTGGTAATGACAATAGCTGACTGGCTCATTCTGCTTTTGTCGCTTACACGAGTAATATCGTGTGCTAGCTGTTGCAGCCCTGTTTCACCGGTTGTTTAGTATTTTGCTGGAAGTCAGTGAAGTATATAATCACTTTTGTTTAGCTTCAAACTGCTGATTTGCTTAGTTACTTGGGATTACCTTTCAGTTAGTTATGTCTGATCCAAGTGCTTCTAGCCTTCATTTTTAGTGAAGGATGTAAGTGTAGGCTAACTAAATTTTGCTATGGTGCACATACCAGGTGCAGTAATTGTAGGGGACAGGTATGTTTGAAGGAGAATACTTGTGACAAGTGTAAGGATTGGGATGAAAGGAAGTGGAAGGTTCTTCAATCTCACTTTAGTAAACTTGAAAAGAATAGGAAAAGGTAGGCAGCCATTAGAGCTGAGAGTAGAGCTTCGATTAGCCAAGATTCTTCCCCTAAGCCTAAGTCAGATCTTAGTCTTGCTATTCCTTCTACCCGGTCACGATCTTTCTCCTATTCCCGGTCGTCCTTCTATCATTCCACATACTCCCTTGCTTAGCTGCCATGCTTCTAACCCTGATGCCATTGCCAGCCTCGAATCCAAGTTCGATAAGAAGTTGAGTCTTGTAGTGAGTTCAGTGTCTGAGATAGGGGCATCCCTAAAAGTCATAACTGACAAAGTGTTTTGTCAGAAAGTGTCTTGTGAAGTGCAAGTGGAGGAGGTGGCTTCTTGTCCCGCCAGCTCTCCTAGACGAAGGTCACTGTCCCGCTCCCCTAACCCTGGGAGAAGACATACCAGAGGTCCAAGGGAGGCTGGTGGGGTTTGCCCACAGGTTGCCGGCCCCTCAGTCGAGCCTGTTGCAAAATCCCAGGTTTTGACAGATGGCCGTTGGAAAGACATGTCATTGGATGTGCATTGTTTGTCTTCCAGCTCGGATTCTGGTTCTGATCACGGGCATTGTAGGCGGTTCTTCGATTCTTCCCGGCCATTGAAGAGGCACATGGACGACACTGGTCGGTCTTCCCCACTTCCTATTAAGCGGTACAAGGAGGCTTTCAGCAGCCCACAGCCTTCTTGCAGCTTTGCGGTGGATCCCTCAGTCTTTGCATTGGTCCAGCTTCCTTCACACCCATGGGATTCTTCAATAACGTTCTCTCAGATCGTCCGTTCGTAGAGCCCTCTTTTGGATGCCAAGCACCTCTCCAAGTGCCGTCACGAGTGCCCAGCGTCCGCTCCCGAGAGCCCAGTCCCGGCTCCAGTGCGCCCAACACCAGCTTCCGAGTGCCCGGCGCCACCAACCACTAGCCCAACACCAGTTCTTCGTCACCCATCTACCGCTCTTGAGCACCAAGCACCCACCTCAGATCAAGATGAGCTTTCTTTGGCGTCCATCAGGCAACAGCTTTCAGAGATTTTGAGCTTCGTTTGGAAAGCACCCACCTCTAAGGCCTCCTCAGGACTTATCCCTGTCTCCAATTTTTGTCAGAGGATGAATTGGAGATTAACCAAGATTCTACTCCTTCAGCGTATGCAGCTCTTCTTTGCTACCTGTCAGCAGACTTTCCATCCTTCTTCACTTCAACTGCCCCAGCCTCGCCTGCTTCGTCCTTCCTGATGAGGAGCCACCCAGAAAACAGCTCCAGGCTCCCTAAGATGGTTCTTTCCTCGCCGTCAAAGAGGGTGCTTAAAGAGATCCAAGACTGGCTCTCTTCCAAGAGAAAGCAAGGCAAGGTGAGTTTCACCCATCCTCCCTCTCATCTGGTTAAGAGAAGATATCTGTCGTATGCCACCGGGAAAGCTCCCTTGTTGGGAGTCGCTGCCTTCTCCCAAGGGGACTTCTCTGGCCTCATCGACTCTTCTCGACGTTCAGCTTTCGCTTTTGCGAAAATTATGTTCTCTTCAGTGGAGCTGGAACACATTGTTAAGAACCTCTTCACAGGTTTTTGAAGTGTTCAGCTTCTAGATTGGACAGTAGGAGGCCTTGCGAAGAAGATAGAAGACTTTAAGGACTTGCACGAGCACTTTGCAGTGGACTTGTTAAAGTGTGCTGTCGTGCACAGACAAAGCCATCAGGAATGGCTCTTTGCTGTCACGCGCCCAGCACCCACTACCAAGAGCCCAGTCCCAGCTCCAGTGGGCCTAGCACCAGCTCCCGAGTGCCTGGCGTCACTGACCATGGGCCCAACACCAATTCTTCGTCACCCGTCTACCACTCTTGAGCACCAAGCACCCACCCGGATCAAGATGAGCCTTCTTTGGTGTCCATCAGGCATCAGCTTTCAGAGATTATGAGCTTCATTAGGAAAGCACCCAACTCTAAAGCCTCCTCAGGACTTGTCCCCGTCTCCAATCTCGTCAGAGGATGAAAAGGGGATTAACCAAGATTCTGCTCCTCCTTCAGCATATGGAAGGCGCTTAAAGAGATCCAAGACTGGCTCTCTTCCAAGAGAAGGCAAGGCGAGGCGAGTTTTGCCCATCCTCCCTCTCATCTGGTTAAGAGGAGATACCCGTCATACGCCAACCAGGAAAGCTCCCTTGTTGGGAGTCACTGCCTCCTTCCCTAGGAGACTTCTCTGGCCTCATCGACCCTTCTCGATGTCCAGCTTTCACTTCGGCAAAAGTTGTTCTCTTAAGCGGAGCTGGACCACCTTGTTAAGAACCTCTTCACAGGTTTTTGAAGTGTTCAGCTTCCTAGATTGGACAGCAGGAGCCCTTGCGAAGAAGATAAAAGACTTTAAGGACTTGCACGAGCACTTTGCAGTGAACTTGAAGTGCCGAACTGCGCGGTACATCGCGCAGAGTTCCCTGTCGAAGGTGCTGTAGCGGGTCTCTGCGGACTGAACTTCTTGCTGAAGAAGGCGTTGGGCTGGGGCGCCGTTGATGATTTGCTCCAGAACAGCACCGCAGGTACGTTACTGGCGTCTGTCGTCAGCTGGAGGGGGCCTTGGGATCTGGTGTGCCAAGGCGGTTGCCTTGGTGAGGGCGGCCTTCGTCAGGAAAAGGCCTGCTGCTGGCTGGGTCCCCAAGACAGGGACTTTGGTTGGCCTTTTAGGACTTCCGTCAGGGGGCCGTGGTGTGCGCGATCCCGGGATGAACCGCCTGTAGAAGTTTACCATCCCAAGGAACTCCTGGACGGCCTTGATGGAGGTGGGTGTCGGGAACTTGGCTACGGCTGCTACTTTCGATGTAAGAGGGCGGACACCTGTCAGAGACACCTCGTGACCCAGGAATTCTGCTTTCTGGACGCCGAAGGTACACTTGTCGAAACGGACGACGAGGCCGTTCTCTTGGAGGCGCTGGAGGACTGCTTTGATGTGTCTCTGGTGTTCGCTGTGAGACCTGGAAAATATGAGAATGTCGTCGACGTAGCAGACGCAGAGAATTTTAGGTCCCCCAGGATGCTGTCCATGAGCCGCTGGAAGGTGGCCCGGCGTTCCTCAGCCCGAAGGTGGAGAAGGCGAACACATAGGACCCGAAGGGCGTGATGATGGCTGTCTTTGGTATATCCTCTGGCGCAACAGGTACCTGGAAATAAGATTTAAGAAGGTCCAATTTAGTGAATATTTTGGCCCCGTGAAAGGAGGCCGTGAGGTCTTGCATGTTGGGTAGAGGGTAGTGGTCGGGCTCTGTTGCAATGTTGAGCCGCCTGTAGTCGCCACTGGGTCTCCAGGAGCCATCCGGTTTCTGCACCATGTGGAGGGGGGAGGCCCATGGACTGGAGGCTTTCCTGCAGATGCCCATCTGTTCCATCTCCGCGAATGCTTTTTGCCTCCTGAAGGCGCTGAGGGGAAGCCTGCGGAACTTCGCGCATGTGTCGGGTCCCTTTAGTCACTATATGGTGGTATATGCCGCTTGGCTGGGGGGCCCGGGGACTTGGCGAAGCTCGGGCTTAAATACCCCAGGGAACTCCGACAGTAGGTGTGCATACAGGTGGGGGCGACGGCACTGATGGTGGGTCTGGGTCCCGCCGTTAACGGAAAGACCGGCAGGAGTCGGTATCGAGGAGGCGCTTGCGTCCCACGTCGACTAGCAGGCCGAAGTGCGCCAGAAAATCGGCCCCCAGGAGTGGGGTTCCACGATCGCGACGATGAAGTCCCAGGAGTAACTCTGGCCAAGGATGGAGATCGACAGGAGCCTGGTGCTGTAGGAGAGAGGATGGGGTTCCGTTGGCGGCCGTCAGGAAAGCGGCCGGGTCTGGTGTCTGGTTGCGGTCCTCTCTGGATGCTGGGAAGACCGATTTAAAGGCCCCTGTGTCGACCAGCATCATCCTGCCGGAGACGGTGTCGCGGATGTAAAACCTACTGTTTTTGAGGCCCTGGGTTCTTCGGCTGCCATGGCGGCCTGTCCTGCTGGCCGCCACCCCCGTTTTTTGAACGGGCGAACGAGCAGGGCGGCAGGCAGTTTCGGGCGTCCTTTCCAAACCACTTGTGGTAGCGACAGAAGCCGGGGACCTCCATCTGCTGTGGTTCGGTGGACGTCTGTTGGCGATGGCGTTGACGGGCTGCTCTCACGTCCTCTTCAGGCTGGACGGAGCTGACCGGCTGTGTGGCCGGTTTTAGCCGCTGTGAAGCCTTGACGAGTCTGTGAGGTGTTGCGCCGTCTCTCTGAGGTCCTTGACAGGCATGGTGTAGGGGTGAGCGATCTGGTTGCGTACCTCCGGGAGGAGTTGGCGAAGGTAGATTTCCGTGTGAAGCTTATCTCCTGCCGCTTCTTTGTGCCACCCAAGTCTGGTAGTGACAGGAGATCTACGACCATGCCCCAAGCGTCTCTTGAATTGAGGTCGTGGCGTGGGTTTATGGCAAGGTCGATAGCACGGCGGCCCGCTTGGCGATGGGCAGGAGCAAGCTTCGAGGAGGAACTTTTTTGTGGTGCTGTATGTGGGGTGTGTGTTTGGTAAAATCGCGAGATGAGTTTTCTGTACACGTCCTCCGGAAGGGCGTTGAGCACTGTGTCGGCCTGTAGGATTTCGTCCGTCAGGTCGCGATTCTGAAGTGGCTCTCCACCCTGCGCAGCCACATCGATGGGTTCCCCTGCGTAAACGGCGGCAGCTTTTTACGGTGAGGGCGGCCCTCGATTGTGTTGCCCGGCCGTCGTGTGTTGGGCGCTGCTGTGGAGTTGCGGGAGGGCCTCGGCGCGGGGCGGGCGCGGGTGTGATGGGAGGTAGGTAAACCTCCGAGTCTCGCGGGTCCGCGTTTAACTGCATGAAGGGAGGATATCCGCGTCCATGCTCGCTCCTTTGACCCCTTACTGGAGTGGGGTACTCGCGTCAAGTGCGCACTTTTCGTGCGCCGTGTGGTTCCGCTAGTGACGCTGGTGGGGTACGCGGCGACGAGTCAGCACGCTCAAACGCTGGTTACAGCGCGTGTTTAGGCCGCTAAGAGCGTTTTGGAGAAATCCTGGAGCCAAGACTAAGTCGCCGTGTGAGTCCGCTAATGGCTCCGGGATACTCCGGGGTCACCACTGTAAAGTGTCAAAGAAACGAGCAGGTAAAAGTTACTGCTACTTTATTACAGATCCAGGCAGTTATACAGCTGCCGACTGACGCCGGCCCGCGAGAGACAATGGAATTGACTGTGACCTGAGGTCGAAACAATAAACAATAATATGCAGTGAACGAGTACAAATTACAATACAAAACATACAGAGCTACAATATGGATACAGTCTTGATGCCTGTGAATGAAGAAACATGTGATACACAATGTGTGACATTTGTATAAATACGCATAAAGTAAAAATGATTAAAATGCGTGACCTGGCACGTTTTAGGCGTGACTAATTGAGCTTGAAGAAAATGGGAAGTCACCAAAGAAAACAAGCTCAGCGGAGACTTAATTAATGGCGCCGCGAAAACACTATCCTGGCGCCGATGTGGTGACTTTACAACCTCTTTACAGGTTTTTGAAGTGTTCAGCTTCCTAGATTGGAAAGTAGGAGCCCTTGTGAAGAAGATAGAAAACTTCAAGGACTTGCACGAGCACTTTGCAGTGGACTTGTTAAGTGTGCTGTCGTGCACAGACAAAGCCATCAGGGATGGCTCTTTGGAACTCGCGACTCTTTTCTCTTTCAGAGTTTTGAAGAAGCGGGAACTTTGGTGCTCATTTACCACCAAATGAGTCATGCAATTGCAGAGGTCGGCATTGTTATTTTTGCCCCTGGACTGTGCTTTTTCCCTCAGTCGATCATAGAAGAGATCGCTTCGGACCTTCAGAAGAAGTCCGCTCAAGACCACGTAGCTCAGTCCTCCAAGCACCCCAAGAGTTTTTCGCCATTGCCGTTCAGGCCTAAGATAGTCTCTGCTGCAACAGTATCCCTTTCATGGAAGCAAGCCTAAGTTGCAGTCTTGACCCTGCTCCAACGTCCCATTCCCAGCTCCATCAAGAGGAGCTCTTCCAAGACATTGTCCAAGAAGTGAGCAAGAAGTCCTTCGTGCCCCAGTAGAAGCCAGACTTCTTCATTTTTGGGAGAAGTGGGATTGCAGAGGGGCAGACCTGTGGATTGTCAAGATTCTGACGGAAGTCTACTGCATCCCTTTCATAGAGAACCCTCCTTTAGTCACCTCTCCCATTGCCTTGACGGCCTACTCAGGAGGCTCAGAAAAACATTTGGCCCTTTCGAATGAAGTATCTTCTCTCCCTATGAAGAGAGCCGTTGAAGAAGTCGAGGACATCAGCACAGAGTGCTTCGACAATCGTCTGTTTGTAGTTCCCAAAACGTCAGCAGGGCTGAGACCAGTCCTATAGTCTCCTCGCACTAACCTGGCGGAGAAGCCCCGCCCACCATTGTAACTGCATAACTTGCAGGATTCGTCAGCATTGTATCTATTTCGAATTTAATCATTAACAAGCTTACAAAATATAGCATATCATTACAAAAATCTTGATGTAATATATAAATTTCTATTCTTTCTGCATAGTTGCTGTCACTGAAATACTTGTCATTGTATAAAAACAAACGAAAAAAACGAGTGCAACTGCATGCAAAGAAAGGGGAGGCGTGCTGATTAATGGAACAGCCATTGTTTTGGCGACAACACAAATAATTATTTTTACTGATTAAATTTGTATTTGAATTTATGTTTTGGTTTAATCGTAAGAGCAATACTCTTTGGTTTAAGTGATCTAAAATTAATTTGCTATAGGACTACGTAAATTTTATGCTATTTTCGAGCTAATTGAAGGGGAAATATAAAAGCTATAGTTTTTAATGTATTTATTGAAAAATAATGTACTGAATCGGGAAATATATGTCAAAAAATCATATGTATGTATCTTTCCTATATGCCAAGAAACATGTATTAAAATGACATAACGTTAAAGTTATAATTTAAAAGTGAATGTTAGCAAACGAAGGCAATTAACCAAATATAGGCCTATAGCCTAAGGCTTCATTTACGATACGACTGCATAAATTCATAAACAAACCTCATAATTTAACTGCTTAAATGTATAGTCGCATAAAACAAAGGGTAAATAAAGAAGAGATATAATTTTTTGGTTTATACAATTATTGGAGCTAGACCCATACGAGGTTACCAATCGGTTCCACCAGATTCAACCACTTAACCAAGGAATTTTAGTAAATAGCCTAACCGATCTATGAACCTCAACTATCTCCAAATATTCTAATTTCTAGCGATTTCTGAGTTTGAATATGGAAGAAGCACTCTAGTAACTCTAGTTCAGCTCTGTGATAAAATCCTATACTGGTACTCAATATTGCCATTGGATAAACAAAAAAAAGATAAAAATAAAATACAAAAAACAAATAAAACAAAACGGATGGAAGAAAATGCCTCGTTTTAGACAATTTTTTTTCACTTTATTTGTTAGGAGATATCTAACACTTTTCTGAAAGTTTACCCCACTTTAACTGGATCAAACCTTCCATTCCTAACCAACCATCTACGGACACGTGTGACCTTTAACAACTTGATTGGAACTGGAGAGCTGAGGAAAATTATTAATAGACCTATATATGGGTAATGCTTACCTGATCTTCCTCCTCCGATCGCTCATTACGAATATATAAATATAAAAAGATACGTTTACTTTGTGTTAGATTATGCAGGAAATTAAATAGGTAAATATATGAAGCTATGTAAGTATTTACCTTCAAATGGGATGAAAAATATCAGAAATTTGTTGACGTCAATGAAATCAGCTGATGAGGTGACAAGTGTAAGATTCCATACACGCCAAAACAATAGTTGTTCCATTAACCAGCACGCCTCCCCTTTCTTTGCATACAGTTGCACTCGTTTTTTTTTCTTGGTTTTTTTGTACAATGACAAGTGTTTCAGTGACAGCAACTATGCAGAAAGAATAGAACTTTATATATTACATCAAGATTTTGTAATGATATGCTATATTTTGTATGCTTGTTATTGATTAAATTCGAAATAGATACAATACTGACGAACCTGCAATTCATGCAGTTACAGTGGTGGGCGGGGCTTCTCCGCCAGGTTAGTGCGAGGAGGCTGCCAACCAATATGTCACTCAATACCTTCCTTACAATTCATAATTTATATGGTAGCCTAGCCTACACTATAAAGTATACTCTATGTTAAGTGAAACTTGTAAAGTAAGATATCTATGAGACATGCAAGTATGATATCTTTGAATCATTTTACGAAAGCAGTATTTGTATGCTGTCTATTCTAGATCTGTATTTTAAACACGTTTGCAGAATAAAGCCTGGTGTCAAGTTGTCAACTGTCAAGCTATGACATTTCTTCTTATGTAGTGCCCATAAATGATTATTACCAGGCTGGGAACCAAACATGGTGGCACTTACGTGGGATTAAAGGCTAAGCACTGTAAGTTACTCTTAAATTTGGCTGTTATGTCTTTGCTCTCCAGCTGCTACTGTTAGTATGGACTATAGCTATATTGTCAGGCTAACTCCAACGCAAACTCTCTCTCTCTCTCTCTCTCTCTCTCTCTCTCTCTCTCTCTCTCTCTCTCTCTCTCTCTCTCGAGTTAACTGATGATCACTGTCGTTGATAGGCCTACCTGGTTATGCCTAATGTTATGATGGCAAGCTTAGTTCCTGATGTCGCCAGTCTTGGGTATCGAGGTAATTTAGGCTACCAAGTCTGGATTGCTGAAGAAATTCTAATTTTGCCTAGCCTACCTAGCCTACATTGGTCTAACTTAACCACTTAGCTTATACTCAGCCCAGGAACTCGAGTTGAAATTGTCTCTGAAGGCTTAAATCGCATCATTATTAGCCTAGCCTGTGTTTGCTGAGTCTCTGCTGGCTGATGGGCTACTACTGTACATATCTCAGATCTTCATGATTCAAGTTTTTTTGTCTGATCTGACTGTCTAGCCTAGCCTGACATTAACAATGTCTGTTGATGAAACTCAAAACCACAGTGCCAGCAGAATTGTACCTGGTATTAAACCACCTCAACAGTTTAGTGTGTCTTCTAACGTTCTCGAAAGCTGGAAGATATTTAAACAGAGATGGGACATTTTTGAAACCCTCTCTGAGCTGCAAACAAAGCCTCGGAAAGTGCAGGTTGCCCTCTTTCTGCACACCCTAGCAGATGACGCTCTGAAGGCCTACAATGGATTCCAGTTTAATATTCCTCAAGATGCCGGAACTGTTACGGAAATCATAAGTAAATTTGATGAATTTGTTGTTGGTGAAGTTAACGAAACTTACGAACGCTTCATTTTCAACAGTCGCTGTCAAGAGGAAGGTGAAGAATTTAACAAGTTTCTTTCTGTTTTGAGGTCGCTAACTAAAACTTGTGGCTACTGTGATAACTGTGTAGACTCTATGATAAGAGATCGCATTGTTTTAGGAACAAAAGACACCAGTGTCCAAAAAAACTTACTTAAGGTTAGAAAACTTACTTTAGAAAAGTGCATTGACATATGTAAAGCTGCTGAGAATGTTTCCCTTAAGAATAAGGTGCTATGTCATGAAAGTGCATAAAGTGGTTTATCACCAAAAGCATGGTACCAAGCCATTTAAGCCTATGTATCCTAAAAATGTTCCTGTAAATGATTCTGTTAATAAAGAATTTTTGTTCTGTGGTCAAAAGCATGTTTTAAAAGAAGGACATGTGTCCAGCTGATGGAAAGAAATGTAGTAGATGTCTACAAACAAATCATTTTGCTCTGAAATGTCCATTTTCTGTAAATAAAAATAATGCTAGATCTTGTGCCAAACAAAGGTTAAATATAAATATGTACACTCGGCAAGAAAAGTGAGGATACAGTTTTCATTAGATTTCGTTCATCGAATTTTAATTTGTTCCGACACAATACAAACCTCGGTCCTTTACATTAGAGATACTTTCAGGCGTAGGCTGAAACGGCCGTTAAACTCTTGAACTGAAAATTGGCAATCAGAAACCAAATCTGAACGACCCTCCACGGATCTGGAAACCTTTGTTGCACAGAGCACGAAGCAGGAAATAAAACCAACGATTGATCTAATGAGAGGCATAAACATTAGCGACCGCAACCAAACCTGAACCCAAAAAAGACCACGTTCAACTACTTTTCCTGAATACTTCCTAAATTAAAATTCCTACCCTTCTGAGTGATTCCTAATTCTAAATCCACCTTAGAACTTAAGCTTTTAGAGGGAAGGGGGAAATCTGCAGCCAACACTGCCTGCTCCGCGCTAGGGGAGCCGGCAAATCCTACCTTCAAGGTTTGCGGTTCTCCATGACCCCCGGCACCTGTTAAGGCTGGTTCTGGAACAGGCAACGGGGCTGAAAAAGAACAATTAGTATTTACAGCACTATTACTACCATCCTTATCTCTAGTTTCCGTTAATTTAGTCATAAAGCTAGAAAAATAGACCAGACATACTCAGCTAGTAACTTGTCCTCTAACTTTTTTTATTATTTTTGAATAACTCTTCCATCTGATCTACCGACCAAGACTCGCCGCCTATCTGACTGATACTACACCATATCTTCCTACATAAAATACAAACAGAATGTCAATCGTGTTTGAGGGTACTCATCCTACGCTTGCAGGACGTGTAGGGCCGATGAGCGTCAGCATCTCCAGCAGAAGAAGGCTCTGTCGTCGAAGATGTAAACAAAGTGGAAGCATCGGCGCTAGCAGATGGCGACGTCTTGTTTGACTTATCCAAACGAGTCCAAAGTACCGATCCCAAAGTCAAATTTGGGACAGAAGTTCCAAATCCTATCAATAAAGTATCCATCCAGGAGAAAATGCGCTGAAAACAGTCCAAATCGTGATCTGATGTCCAAATTCTTAAATGGGGGTCGGGCTAAATGACCAAAAGTTCGCCTGATGTGGGACACACCCACACAGCATGGCGAACAAAAAGCAATTGGGGATCTCGGCCTCACTCGGCCGGGACTTGCAGCAGTGTTGCCAACGGTACTTCAGGTAACTCATTTGACTAGATTTTCCTGTAAACGTTGGTAACGCTGACAGTTTATTACCCACTTAGTGGGTAAAAGCTATGGGGATGTAGTTCGGGCTGGTAGGTGACCAGGGCTAATTCAGGTGTTCAGGGAGTGTATTGCAATGTAATTCCTAATGTAAAGGACCGAGGGTTTGTATATTGTGTCGGAACAATTAGGATGTTCATATAATGCATAATTCACATCAGAAACCTTACCAGACCTCCAGTGTCCTCACATTGAAAAATTCACTGATCGCCCAAAGATACAAAAATGGCTCAGACATATAAGCTCAGACACTTAAAACTGACCAATGTCTAGCTTAGGCCCTTACCCCTCCACCCAACAGAAAAGGAACATAAGGGTATTTATCACAAGTCAGGGCATCGTCTCCTACGTATTAGGTCCTGATGTATCTGAAAAGGATACTACCAAGGCCAGCCCAAGTGAGTCTGCTGTCTACATAGGCTCCCTACTTTGGTCAGGGAACAACATGGCTCAGTGGTATGGCATTTATTGGTCGATCATGAGGTCTGGGGATCCAATATGAGGTAAAATTTGCAGGCTACTAGCATACAGTGGCCTGATAGTTCGGTAACTACCCGCTTACGCCTAAAATGGTAGCCGTTCTTAGTGCCAAACGATTGTGGAGAAATCAAAACATGAACGAAAGATGGTTAATATTATGAACATAAAAAATAGACATAGAAACATAAAAAAAAGATGGTAAATATCATCAATTTAAAATAAGACAAATATAAAAAAACGTAAAGTTTTACTTTAATACCAACACCAATAAGAGTGCCATGTCCAGCACCAGACCCATTGGCATGAATGGCAAAACTTGAACAATAGACAGCAGGACTAAATATCTCGGTAACAGTAAGTTTGTGATAGATCTGACAGTTCAAAGTAAAATGATACCAAAAAACAACTGACAAAAGACGGTAAATATCTCGGTCGGCAACTGGTGGGAATTAGTAGCCTAGCCTGCGCTTTCATCTAACAAACTATGGCCCAGATTGCCCCTAAACTGTAGCAGGCATTTCAGACAGAATATGACCGGACCAGACCTGCCTTAACCCAACCTAGGATGCCATGTAGCAACCTATCAAGGGGAGGGGGGGGTCTCTCACCCCACAGACCCGTAAAATTAGCATAAGTCGTGACTCCTGCAATGTAAAGAAAGGGATCAAGTGGTTGGGAAAAGTACCTAACCTGTTTTGCCCCTAACCTAACCTACGATGCTGTGCCTTTACCTGGCCGAGGGGGGCTTTCCCCTTCTATCCTTGCACCCCCAAAGTAAGCTGTAACCCTGAATAGCCTTTAAAAGAGGGGGTCCAGTCATCTGACCTAGCCTACCCCTTACATGACCCCTACCCCATCTACAGTGGCTCCCTAACCTAGCCTACCTTAGGAAGTTCTTCATTGGAGGGGTGGGTAGAGCTCCCGGCTAGCGCGCTGTTGGCCCAGTGTTCGACTCTCCGACCAGCCAATGAAGAATTAGAGGAATTTATTTCTGGTGATAAAAATTCCTTTCTCGTCAATGTGGTTCGGATTCCACAATAAGCTGTAGGTCCCATTGCTAGGTAACCAGTTGGTTCTTAGCCACATAAAATAAATCTAATCCTTTGGGCCAGCCCTGGGAGACCTGTTAATCAGCTCAGTGGTCTGGTTAAACTAAGATATACTTAACTTTTTAGCCTACCCTAGGCTAGCCTATATCAGTCAGGGAACGCCACGGCCCGGCGGTAGCTCACCAATCTAACATTTGGAAGTCCCAGGGTCCAATAAGAAGTAATTATGTTATCTGAAGCCATCTGAATAAGGTCAGCCTTACTCTAGGGTCAGTTAGGCTACATAGCCTGACGACCTATAACCTTGTGCTATAGCCTAACCGTTTGACTATACTAACATTATTCTAACTCTTAAACTTAACCAAACTTAACAAAATAGGTTAAATAATAATAATAATAATAATAATAATAATAATAATAATAATAATAATAATAATAGAGGAAAATGAGATTCTCACCTAAGGAACGCCGGCTCAGAGTCACAGTAGTAGTAGTAGGCGGTATTTGTCTCTGAAACGGCGCCTCTCTAAACATTTGGTTGCTTGCTGCCGGTTGCAGAGTGTATCAAGCAAAGGGAGAAGCAGACAGACTAATAATAATAATAATAAAACAGCCATTGATGTAGGAGATTCAGGACACAATTCAGTTGTCGCTGGGAAGACACAGATCTTCTAGCATTATTGATTGCTCTTGCTAAGCCTCACATAGATATTCAAATGTTAATGTCGGCAAATAAGCATCGCCCGAATAGAATGTTTAGCAGGAAGAAAATTCAAATTCAAGAGGCCTTGGGTGGAATAATTACCAAATTGTTCCTACATGCACCAGGCTGTGATACAACATATGCCCTCTATCGTAAAGGGAAGCAAGCTCCCTTCATGACATTACAAAAAGACAGCGGATTGCAAGAAAAAGTGAGAGCTTCCGGTGGCCCACAAGCAGGAGAAGATTCGTGTTGGCAATAGGTGGCAGCCTTGATTCATACTTGAAGACAATAACTAAACAACCTGTGCTGCCAGATTCGAATTGTCCAAGCTACCATCTACATCGGCTGCAGCTCGCCAGCCAACATTCCTTTTGCGCATATCATCAAGGGCAAAATGGACGCCGCCAAGTGGGGCTGGAGAGTAGAAAATGGTAGGTCGAAACCAGTGACTTCATTTCAAGAACCAATTCCGCCTTCCCTTCTTCATATCATTGTATGTGATTGTCGTGTTGGGTGTGAGTGGAACTGTGATTGTAGAGGACATGGACTGAAGTGTACTAACATGTGTGGCTATTGTGCAGTAGCCAAAATATAGTAGATGAAGAGGATGAGGAAAAGTAAGTATGCTATACCTTAGTTTTACCAGACCACTGAGGATGAGGAAGAGATAGACAGAGTCAGAAGTACAGATGATGAAGACCGTGAAGATGATGATGGTGATATCGAAAGGGGACAAAAAAGACCACGAAAACAGGTCTAAGGGACAAAAATCTCTTCTTATGACTTGGCTGTGCTTTTATGCATTCTTGATAATCTGTTCTAAATGATGTGATTAAGATTTTATTAAATGTAATGAATGGAAATCGATTAATCTTTATTGCTGATAAACAGATATTTTTTTTAAGTTTACATGTAGTGATAGTAAAACAAAATGCATATTCTGAAAGTGATTATCCCTTTAGGATATCCAATAAACAATGATGTCCATATTAATGCAACCGATATTATTAAATCTTCTTAGCCTAATGAGGAATCACTGATAAGCTTGCATATTTGTTGAACATTTAATGTCACTTGACGAAGTTCTGGTCAGTTTTTACACATCGCCGTTACCTGAATATTGGCGGTTCTTCTTCTCTAAACAAACGCTTCCCAAACTTACTACCTCACACAGTTACTTAAAATAATGCTTCTCACACTCTAAGAACACTACATCCCTCTTCTCCTTGGAAATGAACACGATCATTATTAAAGCAAAATATAGCCTACAAATCAAACAAACACATCATTCTTGAGAACACAATCTACACCATATTTTTACAGCCTGCAGCGAGTGGTGGAAAGGAATGCCCAAAATACATGTAATAGCACTAAAAGAAGGTCAAACCTTTACAAACACGAGGTCACACATTAATTCAAATAACGACAATGAAATAAAGTACATTGTCACATATTCTTTCAAATAACGGGGTTTTACTTTTTCTCTCTCTGAGTTCGTTTATTACAAGACGATGGTACATCATTATCATACATTTGAGGGTTATCAAGACTAGCATCAGTTTTCTGTTAAAATCATCATCTACATTTACTGGTTCTGTTAAGGCTGTTCTAAAACTTCTTTTAAACATTGCAGATCCTGGAGCCTTCTTTGTTGTGCTATGAGGTGTGGCTCTGTAGTTCTTAAGAAATGGACTCAAATTACTTTTCCAATTCATATATTGACACTCGAGAGGTCCTGACAGCCTATAAAATGGCTGGCATAAACCTTTCTACCTCTCCTTTGGCTTGCGGCCATAATGATGTTATTTTCCTTGTTCCTCACTAAAGTTTTTAAAGTCAGAACCTTGAAAAGGAGGACCATTGTCACTTTTCAACACCTTGGAAACCCCAAAAATACTAAAAATTCTCTCTAACGCTGGTAACACTGTGGTTGATGCCGTAGACTTTACCATTCTTCCTCTTATATTTAACACTCGCTTTCATACGCCTCGCTTGCTCAACTAGTCTAGCTTTCACCTTGTCATACTCAACATCTCCCACACTCATAATAACCCTATACATATCAAGCAAAAACCCAGTCAAATATTCTCCTAATTCTCGTCCCCACACTCTTACTTTCCCCATACTTATCCTGACAAAACCTTTCATACTCCCTAAAGAAATCATGCACATCCCTACTTCCATACTCATTATACTTTTCACACCGGGGTACCTACCTCACATACATAGCCTTTCTCACTTTCACTCTCACTTTCGCTCTGTCCTTTCATACCCTCTTCCGAATAGAAAGAGTCCACTTCTGCACTTAATTCATCTTACTCATTACACTCTTCTTCCCCCTCTTTTTATCCACTTTTATCCACTCACCTCCATCCACCTCACTATCACTACTGCCTTCACCCTCTCCCTTCTTTCCTGCCTTTCCCACTTCCTTACCCTTCTTACCAGTTTCCTTTCCCTTTCCCTTCCCCTGACTTATCCTTACTTTCCCTCTGTTCCTTCCCTTGCTTTTCATTCCCCTTTTCCTTACCCTGCCTCTCATTCCCTCGTTTCTTACTTCCTATTCCCATATCACTTTCCCCAGCCAGCACTGGGTAATGGGACCCATGTGGGTCTTTTGTGGGCTACTTTATGGGCCCCATGTGAGCTGCCCACATGGAGCCCAGATAGATTTGGCCACGGGATTCATGTGGGTTTCAGGTGGACTGCCCACATAGGCTAAACGTGGGATATGGGTGGGATCCATAAGGGTACTGTGTGGGTATGGCATTGAATTTACATGGGTACTGTATAGGAATAGCATTGAATTTGCATGGGCATCTCGCATAGAGTAAGCGAATGTGACCACCTTCCCAAAAAAGCACTTCAATCCGCTGCCATGACCTCCCATCGGGATCAGTTAAAGCCAACGGCCATCTCGGTGTGTTGCCTCGATGGCTGCCAGCTGTTAACTGTAGCCCACGGGAGGTTATGGCAACGTATTCAAGTACTTTTCTGGGAAGGTGGTCACATTCCAGGAGAGGTGGACCCTATGTCACCACTCAGTTGTTTACCCTACCCTACATTTAGTGCATTATCATTGCTAAAGGGCTTTGCCCATGGTCATTAGCAAACGGAAAGCAGCGGAAATCATCTACATTATAGAAGTATACTATTACCCTTATCCTTAAATGAAACAGTGATGTTGGTATTCAAAAAGTGTAGCATAACTAGAGTTTTCTCTGATGTTCACTTGCTGTTAAAATGTCTAAAGCCCAATATCAATGGTCATACTTATCTCAAAGGTATATGAATAATAATCACACAATTCAACTTAACTTTATTCATATATACATACTTCAAAATGGAATACTATTATTTCCACATTAACAAGTCTTCAAAAACAAAATCTGATTTTTAAAGCAAAATAAAATTGACATTTTTATATGTGACTGTCTGCTATAAAATTATTCCATGTCACAAAAATATAAGCTCAAATATACTGTGAACATTGTGAAACAAAATCTACTAATCAATATTATGTAAACACAAGGATATATCTATGAAGTAATACAGAATTCCTTTGACAGAAAAACATTGGTATATTCTCTAATTAATAAATGTAAACAAAACTAAGAAACCTACTTTTGATGTAATTAAACTTTCCTTTGTATAAGATATACATATCTACTCAAATTAGCAGACAATGTTGCACCGGTAGCCCTACGGATGCGATTGCCACTGCGATCTCTTCCCCCTATCAACCATTTTGCCACTGCATGCTCCACACTTCTTCTCGTATAATCTGACGTTTGTGAGTGCCTTTTCACTCCTCCTAGAATCAGAAAAAAAATACCTGAAACTATTAAATTATATTCCAAAACTCACAAAAGTAAAATCAAATAGCCAAAACGACAAATAAGTTGATAAGATTTACTAGGGCTAAGTAGTGAATGCACGCTGTGACATGTTTTATTGCTGTTTATGGTACCACTAAAGATAATGCAAGTCTACCACCTCTACTTATCAGTTTTCCTTTTTTGCATTTTATTAAATTACAGTTAATAAGCCCTTGTGTGAGTGTTGGCTTAAAGATAGATAGATAAAAAAAACTGAAAAAATACTTACTGTAAACAGCCTCGAATAAGTTTGTGGGACCAAATGCCTTCTTGTTGTTCCTTCCAGACATGTTCATTTTTGTGGCCAATGTGTCACTTATTATGAACTTCATTACTCGCTTCACACATTCATCAATGTTCCTCCCTCCAATCTCACTGAGAACATTCACCTGAAACCAAAAAATAAAACAATTTAGATGTCATGCAAGGAGTATTTTTTTTATAAAACAGTGCACCTTATTTGCAGAAACCAAGACAAAATAAAAATCACTATGTTATAATCATTACTTGATTGATAATAAATTTATTTTCTTCACTTCAAAGTGAAAACTTTTCTTAGGGGAATGCCCCTGTACAGCAAGTAAAGAAACAACTGCTATATTATCCCATCCCTAAAAACAGGTCTAATAAAAGCAAGAATGATTGTTACGTACTACTTCTCTATATCAAGCAGGAATCGCCTTAAAATGGTACCACACATCCCCACCATGCAATGACATGCCACAAAGCAGTAACCCTTAGGCTGAAGGGGGGAAGGGGGTCTCAGGAATGATGGGCTGGGTTTTGAACAGTCTCCTGATCACCCTCTTCCTTACCCCCTTCAGCCTTCCTCAAGCATCAAGTAAAGAGGAGGAAGAGAACAGCCCTGCTTCCTTTGTTTGTCCAGTGCCAATATAAATCAATATAAACATAAAAAAAAAAAGATGCACACCAGAACCAGTCAATCATACATTTTTATCCAGATCATCCTCTCCCCTACCAACATGCCTACTTGCAGGAACTCACTCAAGATGTGGTATCCTGCACCTTTACCTTATGTTTAATTACCTCCACCTATATACAAAACTTAACCAAAAGGACTAAGCAGGCACTAAGCATCACACAACAGAACAGCATTTTCATGTATACACATACCTAATGCATATTATGTACCATAACCTGTGAATCTGTTCAACAAAGGAAAAAAAGTTATCAAAAAATCATTAACAATAAGAAAAGTCAAATTTCATCATGATCACTCCCAAAAAAAAAAAGTTTGTTTTTATTTCTCAAGTTATTAATGATGATAATTTCCCATTATCACACTTACCAGGCCAGTCCTCACACCTGGATCTATCAGATGTGTCTCCATCTCCTCGAGCTGGTCCACTGTTTCAAGAGGAAACTTTAAGCCTTCTGGCAGTGTTGCAGCTTCTGTAACAACCCCACTCACTTTTTTTATGAGATTCTGCAGCATGCTAGTATGTACCTGCATAGTCTCCTTCATACTATAGATATGTGCAGCCAGTTTTCTTAAAATCACTCCTAAAATAAAGAGATTGTTTATTAGTAATGGTACTGACTATAATTCAACACTGTTAAAGGTCTGTTCAGACATAATAATATAGTTCCTGAATATAAGTATCATAGTTATTAAACTTCTGTCATGAAATATAAAGTTCTATGACAGCATACAGTGAACTGAGTGTGTCACTCCTTGCCAATAATCATTTAACTAAATAAAATTGGAGACATCACAATGAAACTAGATTTAACATCCAAGTATTTTATATGAAATCCCTTGATAATCCATTAATGAGTAATACAGAATAACTTACTTTGGTCAGGGTGTTGGTCAACATTTCTAAGGATGCTCAAACCTTCAAGAGAATTAGTCCTGCTAGGGGTTGAAGTAAATGAAGACCTGGGTGTAGAACTTGTGGCAGCTGATGAAAGGATGTGTAAATCTTCAAGAGAATTAGTCCTGCTAGGGGTTGAGGTAACTGGAGAAGCCCTGGGTGTGGAAGTTGTGGCAGCTGATGTCAATCCTGACCCTTCAAATGTTATTGCACCTTCACTGATGACTCCCAACAAGATGGGAGGGGCTAGAAGTTGATAGTTTTGATATAATGCCTCTTGCTATGCCAAAGTGATAAAAAGAGCCACCTGCCGTTTCTTTTATATCTGTCACTCTAGGAGTCATAAGTAAAGTTCTGGGATCTTTGGGCACATCCAAGTCACAAGTTTTCAATAGCTCTAATAAAGCTGAAAGAGCAGAATGGGAGATCTTGAATTTCACAGCCCATGAGGCTAACTTTTCCCTAATCTCACCAAATACAACATTATCACTGTGGTCATCATTACAAAGAGTCTCATTGTCAGTTTCACTGCCCACAAGGTTGAGAGGCTCATTATCAGAAATATTGCCTTCACCATTCTCTAAATCACAGTCTTCCACATCTGCAGCATTGCTTAAGGAAACATCTGGTGAATGACAGTTGGCAATCTCAACATCATGATTAGTTAGTTGTGCACTGCAATCTTCACCAGATACATTAACAACTGGGTTTTTAATTGATGAGCCATCTTGCTCTGAACTTGAAAAAAGGTTGTCCACAAGAGTCTTTACTTTTCTTCTCTTTGTTCTTGCACTACATATTTCATAATTTTCCATCTTGTCCCAGCCGCTGCAACGACATTGCAGATGTTTCTACTCTGTAAAACACAGGCTATTCTCAGAGATAAAACTGTGCCATTATTTTCTAAGATTCTTAAAATTATATATATATATATGTGTGTGTGTAAAGATATTTGTTAGATATCACCTATTTAGGCTATACAGGTATGTAGTTATAGTTACAATTTAATTTAGATTTAATATGAAGCTATTTTATTGATTTTTTTTTCATGCTTTTCTTCCATGAAGATGACGTATATCTGGTCATATCTACATACCTACATAACTACTTACATACCTATCTACCTAGAATTGTCAGTTGAATACTGAGCCAAGATTGGTTGCGCAAATGACACGCAGAACTTAATTTGGTGAGGTTACACCAAATTTCGAACTCATCTACTAGGCCTTGTCTCTTGGTGGCCATGATAAAGGTCCATGGAAGGGGGGGGGGGCCACAGGGGTGAATCCATATGAGCAAATATTTTGTATATTCAAAATTTAGTATAGTCTATTGACATGAGGTAATAGTACGACCACTACCATCACCACCTGCAAGACCAGCACAACCACAAAATCTTGACTTTGTTGTGCCCAGATTTGATGTTAAAAATGCACCTTTAGTTATGAAATTAGAGTAAACTGGAGTTGAATTTGGAAATTTATGGAGTTACCTAGCCTATTGTGTATTGTCATGGAAAAATGGAACAATGGATCATTTCAAGGAGAAAGATGACAGGCAATAGGCTAGGTATGGTAGCCTAGTACCTGCCTATGAACAGGGAGTGATGGTTTGATAGTAATAAGCTAAGAAACTGGATTTTTTTGTGGGAGGGCTGGACCCATAGGTTTTCAGGTAATATATTTTAAAGTGTAAAAGTTAACGGCTATTTGACAGTGAATTTGATCCTAAACTAGACTAGGCTATTGCATTTTCTGTAAAATTTTGACTAGGTAGTAGACCTAGGCTGGGCTATTTTGACATATCTGCCAAGTGGCACAGTAGGGTAGTAGGCTATCAGCGGCTAGCCGAGGCTAATATTTGCAGAATTTTTGTCAATAGGCTAGTTCTGGCCACCAGGGATAACATCCGCCTCTGTAGCCTAGCTATAGCTATTTTAGGTTCTACCTTAAACTAAAATTTAAAAATATAGGCTACATATAGCTAATACATAAAAAAGGTGCCGGTCGAGTGGCAGATACTGTTTATGGTTGGGGGAAATCTATTTGGTAATTTTTCGGAAGACTCCAGCCAGCCATTTCCAAAGGTGCCAGCTAGCCATTTTTGCATGAAAAACCATTTTGGATGTTTCATGCAAAAATGGCCAGGAAATGATAAGGTAGTAAAAGAACCTAAAAATACCAACCTAACGTAAACTAGGGGTGTTTACTGGTTACAATTTTGCCCTATTAGTTACGGAGGGGGGGGGGGAAACTGGTATTGTCTTACATTACAAGTCCTTATGTTTCTCTGCTATTAGGCATTTGCGAAGGTTATGTATTGAGAAGAAATTGTTTCTTTTGATGTGACTTACCCAAGAAAAATATAAATTGTAAAGCGGGAGGTGGCTGCGGTATAGCTATATAGTACGTATAGGCTACCTAGCTTAACTTGCCATCACACACATTACGGAAGGTATCAGCTATATGGAGAACTAGTCGGTAGTACTAGCAAATATTCACAACATATTCAAGTGCAATTAAGACGGTATTATTTCACTTATGGACATTAATTGCTTTCAACATAAAATATAGGTTTTTCTGTTGTATTATGATGTGATTTGAATGATTTTGAGGTTTATTTCCATCGCAAATGAATACTTCTCCTTCCCCGGCAAATGATATACTGTATACAAAATTAATCAAATTACGACTTGTCAGAATACTGCACCCTCACTCTCCATAGCTAATACGGCAAAACTGTGTTTGTAACTAAACAGTTTTGCCGTATTAGCTATGGAGAGGGGGTGCAGTATTCTGACAAGTCGTAATTTTATTAATTTTGTATACAGTATATCATTTGCCGGGGAAGGATAAGTATTCATTTGCGATGGAAATAAACCTCATAATCATTCAAATCACATCATAATACAACAGAAAAACCTATATTTTATGTTGAAAGCAATTAATGTCCGTAAGTAAAATAATACCAAAAACTCGACAGACTTGACCCGTCATAGACTCGTCCTTTGTTGGTTCCTGGTTCCTGGTTCCTAAGCGCTCACTCCGCAAACACAGTTGCGGGCACACTACACGATTCTCATGAGGTGCGAAGCTTTATTCCCTTGAATACATTTTTTACACTTTTATTTTTATTTTACATTATATCAATACAATTTTTCCCAGTTTTATTTTTTCTTTACATTATATATATTATTTAACAGTTTTTCATTTAATTTAGCACCCTACCCCTTAACCTCCCAAATGATCCTTAATATTTCGAATTTATTTACTTTTATGACTCCTCCTTTTTACGTTACTGTTACTTTTTAACTGGTGCCGTTGTTTTCTGGGTTGGTGACGTCCTTTATTTTCATGGCTATTCTTATGTATTCCACTAGTTTTCTGTTCGGGGCTTTCAGAGTCTCTAATGTTAAGTTTTCTATTTTTTGTAGGGTTTTACACCTGAACAAATGTTCTGTGCTGTCCTCCTCTATGCTGCAGTTATCACAGACCTCATCCTTATATCGTCCCCGGTAGTTAGCTTTCAGGTCCAACATATTCAGCCTGGTTTTCATTATTAAGCATGCATCCTTTGTCTCTAGTTCCCTTAGATACTTATTTTCTTCAAAGTTATCTATGAATCTCAGCTTCTTCATTTCTTTCTTTTTTTTCCAACGTCTTTTCGATATCTTGCGTTATTCTTCTCTTAATTTCCTGTTTCAGTTTTTTTTTGCATATTTTCCCATTCCATTTATATCTATATTGTACTTTTTACCTATCTTTTCTATGCCTTTTGTCCAGCACAGCCCGTAGGTGGCTCTTAACTGGTCTTCTACTATTTCTTTGTTGTTTTGTTTACTTTCAGCATCTTCTTCTTCTTCTTCTTATACAGAGAATTGCCTTTGTATCGGCTCACTCCTATCGGACTTGACCGAAGGAAATCAGGGTAGAGAAAGAAAATAAAACGAAGTAACACAGGGAAAATAAAGATACACCCAAATTGGAAATTTATGGTAGTAGTAGAAAGAAAATAAATGATTTTATTATTTTTTTCATTCTCTGCTTCTGTTATAAGTGTGAACAAGAGATTTTATTTGATACAACTGAAAACTATCCGCTGGCCATATTTCGATGTTGCTCAAGCATTTTGGCAAAATAAACGTTACCTGAAGAGAATTTTGATTTTACGGTAAGGCAGTCCGCGAAAAATACCACTGCCATACAGACTAATTTACAATCTGTAGCCTACCAATTGCCTGTTTCTCTTGCCTACAATTAAACAATCATTTCAGTTGTAGTACACCAGTGGGGGAAACCCACATAGGTCCTATGTTGTCCCCATATTCATCCACCAGACATTTAAATCTTAAAAGAATTGCCCCCAAGATCATTTTAAAATCGTTCTGACAATATATTTCACTGTTGCAGTATAAATGGAGGAAGTCTATATCTGTGTGGGAAACCCAAATAGATCCTACGTTGTACCCATATTCGTCCACCAGACGTAAATCTTAACAGAATTGCCCCAAAGATAATTTTAAACTCGTTCTGACAATATATTTCACTGTTGCAGTATAAATGGAGGAAGTCTATGGAAGTCTATATCCGTGTGGGAAACCCACATAGATCCTACGTTGTACCCATATTCGTCCACCAGACGTAAATCTTAACAGAATTGCCCCAAAGATAATTTTAAAATCGTTCTGACAATATATTTCACTGTTGCAGTATAAATGGAGGAAGTCTATATCTGTGTGGGAAACCCACATAGGTCCTACACTGTACCCATATTCATCCACCAGACAACATGTAAATCTTAAAAGAATTGCCCCAAAGATAATTTTTAAGTTCGTTCTGACGGTATATTTCACTGTTGAAGTATAAATGGAGGAAGTGTATATATCTGTGTGGGAAACCCACATAGGACCCACGTTGTACCCATGTATCATTTGTCTGCCAAATCACGTGTACATTATTACCATAATGGTAATTCTAAGCCGGCTGTCCGCGGTGAGCTAGACTACGGCAATTGACGTTTTTCTATGTTATTTTACTTGCTTTACAAGAATTTAAAGTAATATCTTGTCGGCCGGCTGTAACTAAGCTGTCATTGACCTTTGAAGACTACGCGACTTGAATTGCCAAACGCAGGGTAGGTCTAAGCCAGCATTCCGCGGCAAGCCCCCCACCCCTCCATAGCTAATATGGCAAAATTGTAACTAGTAAACACCCCTAAAAATACCAACATAACGTACTCTAGAGGTGTTTACTGGTTATAATTTTGCCGTATTAGCTATGGAGGTTGGGGGGCGGGCTTGCTGCGGAATGCCGGCTTAGACCTACCCTGCGTTAGGTAATTCCAGTCGTGTAGTCTTCAAAGGTCAATCTCAGTTTAGTTACAACGGGGCGACAAAATATTACTTGAAATTCTTGTAAAGCAAGTAAAATAACATAGAAAAACGCCAATTGCCACAGTCTAGCTCACCGCGGACAGCCAGCTTAGAATTACCATAATAATTATTTCTAAGTTAATTTTCTCGGTTGTTAGACAGTTTCCTGTGCTGTTTTAGCGCTATAGAAAAATATTTAATTTTGTGGGAAACCCACCTGAGTTCCACATGAAACCCATGTATTTCCCCATCACCAACCCATGCCCATCAATCCCACCAATACCCATGGAAATTCCATATGGGCCCCATGTGTGTGTGTTGGCTGGGTCATCACTCACGCTTCCATTCACTTCTTCCTCCTTTTCTTTCTCTCTTGCCCCTTCACACGTTCCAGAGAACCTGCCTCCAACAGCCCCTTCTCCAAAAACACCCTTGAACATACCTTTCATCATTTCTAACACACTTTTCATCATTCCCTCCAACTTTTTATCCATCCTCTCTTCCATTCTCTCTTCTGACTCTTTCATCTCCCCTTTCATTTCTTCTTTTGCACTTCTTAGCATTCCCTCCACCTCCTCCAACTGACTCCTCAATCTCTCATTCTCACCCCTCAACCACGTATTCTCCTCTCTCAACCTTACCAGTTCCTCTTCCATCCTTCTCTTCAGTCACACTACCAGCCACCAATCTCACTTGCAGCTGCAATACCAGCTGCCCCACGTTGGGCGCCAAATATTATGTGGCGGAATTTTAACCCACAAACAAAACAACACTCACCCTGATCTTCGGTTGCTGGAGATGGGTAAAGGTCCACGGTCGCCAATCACAGCACACAGAAACCACAAAAACAAAATTTCAAACAAACCCTCCACCAACAACGAACGAAAAAAAAAGAGACACATGCACCATCAATATCGGTACCGGTATCCAAAACAAAAGCCGGACAAACTCCCCGTTCACTTTCAAGGTTGGACCTCAACTGCCCAAGACTTCCCCAAAAAACGAAAAACTCCCGACAGACAGAGAGACAGCCGTAAAACCAACTCCAACAACCGAACCACTCACAACGACAATTACACTCTCTCTCTCTCTCTCTCTCTCTCTCTCTCTCTCTCTCTCTCTCTCTCTCTCTCTCTCTCTCACAAAACGTTGGGAAATGCTAAATAAAAACAAATTTCTTCATCCCTCTATATTATCCTGAATGTTGTGAAGGATTGTCGAGAAAAAAGGATCCAATTTTTTCACGACAAACAGAATGAATTCCTCCTTATTACTTTGAGTGCAAAGTTGTTGGTTCAGAGATTCTTCAACAAAATATATATTTTTTTTGCTTCAGAAGATATTTTTACTGACGCTGCGTTGACATGCCTTTAAAAGAAAATTCTTCTCTTTAATCTCTCTAGGATAGAATTGCTCAGAATTTGTTACTATTGTAGTTTTATTTATCTGTTATTATATTGTGTCAGTTGTAATTATAATTTTACAAAGTAAAATAAATGATTAGAAAAATATATTTATGACTTGGTAAAATTTACCAGTGTTTTGAAAAAGAGGCCCCACTCAGGGTTGTAAGTAGTCACTTTCAACTTGCCGCGGAAGGAAGGGAAAATTTGTTGGAATTTTTTTCTTACACCCTAATGTGCATTTGCATAACTTTCTCTTTCCATTGACGTGTTTTTTTTTCTTAACCTCGCCAACCTCAAAGTTTGCCTGGTCTGGGGGTCTGCATGATATAGGCTACAGTTATCTCGTCCCTTACATAAATGCGAATAATTAATAAGCAGAAGATTACTTTTAAGTGTGAATTCATCAACACGCATTAGATCCTTCAGACTACATTTGTTAACTAGTAAAGAAAGAAAATGCAATGAATAATCAGAGGCACCACAAGCAACAAACCAAACAAGCTCGTGATGGAGCCAGCATTACATCCATATGTGTTGCAGTAACAAGTTTTCGTTGTAATTCCGTGACTCTCAGTTGTTTCACATTTGTTCTCGTCTACAATTGGCCAACACTTGGTTTGTTGTGTCAACACCTCATCATCTGTAAATAAGAAGTTGTTAAAATTTTACTATTTCATAAATATGCAAACCAATATTTGACACATAAACGTTTACCTGTGAACTGATGAAAACAGTAGCCCTTCCGTAACTGAAATTTCATCTTACGTGAAACTACACTTTGCTCCTCAAATGAAGTCATATTACCCTTTTCGTACTGAGTTGATACAATCAGATGGGTTAGGATGAAAGGCACTATGTAAAAAATATTGTTGGTCATAATTAACATTGTTTATAATAATGGCAAATGTTCCTACAAAATACAAAACTGTTTAACGCATCCTCAATGACACATTAAAGCAAAAGATGATGACATCCTGGTCAGATAAGAAATAATCATGAAAAGGGAACTACAACCACAACTAAGCCATCACCCCTAAAGAGTTACTGGTCACCCAACCAAGTTGCTGCGGCATCTC
>NC_089793.1:44676841-44684341 GCF_040412425.1 Macrobrachium rosenbergii
GAAGGTTTAAAGCCAAAATACAGTACCGGCTATTTTTTTTTCAGTAAATAGGTAGATAGCCAATAAATAAAAATTGCTTGACATTGGATATAGCAGTTATCAAATCAAGCTTGTCTACTATGTTTCTGAAAATTACCAACTATTCCCTACATCTTGTCAATCTGATTGTGACCTATTAAGTAGACCGTAATTTCTTATTAAACTTATTTTGGGAGTTAGACTAATAATCGAAGTGTTTTTGTATTTATTAACGTATTTTGTTGGTTTGTTCATTATGACAATTATCAGTGGAGAAGTTTCAGAGTTCATAAAGGTGTACTGCTTTGCATGTATTTAAATTTTTATGTCATTGTTTCCAGAGGTCTAGCCTTCGTTACGTATAGCCAATCATCCTTCGAGAAAGAGGGAAGAAATGCTGTCATAAGTTACGTAACGAGTGCGTTAGTAGCCTTTTCTCTGTAAAGTCACCAATTCGGCGCCAGGATAGTGTTTCGGCGGCGCCATTAATTAAGTCTCCGCTGAGCTTGTTTTCTTTGGTGACTTCCCGTTTTCTTCAAGCTCAATTAGTCACGCCTAAAACGTGCCAGGTCACGCATTTTAATCATTTTTACTTTATGGTATTTATACGAATGTCACACATTGTGTATCACATGTTTCTTCATTCACAGGCATCAAGACTGTATCCATATTGTAGCTCTGTATGTTTTGTATTATAGTTTGTACTCGTTCACTGCATATTATTGTTTATTGTTTCGACCTCAGGTCACAGTCAATTCCATTGTCTCTCGCGGCCCGGCGTCAGTCGGCCGCAATATAAGCTGCCTGGATCTGTAATAAAGTAGCAGTAACTTTTACCTGCTCGTTTCTTTGACACCTCACATCTCTGAGTAAGTTGGCCCGTCTTCAAAAAAAGTCCCATTTACATTATAAGAACCAAATTTATTCAACCTACGTAATGCAGAATAAAGTCCAAATTTGTGTAGATATAATGTGTATTCTGAATAAGCGTTATATTTATGAAATGCGTAGATAAAATGTTATTGGGAAAAAACCGTGCTACAGAGGCCCTGAATCTCATAGTAGGTCAAACTGGTAAAGAACTAGATTACCGCCTAAAACAGCATTGTTACGCAGTTGTTCGAACAGACCAATTGACAAGTGCTTTATTTGTACATATGAATGACTTTAACCATTGTACAGACTGGAAAAATTCATCTGAGATCATTTTTTGTAACCACATTGTTAAAAGAAATATAATTGAATCTGCCTTTATTAAGCATTTTAACAATCAACTTATGAATATTAGTTCGGGTCTTTTTAAATTAGATAGTTACCTTGTTCATATAATTGTAGGGAAGTAGGCTACAGTGTCACCTTTTAGCAATAGCCTGTTCTAACTGTAGTTTCAGTTCGTAAGTATTTTGAAAGTATTTTTTGTTTGGTATGTGACAATTTTTTTTCTTCAAACTAGTGATTACATTCAGTAATGATGTTTTGCTTGTTAGTGGCTTTGATCTTTGTTTTGTGAAGTTTTCTTGTTTATGTCTCTATTTATTCATTTTACTTTGTACCCTGAAGAAGTGTACGCAATACACGAAAGCGCTTGGTACCTGGTCTTTAATTTTCACCTTTCATGTGGTTATCTATATATATATAATATATATATATATATATATATATATATATATATATATATTTATATATATATATATATATATATATATATATAATATGGTATATATAGGTGATATATTGATATATATGAGATATATATGTAACTGTTCGAGTGATGATAAGATGAGATTATACACAGCATGTAACAAAATAACAAAATGCTCGAGTGTCGTTTGCATACCACAAAAAGTCAACGTGCTCGGAAACTCTTGCTGGCAAATGCGATTTCAGCTTAGAACATTCTAGAAGGTGATCCGGTTCTTCATCCGGATTGGAAGAGAACATGAAGATGGAATGTGTGAGTACGTGTACCTTGTGACGCCTTATTGCAAGAGGCGTGTCTTACCGTATCTTGACCTCGAATGGTGTCACGAGTGTGTGTTCATATGTGCGTTGACAAAACCCATATAATAGGAGTTCTTCATAGAATGAGGGGGACAATGAGATCCATATTTGAGTGACATGTTTGTGTGCTCGGAGTGACCAAGAAAACACCCAGATTGAAACTGTGTTTCCAGAGGACTAATGGTGAAGTGAGTATCGCTCATAAGCATTTTAAATTTTTCTTTCAGACTATGGGCACAGACGTTACTCCTGTGGCAGTGAAATCTTGTGTTTCTGCATTTTTTTTTATATTTTCTGGTTTTTAATATGACGCTTGTTCTTTTACAGGTATTCCTTCGTCCTTCCTCCTCCCTCCTCCCTCCAAGGGGGTGGTGTGACATTTAATGATGAAATGACCTGATTGTATTAATTGACCTTTTATGATTTGAATGACAGAGGAGTTCTTTCTGTATTTCCTTAGATAATTGGGTGTTTATGATTTGGACCTTATTTCCTTAGAAGATTTTCATAGTTATGTTGAATCATTCGATTTCATTCTTCGTAATTTTTTTGAAGTTATTTTTGTTATTTTTTGTCAATTAAGGTTTAGTTTTGTACCTAGTGTCTCATTCCAGTAGTCCTTAGAATTTAGCTAGGGAAAGGAATAACTTATGATGTCGGCTCACGCTATCATGCAGTATCTCGGGAAAAGCGAGATACCAACCTCTGTTCTTAAAACGGAGACTTAAATAAAGTATAGGCCTCAGAATCGGCCTATTTATATATATATATATATATATATATATATATATATATATATATATATATATATATATATATATATATATATATCTTCTTTTTTATCTTCAGCTTTTCCCATCTTTATACGGGGTAGCTGTTTGTTATTAGTCTTCTCCATCTTCTGCGATCATGCACCATTACCTCACTCACGTTCTTCTCCTGCATGTCCCTGTTAACTGTGTCTCTCCATCTCATTTCATATATATATATATATATATATATATATATATATATATATATATATATATATATATATATATATATAGGAGATTAGGCTACCCTAAGTATTGGTGGGAGTGGGCACATATCAAAGCAAGGAAAAACTATTTTGGGAGAGGAAAGGATAGAAAAGGAACATTTGGTAGGAAAGAAAATAGTTACAGTCCCGGACAACAACTCTATTGCACCCATCAACTGGAAGCTAAATCATTTCAAATTGATAGGCAGCTACAAAAACACCATTAGGAATAAAATAGTTAGAAACAAAAAGTCGGTAGAGAGGGGAAGAGATTAGAGGGGGTTTATATGGCAGCGTGTCTAGACTGTGAAGAAGGGTACTATGGCGAAACTGGCAAACCATGTAAACAGCGAAGCAAACAACATCTGCAGAACATAAGGCATCATAATCAGACGTCGGCAGTTGCCAAACACTGTTGGGAAAATGATCACAGAATAGACTGGGAAAATATGAGTTTTCTGTACAGGAACACCAACAAAACATCTAGACTGGTTGTAGAGAACGCCTTCATAACTTGCGCCAACAACACGATGGCAGGGAACACCGGAAACGGCTGTGAAGACAGCATATCTAGAAAAATCGTATACTCCACAGTAGCAAGGAAACGAAGAAAAAGAGCAAGAGAACACACGGAAAACGGACACCTGGGAGGAGGGATCAGAGAAAGACCAAGGTCACGAGGGGGTGGAGGTCACACAGGAGGAGCTAGGCGATTATAGGATTAAAAGTACCCAGCACACAGATATAAATACAGCCGGACTACGCGTCTGCTCATTGTACAGATACTTAATAATGTGGACTGTTTGTCCAAGAAAGCTTGTAACTTTTTCTGAATAAAAAACTCTGTTAGATACCATCCAGTTTGAATGAGGTCCTTTTAGTAATTCTACTAAGCACAGAACAATTGTGTATGTGATACAGTTAATATATATAACTGGATGAGTTTTATAGAGTCGCGGAGATGTAAAACCCTGCTCAACACATTCTCTGTAATGAACATCCCGCTTTCGCGGTGCTTACATTCGATCTGGCTATTGAACACATATTATTATCATTATTGTGAACTGTATATTTTACAGTTCACAATAATGATGATAATATGAGTTCAGGTGACCATGCATAATGTATATGTAACAGAGTATTTTTGTAACAGACCAGACATTGTTAACCATTATGTTTTCTGTATGTACCTGACCTGTTTTTGTAGAGAAACAGTTTGACCTCAGGTCACCTGTAAATCTTTGTACCCACGGTCTCTGCGTTATATGCAGACGTCTGCACGCCGCTTTATAAGCGGATCGCTTCATCAATAAACTAGCAGTTCTTGTCTTCCTGCTCATTATTTCGCACCTCTCTCACAGTGGTGACCCCCGGAGTGGTTCCCGGAAACCATTAATGGACCCAACGCTACCAAGTCTTGGCCCGGATGAACCACCCCCACGCCCTAACGTAACTAGTACGGCCCAACAGCTGCCTGGCGCACCGAATTCCTCGCCAGCAGGTCACCAGTGTCAGTAGCGGACCCACATGGCACGCTCCCAAGCATGTATTGACGCGAGTGTTCCCTCACACTCCAAGTGAGAGCGCGGAATGAGCATGGACGCAGACATTCCCAACCACATACAAATTACTGCGAACTTCTCGGAGAATTCTCCTGCAACCCTCCCGTACCTCCACGCTGGTACCTGCACCCCACATGACCCTCTGACGGACTCAACTAAAGGCGGCGCCAGCATAAGGCTGCCACCATTCACCCACCAAAACGCAGCCGCCCTGGTTCTACAGGGCTGAGGGGCACCAGGGTAGCAGGCCTAACTGACGCAGGTGTTGAAGGTAAGCATCGCTTATCAACGCCTCTGTAGGAGATATACAAGACGCAATACCCTGTGGTTAATGACAACGCTGGAGCCCCTCACACCTTCCAGAGTTGTGCCACCATCAAGACCTGCTCCTGTCACTCCAGGAGCTGCCTGCGCCTGACTCCTCGGCCTCACCGTGGAGGGAAACCTCTCAGTAATCTCTGGCATGCCCTCCAGGACTTCTCTCCTCCTGAGACTGACAGCGCAGCAGGCGCAAAGAAATCAGCCTGTCGAGGGAGGATCTTTCCTGGCAGCACGCCAGAGGTCCGTGCAGATCACAGAGGCATACACTCCTGGCCGTCAAGGACCTGATAAGGCAGCAGCTGACGGACTCAATGGTTAAGGCAAAGCTGGTGTCCACGCCACACACCCCATCAACCGTCCAAATCGAGGACCAACTGACAGAGGGCGCTAACGTTGTTGCCCAGAGAAGCCAATTTCACCAGCAGAAGAAGGAAAGGTCGGGCTTAAGTGACACAATTGTAGCTCGAAAGCTGCCCAGAGATGCGGCCCTGCCTTTCTTCCCAAGCACAGGAGGCGGCGGTCACCCACACAGGTCGCCATATAGCAGCAACTGAAAATAATCTAGCCCCGCACTGCAGGCTTGATCCGCAGCACCATTTCCGCAGGATGATGCTGATCGACACTGGAGCCATAGCGGTCAGTGCTCCGCCTTCTAGAGAGGACCGCGATATCCACCGGACCACTGCCTCCCTGACGGCCGCCAACGGGTCCCCATCCTCCTATGGCACCGTTTTCTCCTGTCGCATCTCCATCCTGGCTGAGGTACAGGTGGAAATCACCATCACAGATGTTAGGACCCCGCTCCTGGGTGCGACTTCCTGCCCACTGACTGCAGTCGACGCCAGCAAACACCTGCTGACATCAAGTCCTGCCAGTCTCTGCACTTGTCACTGGCTCCAGGGAGCCTGCTGTCTGTTCCGCTGCACCCTACCAGCATGGTTCCTCCTGGAAGGAATTCCCAGAAGTCTTCGAACCCGAGCTGGGCTAGGTGCCTGGGGCCCCTACAAACAGGGATATATCAATACATCAAAACAGTGGGTCCCTGATGCACGAGTTCACGGCTTCCCCCACAGCACCTTCTCAGGAGGCCAAGAAGGCCTTTTGGCGAGATGGGAAGATGGGCATATGGAGAAAGGCTCCCAGCCCGTACGCCTCCCCTTCACATGGTGCAGAAAGCAGATTTGCACCCTGAGGCCCTCTGCTGCAACTACAGTGACAGGACCCTGACCACTACTCTCTACCAAACATGCAGGACCTAATGGCCTCCTTCCATTTGGGCCAAAATATTCTCAGCAGATCTCTTAAAATCATATTTTCAGGTACCAGTAGTGCCAGAAGACATCCCTAAAAACCACCGTTGTTTCATGCCTTTGGGTCCTATGTCTTGCTCTCTCCACCTTCGCCTGGCGGAACGGGCGCCGACTCTTCCGACCTGACCCCATCGCTACGATATTGGTACTTTTCCAGATCCTGGTGCTGAACACCTCCTGTAGCGCCTGCAGGAGAGGGGCCTCGCTGTCAGGTTCGAAGGCGCACCTTCGCGCCGAAGGTGGAATTCCGTGGCCACGCAGATATCCCCAGGGGCGCCCGCCCCAATGTCGCTGGCTAGTCGAGGCTGGTTGAGAAGTTCCCACCCCCTACCTCCATCAGGGCTGCATAAGAATTCCTCGGAATGGCCAACTACTACACGATTCATCCCCAGGATTGCGCACCATGGCCCTGACAGAGGTCCCTGGCGTCGTCCAAAGACCTAGTGTGGGGGCCTCGTACCAGCAGAAGGCCCTCCTACTGACGAAGGCCGCCCTCGCCAACACAACATCTTTGGCCACCAGGACCCCAACGCTTCCCTCCAGCTGACGACGGATGCCAGCAACGCTCATGGGAGCCATTCCCAGAACAAGTCATCACGGACCTCAGCCTCCATTGCCTCTTCAGCAGGAAGGTCATCCCACCGAAATCCGCCACAGCACCCGACTGGGAACTCTTCGCAGTATAACAGAAGAAGGGCCACCAAGTTCCTCCTGGAGGGGACGCCTTCACGACGGGACTGACCACCAGCAGCTGGTCCACTTCACGGCCAGGGAACGCATGGTCTTCAGGCAGGCACCTCGTGGAGTTCACCTGCACCATCAAATACCTCCCGGCAGGAAGAACCCAGCAGTCGGCGCCCGAGGATCGTAGATCGACGCAGTGCAGCTCGTGATCAACTACGGTGATCTCGCCCACCTAACAGGCCGCTGACCCAGAGACCCCAGCCTACCACACAGCCGTCACATCGCTGAAGTGGGAGGATGTGCCCCTCAGCCCTGGAGGGTCAACACTGTTGAGCAACGCGAGCACTGGCCGCCCCCGCCCCCTGGTGCCCGCCTCCCGATGTCGGCTGGTCTTCAAAGTCATCCACATCCTGTCCCACCCTTCAGAAGGACGATCGTCAGGCTAATGACGGAGAAGTCTGCCTGGCACTGGCACACAGAAGGACGCTGAGTAGCCTGGGCAAGGCAATGGCGCAGTGTCAGGCCAGCAAAGTAGGGCAGCACACCAGTTCTGGGGTGGTGAGTTTCCAGTCAAGAGACGCTTCGG
>NC_089793.1:44689341-44779341 GCF_040412425.1 Macrobrachium rosenbergii
GTGGGTACTCACTTCAGAATTTTGGCAGGATCAGAGTCTCAACTTCTTGCCACAACTCTAACGGATACCATTTCACAATAGACGATGATCTGGCCATGGAGGTTTTGAGGGTAGCTTACCTAACTACATTGTCAGACCCTACATGCACCTGAATCACTTGACCTAACTTCTCCATTTGTTTCTTGCCCTTCATCATGCCATGACGACATTCCTATTTTGGGTCAAGAATTATGTTGGACTCCAATCTGATGAGTTTCTCTTAAAGAAACCAAATATTCCATGTTCCTATCTTTTTCCATAATTGATCACACAATTTGGATATGTGAAGAATCTTTCGACAATTTCAGTTTTACTATACAATGGATCTTCAGATACCTCCTCCTACCAATTGTTTCCTTGGGAAAGGATCTCACTTTCTACCAAGATCAGCATGATTAGGTGTTAAATCTCCTGATCCAGGTCCTGATGTGTATTTAGTGGCCTGGGATATTTATGATAGATTCCAATTCCACTAAATGGATAATCTTATGACTGAGAAGAGCTCCGACCGACCAATCTTCCTTCATACAGGTCTTCAATAGTCCGATCAGTCTCTCCTAGATTACCAAACCAAGGTGCTCTTGCTGCATAAATTTCACTTACACTCAATGTTCCTCCAGTGATGTTTTTGAAAAGGGGGCTATCTGCCATTGTTTTCAGATATTCAGATGCTGCTACGAAAGTAGTGGCATTGTCACTTAACATTAGTGAAGGAAAGCCTTTACGGCTGCTAAACTTCCGGAAGGCCATGAGGAATGAGTCAGCGGACTGATTTCTGACTACTTCCAGATGTATACCCCTGGTGATCGGGCAAGGGAATAGTATGATATACACCTTTTCCGAATTTGCTTCTTCTTTATCCATAACGCCTCTGGTGTAATCTACTCCCTTTTAACATCAAAAGGTTGTTTCTGTACACGGAATTCCGGCAATGGGGTATTATTAGTTCTATATGGTTTTCCTTTGAACCTTTACAGATCACACAATGATGTAACACGCTCTTGACCAGTTGTCGAGCTAGGAACTAGAACTCCTGAATTCATACTAGCTACAGTAGCTGCTCACCCCATGTGTGCTTGCATCACATGATGTCGTCTATTAACTTACTCAGAACACAACCCTTTGGCAGTAAGGTAGGAATTGACTTCTTCAGGCAGTGCTGCATGTTCCAACTCGCCTCTACATCTCATTATATTATTATCCAAAACAAATTCAACTGGCGAATTAATGCTTCAATTTTGGTCGGTTACCTCCTCTTTCAGGCTTTACTCTCTGAAAGTACTTCAAAGTAGAACAATTGTTTTAACCTTTGCTTCTTGTAACTCTTCTGCAGAGTCAAACCACTCAGTTTTTCTGTCATTGGTTGATAGTTTGCAATTCTTTATAAATCGTATTTATCCGTTGGTGGTCTTGAAGACCTTGTCAGCTCTGGGTTGAATCTTTCCAATCCAGCAGACGTGTTTCATCCATGTCCCCATAACGCTGACTACAATGTCCTGTTCACTCCTGCATATGTGTACTCCCAACATGACCCATTGATTGGCAGAGGTGATTTTTTAACCAAGGGGTCCAACCAAGGGGGTCCTCCCACCAATAGGAGTTTTTTGCTAACACTTCAGCCTCATTCCCTGTACAACCAATCACTGGGATTTTCAGATGAGGGCAATGTAAGATAGGATTGACCCTGAATCAAAGAGTTAATCTCACCACTCTGTTTCACAAACACAGGGCAGAACATTACTGGATACAATCCAGCTAAGGGCGACTTAATTGTCTGACCAGACATATACTGTTTAAACCTTTCATCAAAGGAGTCAATAATAAATTTGGCTATTCTGCTCCTAGCAACAATGCCATTAATTCCACCCCCGGAATTGTTAATTCCTTATACTTTACCTACCCTTGCCATAATTATATTAGAACTTTTACCATTTGCTCTATAGGCCACACAACCATATGAAGTTTTGCTAGCATCGCAGAATATAAAAAGCACAACAGTTCCCAGGCTAGCACCCTAGGAAAAGATATTTCAACAGACACTTCTCTAAGTCCTTGCGTAATTCAGTCCATTCCTCTCTTGTAGCGGGTTCATGAGTTGTCTGGTCCAATCCAGATGTTCCTTCCACAATTTCTGTAAAATATCCCCGTTTCATAGTAACAGGAGAAGTGCAATCCTAACAATGGATCGTATATTTGGGCAACGGTACTGACAATTTCTTTAGTTTGACTTGTTTTTATTAATATGGAGTTGGATTGATAGCCGCACGCCTTTAATTTATCCCAATTTAATCCTAATACTTTATGAATTGGTTTTGTTTACTTCACAGAGGCAGTGCAGCAAGAAGCCATATAGACTCGCTATTACAACCTATATCTCTTCAATATATGAGCTTGAGCAAAATTTGTTGGCCAAATATAACCATCAACTAGATTCACTATTAGCCAGAATTGCAAATTATCTAAGGCAGACTCCTCTTCATTTTTTCCACTACATCCACTGTATTGACCGGGGTAACCACGAGACCACAGTGGTTATGATGCCTGATGGTTGCATTTAGAAGAAAAGGTGAACATGTAGCTCCAAATAATACTACTCTAAATCTGTATACTATTAGTTTACTATTGGGATCTGTCGGATTTTCCAACCATAAAAAACGCGTATAATTGCGATCTTCTTCACGCAACTGAATCATTAAAAATGCCTTCTCAATGTCACTTATACAAGCAAAGGTTTTAGTTCTAAATTGCAGCAGGACTCTGAGCAGATCACTAATACGCACCAGTCCATAGACAATCATTCAGGCTTAATCCATTTTTACCTTGTTTTGATGAGCAATCAAACACTATTCTATTGGAGTAGGTGGCACTATCTCTACACTCCATGATGCGCTGGCAATGATGGAACTACATCAGATTTGTATTATAGATCACCTCTCAATGAATCCTCTATCTTCTGCTCTTGCAAGATTTTCTGATAATGTTCCAAGTAATCCACATCCTTCTGAAACTTGATGCTCTGCTGTCGAAGTCTGGTCATGGCTAATCCAAATACAATAATCTGAATCTATTGATTTTCCACGGGCAACGCCACAACATAACGTTTATCAATTCTGTGAATAGAAAATAGTGCTCTCAACGCCCTTAAGACCTTGGTCTTGTTCTCGCAACTTCACGTATCTATTCCCAATTCGTCCAACTCCACAACGCAGCCCAGATCAGTCTTATTTTCATTATTAGTAGCCTAATTTCTTCAGTTTTGTACAGCTAGTTTCAAAACAAATACTATTCCCGTAGTGGGGAGCACTACATGTGCCGGTCACCACATAACTGAATATGGTCGGCAGCAATATTAAATTTCTAACCCTTTTGAACCCTGGATGCAAAATATTGTAAACATTATCAACCCCTATTAACAATTCAATAGTTGATTGATTTTCAACAGGCAAATCGAAATCTTTATCAGCCAAGCTGATCTTAGTTTTACATAACGACTCTAAACTTCTTAACGTCGAATTCCTTCGCATATTCTGCAGGTCATCCACCACTATGCAGTCCATTATTATCAATTCACCTTTATGCGGTATGGCGACGTCATCATCCCGCATTCATGAACAGGTTTACCAGTTAGATAACTTCGCTATCTTTCAACTCCTTGACCTATATTGCAGTCTCTCTAGAGCTTCGATCTTTTAATGAACGTTCTCTCGGCACAAGTATCCAACAGCCCTCTTAGTTGTACCATGCGACCTTTCTTCCCTTTCAAGGAATTGCTGGGCTGTTGGTGCAATATGGGATCGCTTTACTCAACTGCCTGTTTTGTCCTGTTCATTTACTGATAGCGTTCCCACTTGTACACCACTTGGTTTATTCTGCTTTGTTTTCCTGTCGGTCTCTATCACATAAGATGCGATGATGTCTCATCTTACAACCCTTATTGCAACTTCTGGCTTGTCAGTTATCCACACTAAAATGCTTCTTAGAAGCGCAACACAAAAACACAACTGCATAGCTCTGATGCGATTCAACCTTTCATTTCTTGTTGCGTAAGTTTTGCACTGTGTCCACCAATGTTCATTATCACAAAGAGCACATCTTCTGGTTTGCTGATGACTGGACTTATTCACATTTCCTTTGTTTTTTGGTCTAACAGCTTGGGATTGATTTACTGTGAAGGTAGATATTGATGACAGAGTTTCGATTTATTCATCAGTTGAAACAAAAGTTCTTAACCACTTCTTCTAGGTATTTCTTGTGCTGCGTTCCAGTAATACTAACCAATCGTCTCCACACTGACAAGGCTTCACAGTCTCACTGACGCTTTTAGGCAATTTGGTATAGAGCAAAATAGTATAAAGCTCATTTAAATTCCAGCTTTTCACTCTTCGCTGATCTTATTGAGCATTCAAATTAGCTCTGAAAGCTTGCAGTGATTCAGAATTGGCAGCAGGAGACCTATCGCAGCAATCTTCTCACTAGAACATGTTTAATTTACCCTCTCCCATAAGTAGATAGGAGAAGAGCAGCTTGTGGATAATTGGCAGCCTCAATTTAAATCCTGATTGACTTGAAGCTTCCTGTGAGCAAACTTTAGATATGAAAATCCTGAATTGGTTCCAAGTCTTTCTGCTGGTGTATTGACACACTGTATAGTTCCCAGAAGGAATTCCATTCTAATATATCTCCAGAGGAAATGCGGAAGATCCAGTTTGGGCAATCTAATACTGGCTTGTGTAGTGGTGGTGGTTGCATTATGATCGAATGGAAGTTTATTAATTTCAAAAGCTAGTAATGGAGCTATTGAGTTTGCTGGATACGTGTACGAACGTCTCTTGCATATTCAGCTTCTGATTTACCATTTCATCAGACATTTTTCTACTGTAACTGAATCCTCTAAATTTGTTCATCCAGCAAGAACCTTTCAAATTATCTTCATTAGAATCCCTAAGGAAGTTATAGCATCAATGTCTCCCCGACCGATCACCCGGTCATCTTCCCAAGAAAACGTGATAACGGATTTATAACCGCCACGTCTATGCGTCACGACCCATTGTGACAAGACTAAACTCAGAAAATACAAATACAATATAATATATTCACAATTTCCAATAATTAATAAATATGCATCAAACTATAATAACTGGTCTCTAAAAGTTAAATCGTAAAATTTCACAAAGGTGACTCATCACCCAATAATCTTCCCAAATTAAACAATCAATGAAAAGGAGAAATTTTATTATACGTGTGTAGTGGGATGTGCAGGCCCTGTACCATACTTAACCCAGCTCCTAATCTGAAGGGGAAGGACGGGGTGTTCCAAATGATCCCAGCTCACCTTCTACTGCTGCCCTTTACTAGTACATATTTACTTGACTCAAAGCAAATACGTTGAGCCAAGGCCCTATAACTTTTATGACAGAAAATGAATCCCATCTCTACAACCACATTCTGTTAATAGAGAGTAGGATCACTTTAACTCTTTGTATTTCGCTTTAATTTTTTGTTTAAACAGTTTTTTCTCTTTGATAGTTTTAGTAGAGGTTCTAGATGAAAGCATGTATTTCTAATATTGTAATAAAACCTCTGAGTTATTAACTGTACGTAGACCTTCTACCAAATCCTAGAATATTGTGTGGAATACTATTCACCAGGTTAGGATCATCTCCGGGTACATCTAAGTTCGCCATACCTATGAACAAGATAGTGATACTAGGCCTGTTAGGTGGTAAGTCTGGTTATCAGGCAGGTGTCAAAAGGTTGGATGTAACAGCCCCTGGTCTACTAAATGTTCATATCTCTAAGGTTCCAATAATGCCGATTCACTCACTATGAAAACAATTCTCCATATGGTGATATGAGAATGTCCTGCTAATAGCTACTTTCTCAAGATTCATTATTAAATTGATAAATGAGAAATAATAATATATTAACAAAGAGAAAATTCGTGGGTTTGTATTACCAAATATCAAACACACGCAATATATAAACAAAAATACAGAAAGATCCCACCGTAAGAGCTTAACGACAGTCAGCAGAGAGAACGGAAAAATACGCCAGCAACGGCCGACGGCCGAAAGCAAAACTAGAATGTTTATATCCGGGCAGGCGGGCATCCCCGCCTACCTGGAGGTAGTTACTGCCTAACCACCTTGTTCAAGAGTTTAACGGCCGCTTCCAGCCTACGCCTGAAAGTATCTCCTAATGTAAAGGACCGAGGGTTTGTATATTGTGTCGGAACAAATTAAAATTCGATGAACGAAATCTAATGAAAACTGTATCCTCACTTTTCTTGCCGAGTGTACATATTTATATTTAACCTTTTGTTTGGCACAAGATCTAGCATTATTTTTATTTACAGAAAATGGACATTTCAGAGCAAAATGATTTGTTTGTAGACATCTACTACATTTCTTTCCATCAGCTGGACACATGTCCTTCTTTAAAACATGCTTTTGACCACAGAACAAAAATTCTTTTATTAACAGAATCATTTACAGGAACATTTTTAGGATACATAGGCTTAAATGGCTTGGTACCATGCTTTTGGTGATAAACCACTTTATGCACTTTCAGGACATAGCACCTTATTCTTAAGGGAAACATTCTCAGCAGCTTTACATATGTCAATGCACTTTTCTAAAGTAAGTTTTCTAACCTGGCAAGTTTTTTTTGACACTGGTGTCTTTTATTCCTAAAACAATGCGATCTCTTATCATAGAGTCTACACAGTTATCACAGTAGCCACAAGTTTTAGTTAGCTTGACCTCAAAACAGAAAGAAACTTGTTAAATTCTTTCACCTTCCTCTTGACAGCGACTGTTGAAAATGAAGCGTTCTGTAAGTTTTGTTAACTTCACCAACAACAAATTCATCAAATTTACTTATGATTTCCGTAACAGTTCCGGCATCTTGAGGAATATTAAACTGGAATCCATTGTAGGCCTTCAGAGCGTCATCTGCTGGGGTGTGCAGAAAGAGGGCAACCTGCACTTTCCGAGGCTTTGTTTGCAGCTCAGAGAGGGTTCAAAAGTGTCCCATCTCTGTTTAAATATCTTCCAGCTTTCGAGAACGTTAGAAGACACACTAAATTGTTGAGGTGGTTTAATACCAGGTACAATTCTGCTGGCACTGTGGTTTTGAGTTTCATCAACAGACATTGTTAATGTCAGGCTAGGCTAGACAGTCAGATCAGACAAAAAACTTGAATCATGAAGATCTGAGATATGTACAGTAGTAGCCCATCAGGCAGCAGAGACTCAGCAAACACAGGCTAGGCTAATAATGATGCGATTTAAGCCTTCAGAGACAATTTCAACTCGAGTTCCTGGGCTAGTATAAGCTAAGTGGTTAAGTTAGACCAATGTAGGCTAGGTAGGCCAGGCAAAATTAGAATTTCTTCAGCAATCCAGACTTGGTAGCCTAAATTACCTCGATACCAAAGACTGGCGACATCAGGAACTAAGCTTGCCATCATAACATTAGGCATAACCAGGTAGGCCTATCAACGACAGTGATCATCAGTTAACTCGAGAGAGAGAGAGAGAGTTTGCGTTGGAGTTAGCCTGACAATATAGCTATAGTCCATACTAACAGTAGCAGCTGGAGAGCAAAGACATAACTTAGCCAAATTTAAGAGTAACTTACAGTGCTTAGCCTTTAATCCCACGTAAGTGCCACCATGTTTGGTTCCCAGCCTGGTAATAATCATTTATGGGCACTACATAAGAAGAAATGTCATATCTTGACAGTTGACACCAGGCTTTATTCTGCAAACTTGTTTAAAATACAGATCTAGAATAGACAGCATACAAATACTGCTTTCACAATGATTCATAGATATCATACTTGCATGTCTCATAGATATCTTACTTTACAAGTTTCACTTAACATAGAGTATACTTTATAGTGTAGGCTAGGCTACCATATAAATTATGAATTGTAAGGAAGGTATTGAGTGACATATTGGTTGGCAGCCTCCTCACTAACCTGGCGGAGAAGCCCTGCCCACCACTGTAACTGCATGAATTGCAGGTTCGTCAGTATTGTATCTATTTCTGAATTTAATCAATAACAAGCATACAACATATAGCATATCATTACAAAATCTTGATGTAATATATAAAGTTCTATTCTTTCTGCATAGTTGCTGTCACTGAAACACTTGTCATTGTACAAAAAACGAAGAAAAAAAAAACGAGTGCAACTGTATGCAAAGAAAGGGGAGGCTGCTGGTTAATGGAACAACTATTGTTTTGGCGTGATATGGAATCTTACATTTGTCACCTCATCAGCTGATTTCATTGACGTCAACAAATTTCTGATATTTTTCATCCCATTTGAAGGTAAATACTTACATAGCTTCATATATTTACCTATTTAATTTCCTGCGTAATCTAACACAAAGTAAATGTGTCTTTTTATATTTATATTCGTAATGAGCGATCGGAGGAGGAAGATCAGGTAAGCATTACCCATATATATAGGGCTATTAATAATTTTCCCCACCTCTCCAGTTCCAATCAAGTTGTTAAAGGTCACACATGTCCGTATATGGTTGGTTAGGAATGGAAGGTTTGATCCAGTTCAACAAAGTGGGGTAAACTTTCAGAAAAGTGTTAGATATCTCCTAACAAATAAAGTGAAAAAAAATTGTCTAAAACGAGGCATTTTCTTCCATCCGTTTTGTTTTATTTGTTTTTTGTATTTTGTTTATCCAATGGCAATATTGAGTACCAGTATAGGATTTTATCACAGAGCTGAACTAGAGTTACTAGAGTGCTTCTTCCATATGTAGTCAAACTCAGAAATCGCTAGAAATTAGAATATTTGGAGATAGTTGAGGTTCATAGATCGGTTAGGCTATTTACTAAAATTCCTTGGTTAAGTGGTTGAATCTGGTGGAACCGATTGGTAGCCTCGTATGGGTCTAGCTCCAATAATTGTATAAACCAAAAAATTATATCTCTTCTTTATTTACCCTTTGTTTTATGCGACTATACATTTAAGCAGTTAAATTATGAGGTTTGTTTATGAATTTATGCAGTCGTATTGTAAATGAAGCCTTAGGGTATAGGCCTATATTTGGTTAATTTCCTTCGTTTGCTAACATTCACTTTTAAATTATAACTTTAACGTTATGTCATTTTAATACATGTTTCTTGGCATATAGGAAAGATACATACATATGATTTTTTTGACATATATTTCCCGATTCAGTATATTATTTTTTCAATAAATACATTAAAAACTCTATAGCTTTTATATTTCCCCTTCAATTAGCTCGAAAATAGCATAAAATTTACGTAGTCCTATAGCAAATTAATTTTAGATCACCTTAAACCAAAGAGTATTGCTCTTACGATTAAACCAAAACAAATTCAAATACAAATTTAATCAGTAAAAATAATTATTTGTCTTGTCGCCAAAACAATGGCTGTTCCATTAACCAGCACGCCTCCCTTTCTTTTGCATGCAGTTGCACTCGTTTTTTCGTTTGTTTTTATACAATGACAAGTATTTCAGTGACAGCAACTATGCAGAAAGAATAGAAATTTATATATTACATCAAGATTTTTGTAATGATATGCTATATTTTGTATGCTTGTTAATGATTAAATTCGAAATAGATACAATGCTGACGAATCCTGCAAGTTATGCAGTTACAATGGTGGGCGGGGCTTCTCCGCCAGGTTAGTGCAGGAGACTATAGGACTGGTCTCCAGCCCTGCTGACGTTTTGGGAACTACAAACAGACGATTGTTGAAGCCCTCTGTGCTGATGTCCTCGACTTCTTCAACGGCTCTCTTCAGAGGGAGAGAGGATACTTCATTCGAAAGGGCCAAATGTTTCTCTGAGCCTCCTGAGTAGGCCGTCAAGGCAATGGGAGAGGTGACTAAAGGAGGGTTCTCTATGAAAGGGATGCAGTAGATTTCCGTCAGAATCTTGACAATCCACAGGTCTGCCCCTCTGCAATCCCACTTCTCCCAAAAATGAAGAAGCCTGGCTTCTACCGGGGCACGAAGGACTTCTTGCTCACTTCTTGGACAATGTCTTGGAAGAGCTCCTCTTGATGGAGCTAGAGGGGAACGGGACATTGGAGCAGGGTCAAGACTGCAACTTAGGCTTGCTTCCATGAAAGGGATGCTGTTGCAGCAGAGACTATCTTAGGCCTGAACGGCGACGGCGAAAAACTCTTGGGGTGCTTGGAGGACTGAGCTACGTGGTCTTGAGTGGACTTCTTCTGAAGGTCCGAAGCGATCTCTTCTATGATCGACTGAGGGAAAAAGCAGAGTCCAGGGGCGAAAATAACAGTGCCGACCTCTGCAACTGCATGACTCATTTGGTGGTAAATGAGCACCAAAGTTCCCTCTTCTTCAAAACTCTGAAAGGGAAAAGAGTCGCGAGTTCCAAAGAGCCATCCCTGATGGCTTTGTCTGTGCACGACAGCACACTTAACAAGTCCACTGCAAAGTGCTTGTGCAAGTCCTTGAAGTCTTCTATCTTCTTCGCAAGGGCTCCTACTTTCCAATCTAGGAAGCTGAACACCTCAAAAACCTGTAAAGAGGTTTTTAACAAGGTGGTCCAGCTCCACTGAAGAGAACATAATCTTCACCGAAGTGAAAGCTGAACGTTAAGAAGAGTCGATGAGGCCAGAGAAGTCCCCTTGGGAGGAGGCAGCGACTCCCAACAAGGGAGCTTTCCCAGTGACGTACGACAGGTATCTCCTCTTAACCAGATGAGAGGGAGGATGGGTGAAACTCGCCTTGCCTTGCTTTCTCTTGGAAGAGAGCCAGTCTTGGATCTCTTTAAGCACCTTCTTCGATGATGAGGAAAGAACTATCTTAGGGAGCCTGGAGCTGTCTTCTGGGTGGTTCCTCATCAGGAAGGACGAAGCAGGCGAGACCAGGGCAGCTGGAGTGAAGAAGGATGGAAAGTTCCCAACAGGTAGCAAAGAAGAGCGGCATACTTTGAAGGAGGAGCAGAATCCTGGTTAATCTCCTCTTCATCCCCTGATGAGATTGGAGACAGGGATAAGTCCTGAGGAGGCTTTAGAGGTGGGTGCTTTCCTAACAAAGATAATAATCTCTGAAAGCTGTTGCCTGATGGACGGCAAAGAAGGCTCATCTTGATCTGAGGTGGGCGCTGGCGCTCAGAAGCGGTAGACAGGTGACGAAGAATTGGTGTTGGGCCCATGGTCAGTGGCGCCGGGCACTCGGGAGCTGGTGCTGGGCCCACTGGAGCTGGGATTGGGCTCTTGGTAGTGGGTGCTGGGCGCTCGTGACAGCAAGGAGCCATTCCTGATGGCTTTGTCTGTGCACGACAGCACACTTAACAAGTCCACTGCAAAGTGCTCGTGCAAGTCCTTAAAGTCTTCTATCTTCTTTGCAAGGGCTCCTACTGTCCAATCTAGGAAGCTGAACACTTCAAAAACCTGTAAAGAGGTTCTTAACAATGTGTTCCAGCTCCACTGAAGAGAACATAATTTTCGCAGAAGTGAAAGCTGAACGTCGAGAAGAGTTGATGAGGCCGGAGAAGTCCCTTTGGGAGAAGGCAGCGACTCCCAACAAGGAAGAATTCCCGGTGGCATACGACAGGTATCTCCTCTTAACCAGATGAGAGGGAGGATGGGTGAAACTCGCCTTGCCTTGCTTTCTCTTGGAAGAGAGCCAGTCTTGGACCTCTTTAAGCACCCTCTTTGATGGTGAGGAAAGAACCATCTTGGGGAGCCTGGAGCTGTCTTCTGGGTGGCTCCTCATCAGGAAGGACAAAGCAGGCGAGGCTGGGGCAGTTGAAGTGAAGAAGGATGGAAAGTCTGCCGACAGGTAGCGAAGAAGAGCTGCATATGCTGAAGGAGGAGCAGAATCTTGGTTAATCTCCTATTCATCCTCTGACAAGATTGGAGACAGGGATAAGTCCTGAGGAGGCCTTAGAGGTGGGTGCTTTCCTAACGAAGCTCAAAATCTCTGAAAGCTGTTGCCTGATGGACGCCAAAGAAGGCTAATCTTGATCTGAGGTGGGCGCTTGGTGCTCAAGAGCAGTAGATGGGTGACGAAGAACTGGTGTTGGGCTAGTGGTTGGTGGCGCCGGGCACTGGAAGCTGGTGTTGGGCACACTGGAGCTGGGACTGGGCTCTCGGGAGTGGACGCTGGGCACTTGTGACGGCACTTGGAGAGGTGCTTGGCATCCAAAAGATGGCTCTATGAACGGATGATCTGAGAGAACGTTATTGAAGAATCCCATGGGTGTAAAGGAAGCTGGACCAATGCAAAGACTGAGGGATCCACCGCAAAGCTGCAAGAAGGCTGTGGGCTGCTGAAAGCCTCCTTGTACCGCTTAATAGGAAGTGGGGAAGACCGACCAGTGTCGTCCACATGCCTCTTCAATGGCCGGGAAGAATCGAAGAACCGCCTACAATGCCTGTGATCAGAACCAGAATCCAAGCTGGAAGACAAATGACGCACATCCTATGACATGTCTTTCCAACGGCCATCTGTCAAAACCTGGGATTTTGCAACAGGTTCGACTGAGGGGCCAGCAACCTGTGGGCAAACCCCACCAGCCTCCCTTGGATCTCTGGTATGTCTTCTCCCAGGGTTAGGGGAGCGGGACAGTGACCTTCGTCTAGGAGAGCTGGCGGGACAAGAAGCCACCTCCTCCACTTGCACTTCACAAGACACTTTCTGACAAAACACTTTGTCAGTTATGACTTTTAGGGATGCCCCTATCTCAGACACTGAACTCACTACAAGACTCAACTTCTTATCGAACTTGGATTCGAGGCTGGCAATGGCATCAGGGTTAGAAGCATGGCAGCTTAGCAAGGGAGTACTGTATGTGGAATGATAGAAGGACGACCGGGAATAGGAGAAAGATCGTGACCCGGGTTAGAAGGAATAGCAAGACTAAGATCTTAGGCTTAGGGAAAGAATCTTGGCTAATCGAAGCTCTACTCTCAGCCCTAATGGCCGCCTACCTCTTCCTATTCTTTTCAAGTTTACTAAGGTGAGATTGAAGAACCTTCCACTTCCTTTCATCCCAATCCTTACACTTGTCACAAGTATTCCCCTTCAAATATACCTGTCCCCTACAATTACTGCACCTGGTATGTGCACCATAGCAAAATTTAGTTAGCCTACACTTACATCCTTCACTAAAAATGAAGGCTAGAAGCACTTGGATCATTGGCCTGATGAACCAACCTACGCTCATAACGAACTACTACGGTGCTCCAACAAAGCGTTCGGGCGTTACCGACCCTCGTCAGCAGGTCACCAGTGTCAGTAGCGGACCCACATGGCACGCTTCCAAGCATATATTGACGTGGTGTTCCCTCACACTCCAAGTGAGAGCATGGAATGAGCATGGACGCAGACATTCCCAACCACATACAAATTACCGCGAACTTCTCGGACGCAGACTCTTCCCTCGTGCAACCCCCTCCCGCGCACTCCTCCGTGCTGGTACCTGCACCCCGCGCGATGACCCCCCTGACGGACCAACCAAAGGCGGCGCTCAGCATAAGGCTGCCACCATTCACCCACCAAAACGCAGCGTCCTGGTTCTACAGGGTTGAGGGGCAATTCAGGGTAGCAGGCCTAACCGACGAGGTGTTGAAGGCGGACATCGCCATCAACGCCCTCCTGGAGGAGATATATAAGACAAACGTCCCGTGGTTAATGACGATGTTGAGCCCCGCCACCTTCCAGGAGTTAAAAACCACTCTCATTGAGACCTGCTCCCTGCCGGTCTCCGAGAAAGCTGCCCGCGCCCTCGACCTCGCCCTCAACCTCCGGCAGGAGGGAAACCTCTCGGAAACGTGGCATGCCCTCCAGGACTTCCTCCTCCTCCCTGAGACTGATAGCAGCGGCAGGCGCAAAGAAATCAGCCTGTTGAGGGAGATCTTCCCGCGGCAGCTACTGCCAGAGGTCCGTGGGCAGATCACAGATGCATACACCCTGCCAGTCAAGGACCTGATCAGGGTGACACAGCAGCTGACGGACTCCACGAAGGCGGCAAAGCGGGGTGTCCACGCCGCACACCCCATCAACTGCCTCCAACCGGAGGACACACAGAGGTGTCAATGTTGTTGCCCAGAGGAAGCCATCCCACCAGCAGAAGGAGGAGAGGTCGGGGGCTTTGCTATTACCACCAGAGGTTCAGGAAAGCTGCCCGAGATGCGAAGCCCCCTGCCTTTTCTTCCCTCCAAAAAAATGGGGGAGGCGGTGGCCACCCACACAGGCTGCCATGGCAGCAGCAACTGAAACACCCGGGGGCCCCGCACCAGTAGGCTTTTACGTCCGCGGCACCATCTCCGGCAGGATGATGTTGATCGACACTGAAGCCATGCGGTCAGCGTTCCTGCCTTCCAGAGAGGACCGCAGACGTCCGCCGGACCCGACTGCCTCCCTGACGGCTGCCAATGGGTCCCCCATCCTCTCCTATGGCACCAAGCTCCTGTTCATCTCCATCCTTGGCTGGATGGTACAGGTGGAAATTCACCATCATGGATGTTAGGACCCCGCTCCTGGGTGCGGACTTCCTCGTCCACTTCGGACTGGCAGTCGACGTCGGGCGCAAACACCTGCTGGACATCGAGTCCTGCCAGTCCCTGCACTTGTCGCCGGGCCCCAGGGAGCCTACCGTCTGTTCCGTCGCACCCCACCAGTATGGTTTCCTCTTGAAGGAATTCCCAGAAGTCTTCAAAGCCGAGCTTCGCCAGGTGCCCGGGGCCCCTGCCAAAGAGGGGATATATCATCGCATCAAAACAAAGGGCCCCTGACACACGCGAAGTTCCGATGGCTTCCCCCACAGCGCCTTCAGGAGGCCAAGAAGGCCTTTGGCGAGATGGAAAGGATGGGCATATGGAGAAAGGCTCCCAGCCCGTGGACCTCCCCCCTTCACACGGTGCAGAAAGCAGACAGCACCTGGGGGCCCTGCTGCAACTACAGGCAGCTGAACCTCGCTACAGAACATGACCACTACTCTCTACCAAACATGCAGGACCTAACGGCCTCCTTCCACGGGGCCAAAATATTCTCAAAGTTAGATCTCTTAAAATCATATTTTCAGGTACCAGTAGTGCCAGAAGACATCCCCAAATCCACCATTGTCATGCCTTTCGGGTCCTACGTCTTTGCCTTCTCCACCTTCGGCCTGAGGAACGTGGGTGCGACCTTCCAGAGGTTGATGGACAGCATCCTGGGGGACCTGGACTTCTGCATCTGCTATGTCGATGATATTGTAATTTTTCCCAGACCCCAAAAGGAACACCTGTGGCACATCCAGAAGGTCCTGCAGAGCCTGCAGGAGAGTGGCCTCATTGTCAGGTTCGACAAGTGCACCTTCGGCGTCGAGAAGGTGGAATTCCGGGGCCACGAGATATCCCCAGGGGACATCCGCCCAATGTCGTCGAAGGTCGAGGCTGTCGAGAAGTTCCCCACCCCTACCTCCATCAGGGCCGTACAAGAATTCCTCGGAATGGTTAACTACTACAGGAGATTCATCCCAGGGATCACACACACCATGGCCCCCCTGACGGAGGTCCTCAAGGGTCGTCCAAAGACCTTAGTGTGGAGCCCCGACCAGCAGAAGGCCCTCCTCCTGACGAAGGCCGCCCTCGCCAACACAACATCTTTGGCCACCAGGACCCCAACGCTACCCTCCAGCTGACAACGGATGCTAGCAACGTTGCCTGCGGAGCCGTCCTGGAACAAGTCATCAGCGGGACCCTTCAGCCCATTGCCTTCCTCAGCAGGAAGGTCAGCCCCACCAAGTCCCGCTACAGCACCTTCGACTGGGAACTCTTCGCAGTATACCAGGTGGTATGTCACTTCAAGTTCCTCCTGGAGGGGACGCCCTTCACGATTTGGACTGACCACCAGCAGCTGGTCCATGCCTTCACGAAGCTAGGGGACCCATGGTCTTCTAGGCAGCAGCGGCACTTCGCGGAGTTCACCTGCACCATCAAATACCTCCCCGGCAGGAAGAACCCAGTAGCCGACGCCCTCTCGAGGATCGAGATCGATGCAGTGCAGCTCGGGATCAACTAAGAGGATCTCGCCCACAAACAGGCTGCTGACCCAGAGACCCCAGCCTACCACACAGCTGTCACGTCGCTGAAGTGGGAGGATGTGCCCCTCAGCCCTGGAGGGTCACACTGTTGAGCCGGCGTGAACACTGGCCGCCCCGCCCCTGGTGCCCGCCTCCCGATGTCGGCTGGTCTTCAATGTCATCCACATCCTGTCCCACCCCTTCGGCCTTCGGAAGGACGACGGCCAGGCTACTGACGGAGAAGTTCGTCTGGCACGGCTTACAGAAGGACGCGATGGCCTGGGCAAGGCAATGCATGCAGTGTCAGGCCAGCAAAGTAGGGCGGCACACAGAGTCTGGGTTGGGCGAGTTTCCCCAGCCGAAGAGATGCTTCGGGCACGTCCATGTCCACGTAGTGGGTCCTCTTCCCCCATCAGGAGGAGCAAGATACCTTCTAACAGTCGTCGACCGCTTCACCATGTGGCCCAAAGCCGCGCCCATGGAAGAAGCCACCTCCAGTGCATGCACAGAAGCCCTCCTCTCCAGCTGGATAAGCCGGTTTGGTGTCCCGGACCACATAACGACAGACAGAGGTCCCGCTTTCCTATTAGAGCTGTGGACCACCCTGGCATGCCTGCTGGGGACCACTCATCACAGCACCACCGCCTACAACCCCGCAGCCAATGGAATGGTGGAAAGGTTCCACAGGTCCCTGAAGGCGTCCCCCATGGCTCATTGCACCTCCGAGAATTGGAAATACTAGCTGCCCTGGTTCCTCTTCGGATTGAGAACCGCCCCCAGAGCCAACGGCGACCCCTCCTCAGCAGAAAAAGTCTACGGGGAGACCCTGGTAGTTCCAGGGGAACTGGTCGCAGAAGACGGACGACATAGCAACGCAGAGGCTCCGTGACAGGGTTGGGAAGTTCGCCCCCTGCCAGGGGATATACACCGACAGGACGTCCCTCTTCATGCCTCCTGGCCTGTCCTCCACCACCCACGTCTTCGTCAGGGATGATGCCGTGCAGCCACCCTTAACCAGGCCCTACAGAGGACCTTTCCTTGTGCTTGAAAGGGACAAAAAGGCATTCCGGGTAGCCGTCCACGGAAGGGAAGACTGGATATCGGTAGACCGCCTCAAGCCCACATTCCTGGAGGAGGACATCGGGGCCGGTTCTCAAAGCTTCCCGCAGAATATAGCAACACCCCCAGCCAGCTCCATGCGCAGGAAAACGTTGTGGGCGTCCCCGGAAAACCCCGAAACCAGACAGAGGGGCACCCCAACACACCGCTTCAGAGGGCGCCAGGGAAGGCAATCACCCCATCCAGTTCACATCGAGAAAGCGGGCCCCCCTCTGTTGCCCCAGCAGATACCTGCTTTGATCAGGCATTACCTACGTCTTGCGGGGGAGTATTGTAAAGTCCCCGTATAGAGGGATGAATGAATTTTTACTTAGCATTTCCCAACGTTCTGTGTGAGAGAGAGAGAGAGTTTTAGTTTGCCGTTTGAGATGGTTTTGTAAAGTAACGTAAGTTCTGAGTGAGAGAGAGAGAGAGAGAGCGAGTCTAATTGTCGTTAGTGTGTGTTTCGGTTGTTGGATGAGGGATAAGGGTCGTTAGTTGGAGTTTGTTTACGGCGCTGTCTGTCTGTGAAAATGTGAAGGAGATTTCGGTTTTGGGGAGTCTTGAGTTGAGGTTCAACCTGAAAGTGGACGGTCAGTTCGTCTGAGTTTTGGATACCGGTTACCGACATTGATGGTGCATGTGTCTCTTTCCTTTTGCTCGTTTGTTGGTTGAGAGTCTGTTTTCAGTTTTGTTTGTGTGGTTTTGTGTGCTGTGTTGGCGACCGTGGACACCTTAATCCATCTCCCAGCAACCGAGGATCAGGATGAGTGTTGTGTGTGGTTATATGTTCTATGTATCTGTGTTGTGTGTTTTGTGTTTTTGAATTCCGCCACACCCGCTCAACGCTTTCTCTGTAATGAACATCCCATTTTCTGCGGTGCCTTCACATTCGACCTGGGTCGGCCGAACACATTATCATCATTATTGTGAATTGTATATTTTATTGTCTGTTCAAGTGACCATGCATTATGTATACGTAACAGAGTATTTTTGGAACAGACCATACATTGTTAATCATTATGTTTTCTGTATGTACTTGTCCTGTTTTTGTAGAGAAATAGTTTAACCTCAGGTCAACTGTAAATCTTTGCACCCGCGGTCTCTGCGTTATACGCAAGCATTTGCATGCCGCTTTATAAGCGGATCGCTTCATCAATAAACTAGCAGTACTTGTCTTCCTGTTCATTATTCCGCACCTCTCTCACAGAGAAACTCGTGGATTTGCGCACAACACCGAACCATTCGACCACATGAGCAGCGTCTACTTGTTCAGTGTTGTAGAGAAAATGTCATAGAATTCAAAATGTCATAGTAACAAGCATATGTACAAACCCTGAATAAAAAAGAAAATATGTTAAAAATACTCTCGGCTCTAACTGAACATATCCATTGGGAGAGTAGATCTCGAATCTTAAAACTTGCAAATCTAATATAGGCTACTTTATTACTATACGTCTGCCAGTGACTGAATAACCTAATACCTTGATGAGTGATGACTTAGGCTGCCGGACATTGTAAAAAAAAAATATTGTGAATCACTGCTGTTTAAAAATTTATCCACGCAACAAGTTAGGATGAATGATTTAAAAGCTTTCTGTTATAAATAATAATTTATTTATATCAAATATGTCCCGAGGACGCTCTGGACGGCAGAACACACAAAGATTTTGCATCTTAGTAGCCTTCACTCTAAGATAAAAATGTGAGCACTTTTCGATTGCTGTTATTACTGTTTCAGATTCAGCCAGCTTGTTATGACAAAGGATGACATCCCGGACACAAACCTCCTATGTTCTGAAACAAAAGTCATTCAAGGTCAGTTAAAAGATGTTTTGTTCACTTGTAAACATATTATGGTTATTTACAATGATTACATACAAGAAAAAGCAATTAATTAAGTTTACTGTTGACAAGGAGTGTTATGCTAAGCTTACCATGATTCAGGCAAATTGTAAATTTATTGACATGCTTATACTCACGGAAATTATATATATATATATATATATATATATATATATATATATATATATATATATATATATATATATATATATAAACTGTAAACTGACGTGATTTATATATCTCATAACCATGGGAAAAAGTAAAAGAATGGTTTTACTACAGGATTCAGAGCTGATGAAACATGGTTTCTTGGCAACACCTTTTTATCAGAGCATCAGGTAGAGGTGAAGTTCGGAAGTGTATATTTTATAACCCTACCTAATTTTTGCAAGTATTATTTAGTACCTAAGTTCGGTAGTTTTGATATTTATAGAGTAAAACGAAATCGCCGATGCCAGAACCGAGAAAATCACAGACAAGGATCCTAAAACCATTTGTGGCTAAGCATAATATGATGTCATGAGGCTCCGCCCATCCACCAGGTAGGCAATATGTCACTAACGTTTACACAGCCCAGGCTTCAACAAATCTGATAATGGCCAGCAGGATATGGAATTTTCCCTGTGGTTGCAAGACTGTATTTGTGCTACGGCTCACCACTTTGTATACAAGCGAGAAGACCCGTGGCAAGATTTACTATGGCATAAATAGGTAATCATTTCTATAGTGGGTAATAGTTACTTGGCCACCCCAGAAGTGTGGGCAGGAGCTGTTAGACAATCCAAGGCCAAAAGAGACAAGGTCTCCCCAGTTGGGTGGAATCGCCTCCCACCTGGGCTAACTATGTGGGCGATGACGTATCCTAGAGGTACCTGCTCAAGGTCCCTTTTTTCGTTCTCTTTACAGCAATTCATCTACTGACGCAGTAAGGAGGTAGACAAAGCCCTGCTTACATGGGGATTTGGAAGGAATTGAGCAGACCTCTTTTCATCTGAATTCTGCTTCTAGTGACCACTCCTGACTTGCTGTAAATAGAAGGCTAGTGTGTCGAAACCTAAGGTAAAACAAAACGGATTGTCTGTATTCCCACCCTGAATAGATGTAGATCTAACAAATGAGCTAAAGGCTGGTTCGTTATGTGGATGAATTACATACATTGAATTATTTGTAAAGTAGAAACAATATGAATATCAAGAAAATGGAAGAATTTCAAGCTAACAACTTAGTCTCAACAACTGCTGTGGAAGTTTCGACGAAACCTCCACATAATATATAATAATAATAATAATAATAATAATAATAATAATAATAATAATATAATAATAATAAAAAATAATAAAACCATTGAGAGTAGTATGCAGTCAAGGGGACGATGACAAATCCTTTCTCGCCATAGTGAAGAGACGTTTTCCCCGTATGTAAGCTTCTCTTCACTGTGGTTGGAGCCTCATAACATCATAGGCTAAGTTCACAATTGTGTTCAAATCCCTTACCTGCGATTTTGATGGCTCTGGCATACGAAACACACTTTTACTCTGATAAGTACCAGAACTATTGAACTTAGGTACTAAATAATACTTGCAAAAATTAGGTAGGGTTATAAAATATAGACTTCCCAACTTTCACCTTTATCTGATGCTTTGATAAAGTGTTGCCGAAAACCGTGTTTCATCAGCTCTGAATCCCTTAGTAGGTCCTGACTGGTTCTGGTATTGCTTCTAACCCATTTTCCCTGTGACTATGAGATATGTATATATATATATATATATATATATATATATATATATATATATATATATATATATATATATATATATATATATATATATATATATATATATAGTCACAAACACCTTGTTTTCTTGATTTTTGTATATAAGTTAATGTAAATTTTTCCTTTCCGAATATAAGTTAATGTACATTTTGAAAGAGGTACTACTGTAGTTGTTTTGGGAGTTTTCACTCGAGTGTTCCCTTTTGAGTTAAGCCAACGCAGGTGTTAAATGAGATACTAATGCACGACTGTACCCCAAGTCATTACTGATTTGACCTGACCCTAGTAATCCTCACTTGAGGTGATGATTTCAGCAGCTGATTGCAATTACTGTGACCCCTTTGAGACTTCTTTCCCTAGCCACTGTTGTTAGCCAATCTTGTCACTTTGCTCTGAGGGGTTTCCCCTCCATTTCAACTACCTGCCATGCCATTAAGGGTCACCGTCTTGACCTGACCCACACCTACATCCCTGCCTACTCATCCTCGACTCTCCCATCTAATTATCATACCATGGTTACCTCTCCTCCTTGAACCTTTCATCGGCCGGCACTCAACGACTTTTCCAGGTACCCGGCCAGATTAGCAATGTGCCCCGAGAAGAGGACAATAGGTGACCCTATTAAGAAAAGGCTGTCAGAAATGTCAAAACACGACCACCGACGGCGCTGATTGTCGTATATATGCAGGCTCTGATGGACCATTCTTTGCTAGTCACTCTTGAGGCGTCACCCTGCTAGTTTTCCCAAGACGTCACTCTGCTAGTTATCCTGACGATGTCTCTCTGTCCAGAAGTCTACCATGAGACCCTGATTGAGTCGTACTTGAAGTCGCCCTTATGCTGTCACACTCAAGATTGTCTTAACCAGCTGCCTTACCCTCTGCATGCTGATGTCTTGCTAGCCCATCAGCACCCTTATACTTTGTCTTATTTCCTCTATGGTGGGGAACTCTAAGTGACAACGATTCCATTGACGCCCTACTGCGGAAACCGGGCTCTACAAACCTCATGTCTTGCCCATGGACTAAGGTAATGTAATTGGAAGTTGTTTATCGGCCTCACCAGTTTTATCCTACCTGTTTTCCACCTGTTCTCCCATTTTCCAATATCCATAACCTTTACTTTCCCTCAGAGAGTGTTGTGATTTTGATTGTGTTCTCAATAGTGGCATATACTTGTGTTAATCTGTGTACATGTGTTTTTACAGTAACTGTTACATAACCAGTGTTTTGATATTTTGCTTATGTATTCCAAGATCGTTACTACTCAAGTCCCTTCATGTGTTTCCAACATTCTTGCTATTGCAGATTCTTGGTTCGAGTACCTGTTGTGTGATATCGACTGTAGATCAACGGTGCCATATCCGGTCAAGATATCCGGACTATCAGTGCGGCCCCATTCTTGCTTAATGTACCCCATCCTGTGCATTCTTCGGGTCCTCGCTCATACCTAGTGCTTGTTGGCCTACGAAGGTGTAGTGTTAAAAGCCTGCAGTTTTGTGGCATTTTTATATAGTGTTTGTGATTTTAGTAACATAATTTTGGTAGTGCCACAGAGCTCCATTAATAGCTCCTGTAATTATTTCATTTTCTGATATCTTTTGGTGAATGTACTATTTTGTGGACAACATAAGTTTACCTCCATCCCTTAGCTTATTGGTAATTTCTGAGTATATTCACTTTTCAACCTTTCTGTTCACCAGAGCACAGCCACCCTTAGTCAGGTGTTGTCATCAAAGGTCAAAATTAGAGCCATCTTTTTATCCTCATGGCAAGCAGCCTGACATATATATATATATATATATATATATATATATATATATATATATATATATATATATATACATACATACATATATACAGTATATATAAGTAATATATTTATACCTAAAATGGGTTGCTTTAGGAAAATATCAGAAAACAGTCGTCTCCATTCATACTTGAATACTAGTGAATTTTGTATGAACTACCACAGCATTGGCCGCTTCATAACCTAACTATAATTATACTAGTGCTCATAAGCAAGACGTCAAATCCCTTACACACCCTGCAATTCACCTCAATCTAGCACACATTTGCACTTACCAGAGGTTATGGCCATTGCTTGCATAAGTACACATGTCACTAAAATATTTGGGGCTTAAGGTAAAATTTCATAATCTCCAGAGTTCTGACCATAGCTACGATTTGATGTTTTATCTGAGACTCTTGTAGGTACAGTGGTAACAAGTCAAAGGCGAGTTTTTAATCCCAGGGTTTGATGGCCGACTTTATTGTCGTAACGCCCCACATGTGCAAGGTATGGCTGTATACTGTACGCTAAGCCCGGACGATGACGACCTATTTATCGTCAGAAAAATTTGGAGTGTATAGTCTGTTTAACATTCTAAGTCGCTGGGGTGGGGCCAGGAAAAGAATACAGCGATGTCAAACGTCTCGTTATGATTAAAAGTTTTGCCTTGTTAGAGCTTGTTCAAGTGAAATTTAAAAAAGAAGTGTAATTCATTGAAAGATAACATGGAAACATATTAGGCTTCACATATTTGCAGTACAAGCCTAATTTATCTTTATAAAAACAAAGAGACATGGCATAATTTTTGGCTGCCGCTGCCAAGCCTCAGTTTCCCTGACACATGGTCAGCGAGGGCATTTGTATGGCCAGCTCGATCTAAAACAATAACAACAGTGGTCACCTCAAGCAGCCAGTCACTGGACAGTATTGATAGCCCAAGGATTCACAAAACGGATCAAATCTGCCCACAGCCAACATCTTTACTCCCAGGACAAGTAAACTGTTTATATTATTTTAAAATATTTCATATTAAAGTAACAACAACGGTGCCCTGTAATTAACAGTAATTTATTTTCCTTTCCTGAATGATGAGTAGCTTATTTAAACTGCAGAAGCACTGAAAAAATACAGTCAAGTAACCATAAATGCTAATATGGAATATGGACAATAATCAAATGGCTTGAAAAGCCATTCCTGCCGAACCACCAAGCAAATTTTAAGTGTTAATGCATTAAACACATTATGGTGTTAGTATAAGAACTATGATTACTACTTCCAAAAAGCACGCAAAGAATGGAAAATCATTAAGAACAACCAAAAGTTACTCGTTTCTTTAGAAAACAAAGTGCAGTACAGTAAATGACACACGTCAGGTAAAGCTATAAACAAGGGATTAACCTAGGGGTGATATTTAAAAGGATAAATAGATCTGGCAATGCTGTATAATTCTTTTCTTGGCCCCACCCTAGCGATCTTAGAATGTTGAACAGATTATACTGTAGTTGCCATGAAGTTCTTTGTTTAAAAATTTTCAGTAATTTCTACATTGTTTAAGTATTTGCTGCTTACGTAATCCAAATATCGACGATTCTATACATACCTGTCTTTTGGAAAGGATTTACATGGCCTAGTCACAGTATTCAAATGCTTCATTGGATATTTGTGGAGTCTGTACTGCAAAGCACAGCGAATGGCTAAATTCAGATTCCACAAACCAACATGGCCGGTCTGTTCTTGAGTTTTGTGTATCCTCTGATTTTGTCCAGCTAACTGAGGAACCCATACATATTTCTGGTAGTAGATTAGACCCCATATTCAATATTCACAGATGTTCCAGCTATTGTCAAGTCCAGGGTATGTGAATTGGCACTACTGATCATGCACCACTGAGATGGACATATCTGTCAATCAATATATTCATAATGCCACCACTGGAAAAACGGTCTGGTTGAAATCTACAGCCAACTGGGATCGCATTACTGAAGCTTGTCAGGCACTTAATGTTTCAGATGCTATATTAGATCTTGATCCCAAGAAGAAATGAAATGAAATGCTGATGGCTATTTTAATAAGGTATGTCCCTGGAAAGGTCATCAAATTCAGGACAAATGGCCAGACATGGTTTGATGATGCATGTAGACGAGCTTACCATGACAAACAGACTGAATTCATCACATGGAGATGAAATGTTTCACATGAAAATTACACTATTCTTGTTGTCTCGCTTTTTGCTGCGAATAGAACTTACCATACAGCCGAGAGAAAATATAATAATTCCTTGAAGAGAAAAAAACTTGTAGGAATTATTCGGCCTCAACTGTGGTGGACCAAATTGGCATCATCTATCTTTGGGTCAGGCTCGTCTTCCATTCCATCACTACTAACAGACGATGGTAGATACGTTACTGGCCCTTGGAAAAAAAGCTGAACTGCTTTCATCGGGCTTTTGAAGCTAAGGAATCTGCTGAGAATGACCCTCTCCTGGATAGTTATCATCCTGAACCTATTCTTACAAAATCTGCAATTCGCTCCAGGGATGTTAAGAAAATTTTGGATAATCTTGATAGCTAGGGTGGAGAAGATTCTGATGGTTTCTTCCCTTTGTTTTTAAAAAATGTTTCAAGTGTGTTGTCTCCCAAGATTAGAAGATTCTACAGATTTTTATGTTAATGTAGTATCTTGGTATAATAAGTGCAAGCTTAGTAAAATAGTACCTGTTCCAAAGAGTGGTATATCTGCTGCAGTTACTACTGGCCAATCTATGTTCTCATCGTGTTCTCCAAAGCTGCTGAAAAATTTACTTTTAAGCTACCATGTAAATATGTGAAATCTAAAGGACTGTTAGCAGTTAGGTACCCGTGATGCTCTTTTAGACTTGACATGCCATTTACAGAGAAACTTGATAAGGGTTTTGAGTGCAGAGTAATTTCAGTAGATTTAGTGCTGCTTTCGATTTAGTAAATCACAAGGCACTTATTTACAGAATCTTGAAGTGGGTGGCTGTTTCATGATTACCTCAAGATTTCCTTATAGGTAGGCAGCAGCAAGTTGTTGTTGATGGGATCTTTAGTGAACCAAGACCTCTTATGTCTGGAGTGCCACAGGGTAGTGTCCTTGGTTCACTGTTATTTTTAGTGTTCACAAATGATATGGTTGTTGGGATGGAAAACAAGATTGTTCACTATGCCGATGATGCAAAACTTCTGGGTGTAGTAAAGTCTCCACTTATGAGAAATGAAGCTGCCCTGAGCCTCAGTTGGGGCATGGACCAAATCAGTAAATGGTGTAGTCGGTGGGGTATGAGGCTGAACTCCAGTAAAACAAAAACATTATTCATTAGCAAATCTCTTACAGATTTTCCACACATTTTCCCCTTCAGCTTCAACTATTCTAGGTGTAACTTTTGACTCACATCTTACTTTTGAGAAACATCTAATGAAAGTGTCAGCAAATGCCAAACGAAAGTTAGGTATTGTTCATAAGGCCTTTAGTTCCTCATTGGACGGGTTGGTATCGTTCTCGGTTAGCACTCTGCTGGGCCCGCGTTCGATTCTCCGACCGGCCAATGAAAAATTAGAGAAATTTATTTCTGATGATAATAATTCATTTCTTGTTATAAAGTGGTTCGGATTTCACAATAAGCTGTAGGTCCAATTGGTTACCTAACCAATTGGTTCTTATCCACGTAAAATAAATCTAATCCTTCAGGCCAGCCGTAGGAGAGCTTTTAATCAGCTCGGTGGTCTGGTTAAACTAAGGTATACTTAACTTTTTTCATAAGGCCTTATATATTTATAACAGTGATAAAATCAATTCAACCTGTTTCAGGTCATTGGTCCTTCCTTTACTAGAATACTGTTCTCCGGTGTGAATGTCTGTTTCTGCCAGAGATTTGTCTCTTTTAGATAAGAGGTCGTGGTTGTAGGTTTCCGTTTCCTAATATTAGCAGTTATGACTTTTAACAGAGATCTTTCACATTAACAACTGATCCCCGAACCCTTCTCCTGCCCAGAGCAACAAGATTCGCTGAACAGCAGCGCCAATATGCAGTACATGTGCCTCGCTGTCGAACTTCTCAGTTCCTGAGGCCCTTTATTCCTCACACCGCTGGACTGCGGAACAGCCTCCCGGAGGATGTTGTGCAACTGGAACTTCAGAAGTTCAAGCGAAGATGCAATGCATTACTACCCAAATACAATAAACTTGTATATTGATATTTTACTTACATTTTGTCTATTTATTAATTTGTTAATTTATCTCTTTTTTAATAATTGATCTCCTCTTTCTGTATTTCCCATGACCTGTTACTTCTTTCGAATGACCACCATACGAGTATTCTTTGGAAGCTTGAATTTCAAGTCAGTGACCCCTGTGGGCTTGTTCCTTATGAAAAGGGTTCATTTTCTGAATAATAATATTATCGGATCTTTCCTAGATAGTGACCCCAGCAAATTTCGGGGGTAGTTATCTAGGACCAATATATTTACAGTCTTTTGTTTATGTTTTTACGGTTATCCCCAACGGGCTTGTACTAAAGACGCCGCAAAGGTGGATACATGCCCGGTTAAAACCCTTGGGGTCACTACCTAGGAAAGATCCATGATATTTATCCTCCGCTTTCCTAAGATTTCAGTGTTACCCCATTCTTTCCACAAGACCAGGTCAAAACTACTCAAACCCACCTGGTCTGTTTTTTGATCTATGCTACCCTTTTTACTGCTTCCATGTACATTTGCAGTTTTCATCCTTCAGTTGAAAGTCACCGGAAAAATATGTGGTATGGATAGATGGGTTCTGCACGGTGTGTAGAGAATACACTACACAAACAGTTCATCAAAACAACTTCAATCTTCTTTCTTGTATCATCATTAAACATGAATACTTTACGTCTATAAAATGAGCTGGCTTAATAGTTTCTTCATACACTCCTACCTTGGCATCCATAGACACTGCAAGTCTCCTCCCAATATTTTGCACACACTGTGCCATCTTCTTTGCTTTATTTATTTTGTAACTGCCCTCTTCTTTCATCCCACCATCATCAGTTATATTTACTCCGAAATACCTGTACAATTCAACTACTTCAATTCTCCCGAAATCCACGTCAATACTCATTTAGAATCACCCTCATAACCTTCATATTGCTCAGATTTACTCCCAACTTTCTCCTTTTGCAAAGACTTTCGAACTTTCATTAGTTTTTACAATTTTTATTTTTTACCTATAACAAGTACTGCACCATATACAAAACATCAGCTATACCAAACTCAATTCATGACTTTTTTTTCTTACCCTGCAACTTTGAACGTATGTCTAACCATTTTCATTCTTGTGCATTGCAGCACTGCCTCTCTTCTAGCCTACGCTTTCAACAAGTCATAAAAATATTCACGCCATCAGTTTTCACACACATACACAAATATAAATATATATATATATATATATATATATATATATATATATATATATATATATATATATACATACATGCATATACATATATATAGATACAGTATATACATATATATTTGTGTATATATACAGTATATATATTATATATATATACACATATAATATATATATGTATATATATGCATATACATATATATGTAATATATATACATATATACATAATATATATATATATATATATATATATATATATATATATATATATATATATATATATATATTACATACATACTCGTATATACACACACACATATATAATATATATATATATATATATATATATATATATATATATATATATATATATATATATATATATTATATATATATATATATATATATATATATATATATATATATATATATATATATATATATCACACACACGTCTTTATATATTTAGGGGTATATAGCATGTGTGCCGTGATCTAATTTAACCTGTCACTGTCAACATTATGAAACGACTGCATAATTGGGAATCACAACTTACTTTTTCGCAATGTGAAAGTTTCTCGCGTTTTCGAAGGAATACTGGCAATGTGCATCTGTCGTGTACCACTTATGCAAGTCGCTCGTCTTGGTCTCATTGTCCGTGTGGAGACGCTCGCAGAGTTCGCACCAGGGCGCCAAAGCCCTAACCCATCTTGACGTGAAATGGTGGTACCGCTTCCACCTAAGGATAAAATGGAGGAGCGATTAATGGCAGCATATCATTGCCTGAGCGTTCATGTTATTACCAAACTGTTCTGGTCACTGCTATGACTTAGTTACTATAATTAGTAACTTTTATGGTCAAATAAATTCCTATTACTACCAATAATAGTATTTCATTTTGAAGACCTAATGCATCCAAAAACAATGGATTTTGCTTGCAAGTGTCTTGTGGGAATTAACTTTCCAAATTTCTGGTACTCTTCGGTCCTTTTATGTTCTCAAGAGGAAAATCCTCACAAAATTTACTACGTATTGTGCTCAGCTCTGGAAAGAAACAGGGTACTCACTGAAAGTATTCGTTGTATGCTTTATCATCTTTGTCTAGTTTGAGGAGGAATTCTGCCAGTTCTTTCGCTGACCCGAAATCGAGAGCGTTGATATAGGAATGCGGCGGAGCCACAAGTGAGTAATTCGTTAAACCGTAAACTACAGGAATAACATTGTATCTGTAAATGTTAATTATTATTATTATTATTATTATTATTATTATTATTATTATATTATTATTATTATTATTATTATTAGATTAGTTTAACCAGAACACTGAGCTGACTTTCAGCTCTCATAGGGCTGGCCCAAAGGATTAGAATAAAATACCAGGTCTAGGGTCTTTCAGTATGATGGTAAATGAATGAAAATGAATTAAAAACTGTACAAAGGTACAGCATACTGGAACACACACACACACAATAAATACATTTACTCATGTTCTCATACATACACAATAAAAAGGTATATTAAAATTCTGAATAAGTTAAGTAACATTTTAAAATTTTGTTTTTAAAACTCAACAAATGCTCTAAGGGTTTTCGTGCTTTTGATATTTACTTATTTTTATATTTTAATTACATCACATTTCCTCATAAACATCAAAATCGGAACGACTGAAAATGCAAAAGATTCTGACAAAATTTCCTTTATTGATTTATTTCCAAAAGTTGACCGTCACTGCTGGTCATACTTTGGGACTCACACAACACGTCTTACCATTATTATCAACTTGCACTGTGAACACTCGGGAGCAGGGCTACATGGGCTGTTCATTAAGTGTCCATGTGTCAGACGAGTGTGGCTTATATGGAGATGTATCAGAATCACTTGCGAATGTCTCTCTCTCTGATATGATGACCTCCACTTTCCAACATCAGGTTTTATTTGTTTTAATTTATTAGTCTCAGATTCTTCATTTCGTGTATATTGACATTTATTTATAATACCCACCTTTATGTGTGTTACATAATCAATAACAGGGATATTTACACGTCATCTTGTCATATGGGTTGCTTCTTTGGCTGCTTTATCAGCCTCTCAATTTCCTTTGATCCCTACATGGTCAGGGATCCAACATATTTCTACATTTTTTCCATTATTATATAGTTTATGAAGTAATAGCTTAATTTGTTGTACAATATTAGTGTTTGGTTTGTACTGAATAGCTTCTATAAGGCTTCTCGAGTCACTAAAAAATCACAAAATTATTGAATGATGTTTAATTAATTTTATGACTGAAGCAATTACGCACAGCTCTGCTGTGCATATTGAAGCATTATTACGTAGATAGAATTGATAAGTTTTGTCTTGGGATACTGCAGCACATCCCAATCTGTGTTCTGATTTACTGTAGATCCATCTGTGTATATTGCGTAATGTGGACCTTTTCGGCTTATATGCTCTATTGTATGTTGTCTATGGTGTTCTGGTGTATATGAGTAACTTTTTGATAAATATTTTAAGTGTGTACAAATTTTCATTTTATTCATGGTCCAAGGAGGAGGTAATTTTGCAACTGAAGGTAACTGTGTATTCATATTCAGTGACTCAAACAATCTTCTAGCTCTAATTTTTTGGTTGGAAATTCGCTTGTCTGAATTCTCAGAGCACTCTTCATTGTTACTAGCGCTCTATGGAAAGAGAGAGGTAGTTCACCACATTCAACCTGTAAAGATAAGGTTGGTGATGATCTAAAGGCTCCTGAACATACTCTAAGGCCTTCATTATGAACTGGGTCTAACGTTTTCAGCGTTGCGACTGATGCTGAGCCATATATTTCACTTCCATAATCAACGCTAGACAGCACTGTTGCTTTATACAGTACAATAAGGGCATATCTATTGGTTCCCTAAGTAGTGTTCAATAGTTTTCTAATTAGATTTAATGTTTTTTTACATTTTGATTTCATGTATGCTATGTGGGCTTTCCAGTGTGAATATCAAATACTAATCCCAAAAATTTTGCTGTTTGGCCAATTAGTATACTATGGTTTCTGATTTTTAAATCTATTTTTTCACATTACCTTTTTTTCCACTTTTTATTTTTTATAAAACATGATTGCTTGAGTTTTATCTATGGAAAATTTAAAGCCTACAGATGAGGCACAGTCACCTATTTTTATTATGCTTTTATTAATGATTTGTTCTGCATGTTTAATTCGAGATGCTGAATAATATATGGCAAAATCATCCATATACAGGTTACTTTTAATTCCAATAGGTAGATTATTATTGATATCATCATTTATTGCCAAAGTAAACTGTGTGCCACTAAGGACGCTTCCTTTTGGAACACCATTTTCAAGTGGAAATGTTCTGGACAGAACATCACCAATTCTCACCAGAAAACTGCGATCTGTCAAAAAGTTTTGGATAAACCAGGGTAAATGTCCACGGATGCTGTTTTTATGAAATTTTTTTAATACAGTATACCTCCATGTGGTATTGTATGCCTTTTGATGTCAAAAAAGACGGCTATAGTAATTTGTTTTTGTTCAAATCCTCTATGTATATGGTCTTCTAAGTTAGAGAGAGACTCTAATGTTCTCCTATTACATTGCTTGTTTCTTTAGGATCAAGTATTCTTCCATCTTTTAATATGGCATGTCTAGGTGGTTTAACATGTGTACAATTAATTTTCCTGAATTTTTCCCATATTTTTTGTATGGGGAGAATTATTAGAGAGATCTGATACATATTTCCCCAGTGAAATGATTCTTCCTTGACTTACTTCCTTTTTAAATTTTGCAGATAATTTGTTGTAGAGAGGTTTTAATGTATCAATTTCTAGTAATATGTTCATTTTTTGTAAAGTTCCTTCTAATATCGGTAATGTTTTATTCATTTTATTGAATTTTTTACTCAAATTATCCAGTTGTCTCCCTACTGAGTGTTTTATATTTATCAATTCTGTTAGCTTATCAGACCACCATGGGACTTTGTGTTTTGTTGAATGGGGTTTTGATTTTGGTATTGCTTTATCAGCAGCAATTTTAGTGAAATCAACAAGAAATTTATTAGTTTCATTATGGTAGCATGCATTTCATATCACTCCCAATCTGCTTTATAATGTTATAGTGAGGGACATGTTTTGCAGGATTATTTTGTAATAAGGAAATTAATATTGGGAAATGATCACAAGTCATCAACTGTATCTCAGTCTAATTTGTCTACTATACTGGGGTACACAGAGTTAAGTCTACTGAGAAAATGTCCCATGTGTTTTTGAATAATACGTGCTGACTTCATCATTTATACAGCACATGTCACTTGAATCCATAAATTCTTCTACTTTACTTCCTGCTCTATTTGAGTTTGAACAATTATAGTCCCATATTGAGTTGTGAGCATTAAAATCACCTACTGATAATGTAGGTTCTTTGGCATTGTTGATAATTCTTTAAGCTTATCAATGTTGCAATTTTTATTAGGTTGGCTGTATAAATATAAATTACATAATTATCGCTTTTTATTCGGATTTTAATACTTGATATTTGCAAGTCAGTGATGTTTACAGGTACTTTGTCATAAACTACTCTGTTACGTACATATATGGCTGTACCTAAATTTCCCTCTTCCTCACGTGATGCTAATGCTAGGGTGTATTTACCTAGTGCTGACACAGTTTTGCTGACATGTTGTAAACATAATATCACTGGTTCATATTCTTTTAATAACCGCTGTACTTCTAGGTGTAATTTGGTCTGCAGACCATTTACGTTCCCTTGCATAATACAACTATTGAAAATATTATGTTATATCGGTCGAGTTTTACTTTCATTTTTTGTATTATCAACTTGGATTTTTTCTAATAATTTACTCACGACATTTACTTGTTTTTCTTTATAATATACTGAGTGTGCAATGCAAAAGCAACCTTTTTACATGGGTGCTCATATCAGTGGTTTCCCTTTTTCTGTATCATAAAATTTCTTATAATGTTTGTTAAACCATCTTTTGTTATGTTTTTGTTATTACTGCACACTTCAGTGAAACAATCGTTACAGCCACTTTTGTTATGTATATTTATTGTTTCATTTATTCTTGTACCAATTATTGGAGATGGTGTAATCTCTCCTCCCTTGACATAGTCATTGTTATCTATGGTATGGATCTCTTCTACTGCTTTGGTGTTTCGGATATTTGCATCCATAGGTTCTGCTGTTATTTTAGGAGACAGAGGTATAATTTTTTTTATTTTGTTTTTGTTTCTGTTCTTTCTTCATATCCTTTGTCCTTGGTTTGACCGATGTTTCTCTAATGATAGTTGGTTTCTTCATTTTGGGTGGTGTTCTTTCCAAAGGTCTCTTGTTATGTTTAATTTCCAGTCCTCCTGCGTTCCTATTTGCATTATTGTTTCAAATGAATTGGATAAAATACTATCCATCTCATTTGTACCTGTTTCTTTATTATTTACCATTTTAGTTTTTATTTCTAAAGCATTAATTTTTTCTTAAGATTTACTTTTCTGTGCTCTGTTACTTCTATCTGTTCGTGTTTTTGTTTCATTATTTGGTCTTGTTATTGAAGAATGTGTGTGTTTCTTAGACGGATCTTGAATTTCTCTCTTTTAATTCCAACTTAACCTCTTTTATAGACATCCCTGCTCTCTCTTGTAACATTTTCAATTCTGTACTGTATATATATAGTAAATACATTCTTTGGACCTTGAATGATGATCTTGCCCACAGTTTACACACTTTGGCTCACTACACTTTCATTGTGTGGCACGTTCGTTAGAACCACGGTAAGCACATATAAGTTCATTTCGGCGGTTCTTCTTCTTGTGCCCATACTTACTACAATTTTGATACTGTAGTAGCTTTGGAACGTAAGGTCTCAGTTCTCTATTTTGGCCCAAAATTTTTATTTTTTGAGGTAGATCTTGACCCTCAAGTTTTATTTTTGAAATTTTTAATACTTTATTATTCTGTTTTCTTGGTATAATATATACCTCACAATCTTGGGCTTTGGGATATCTCATTTTAAGAGAGCCCAACAGCATACAGTATTTTTATCGACCGGTTCGTCATAATTTTCAGGAAGCACAATTGTACCCAGAATGCTGTTCATAGTGCCATGCTTCTTTACTTTTACATTCACATTATCGATACTTTTTTTATGGATGAATAGTTTTCAGGTTGATTTTTTGTTGTAGTCACGTCTTTATTTTTATTTGTCTGAACTACCTTTCTGTAGTTGGATGTCTTTTTAATAAGAAGCTTTCCAACTTTAGGGCTGAAATTTGCTGTTCTGTTTCCAAGGATAGAAACATTGACCAACTTCCACTCTCAAAGAGGGAGTCGAAGTGAATTAGGGTTGGGTCAAGATGATATTTACTTCTTTTGGATTTGTTTTGTGCTGGAGCATTAGGTTTTTTTTTCTAAAGAAAAGTTGTCAGAGGAGGTTACAGAGGTTGTCAACTGTGCCGAGTCACCACCATCAAAGGGCCCAGGGGTACTTGACTCTTTATTTTTATTTGTCATAAAGACTGAAGTAAAAAAAATAAATAAACCTGAAAACCTTAAAAAGACACCAGCCTTTCATGGAGTTTATTCTTCCACCAATGGTATGAGTGAGAACCTACTCCCAAATGTCCGCGTCCGTACTCTGCCCCACAGGGGATGGCACCACATGATCAGTGTGGCCCACGTGTAAGCCAAACCCACTTGCTAGGACTGAGAGTATTACAAGAATACAATCATCCCCACCCTAATCATGCTATGGGCAAAGTGGATGGAATGCCAAGAGTCCTATTCCCAGAACCAGATTCTCCTGGAATCTGTGGTCCAGCCCTAAAGAATAGTTCCGCCTTTGAGCTATCAATCTGATAATTCTCAGGTCCGAACATTATCAGGTAGTTGAGGTCCTGCCATAGTTCAAACTCTTTAGCTTCGGATATAAACCCAGTCCCAGCTATGATATTGTTTCCTATTTAACAGGCCCAATAAATTTTAGCAAAAGTGGAAAATTCCACAAAAATTAATCCAAACAAATATATAATGATATATGGGACTCTTGGACTCAAACCCGGGAACAAATTCCTGGGATTCAAGAGCCTCCTCACCACTTCAAGGTAGTCCAAAGTCGAGGGGGCGTAAGTGTAAAGACGACCAGTGTTAGGTCCAAAGTATTTTCTTTACACCTGAAATCTTAAATGAGATCCAAATAAGGAAATAAGTATTCCATCATATCTGGAATTGGAGAAAAGACCAGTATAGGAGGTTCCTTGAAGGCCACTGTAGGCAATGATGGGGTTTTTCAGATTAATTTCAAATCCAAATTGTTAAATTATTTTGTATCCTTTGGAAAAGAGGTAAGTCAGCATAATCATTGCCTTCCTTTGCCCATAAAGTAATTGCATAATCATTATCATTACTGTATATATATACAGAGTAGCCTGTATATATATATATATATAATATATATATATATATATATATATATATATATATATATATATATAATATATATATATATATATATATATATATATATATATATATATATATATATATATATATATATATATATATATATATATATATATATATATATGTGTGTGTGTGTGTGTGTGTGTGCATACATATATATGTATACACATATATAATTTCTTTCTTTTTCCTTTAACATTAAGCCGATTCGTTTAACAAAGGGTGCTCTTAATGCAAGAAAAGACAATGATCACATCTAAGCGATGACAGGCAGGGCAGCCGATCGAGTCTACCCCAAAGCCAAATCAAAGCCCTTCAAAAGAAGGCATTGTGCTTACCCCATAGAAATGGGAAAAAAGCACGTTAAAAGAAGAAGAATAAGAAATCTAAACTGCATAAACTGTTGAATAGTGAATGACCACTTTGTGTAAAAAACTTCCATAACACTAGCTGCTTCTTGCACCTACACAGATACCTCACCTGTAGCATGTCGAAACGTCCCACACACACACACGCACACAATGCCACTGACCTCTCTCTTACAAGGACTCTCCTGCTTCCTGGACGTAGTGGCCCTTCCCTTCCAACACCTCCTTCACTCCCTTCATCCATCTTCCCTAGGTGGTCTTCCCCTTCCCAACACTTCTGAACTGCATATTTTTTTTCACTAACCTTTCAACCTCTATTTTATTCATCATGATCAAATCATCCCAAAACACCCTGATCTTTATGAATTTTTTTATACCACATATGCCACGTGAAAACATAATCGATACAGCCTCAACCTTCTTTCTCACATTCTCAGTCAGTGTCCACACTACCCTTCCATAGGGGAGAATTGGTTGAATAGTCCCTTCAGAAATTCCAACCCTGGTTTCCATACATACATGAAGTTTCTCCTACCGTTTTACACAATTCGTTACCTTCAACGCTTCACCTATTCTATGACTCCTCTCATCCTACCACCAATTGAAATATTTATTCCTAAATACCTGTAATACCTCCTGCTTCTACTCTCAGCATCCATATTATCTGATCCACCTTCCATCAATATTTAAAAAAATCTAAAATACCAACCTGAGCAAGTTGGGAGGTATTGTAAATTGTAGGTTTTATTTAAAAAGGTGTTTAGGAGTTTTAAAGAATGAAGAAAATGAAATACACAAAGCTCTTCTAGAAATCTGCTCATGAAACTTTCATGCAAACAAATTGTAAGCCTCCATTATTCCAGACCTAAACTCCCACTTAGTCCCATAACCTTACGTTCCTTTCGTTTAGTCTCTTCTTTCTCCTTTAATGAACAAATTCAAACTTTCTCACTAATCTTTGAAGTTTCTCTTTACTATTCCCTGTCACTATTGTAGCATCTGCGAATGTTCGTTATTCTCACTTCCATTTTCGTCCCGTCTTATTCCACAACTTTTCACCTCATCTACGGTCCTTTCTCTGACGTCTCAGGGACGCAAGACCCATCTTGTCTCGGGGACCCATTCCTACAGCTAAGTAGACACTTACCCTTCTACAAACTCTAATGCATATTGTGGCGGAATTCAAAACCACAAAAAACAGTACACAACACTCACCCTGATCCTCGGTTGCTGGAAGATGGAGTAAGGCGTCCACGGTCGCCAACACAGCACCCAAAACCACACAAACAAAACAAGGAAACATAAAAAAAAGAAGATAGAACTATATACACAACAAGAACAGCACACTAACAAGAAAAACCAACTCTCAAAAAGCACACAAAAAACTGTCCAAGACCAAACGACTGACCGGCACTAGCTCTGACTCAAGACTCACTCAAAACCGAAAAATCCTTCACATATTCCACAGACAGACAGCGCCGTAAACAAACTAACAACCTCATCCCTCTTCCAAACAACCAAGCACTCACTAACGACAATTACACTCGCTCTCTCTCTCTCTCTCTCTCTCTCTCTCTCTCTCTCTCTCTCTCTCTCTCTCTCTCTCTCTCTCTCACAGAACGTTGGGAAATGCTAATTAAAAAACTCACTCATCCCTCTATAATATTTCACTTTCACTGAAGAAATTGCTAGTGTTCTCAGCAACGTGTTCTCAATGACATAAACCCTCAATACCCTCAGCAATGTCTCTTGTATTTTATTTTATTTCAAATATTTCTTTAACCAATTTTTATTCCTATTATCTAGCTTTAGCTCTGGGAATATGTCATCGACCTCGTAAAAACATTTGAAATATCCATCAGTGTCAACTGAATTTCCAAATAATTTATTTATTCTTTGAAGTATTAAATAATACTATCATTCTGCTTTTGTTTCTTCCTGAAAGTAAAAAATGTGCACAACATATTGTGTATCGTTGTTAACATAATAAAGCAATGACAAAACAATAACGCTTCCCTTTGGATTGTGATTTATGTTACTACAATTGTTTTAGAAACATTGAGGCTGCCTGTTGAAAATTACAACCTATAGGATTGCAGCTGGTCACACCGATTCTTGGGTGGAAACAAGGCTGGGCATAAGAACAGCAAAGAGGCAACTAGAGCTTAAGCTATCAAAACATGCTTTTAGAATAAATACTCTTAATTAAGAACACAGTAGTGATGTATATTAACAGTCCTACATTAGCATCAACAAAATTAAGATTTCAGTTTAGTTTAAATATAAGCAATATCATGAGGTATGAAAGTAAAGGTTTTAAGTGATTTCATTTTGCTTTCTACATCATTCATGAAGTCATCACTAAACGGTTACATTTACACATAAAAGCACTACTATTTCTGTTTTGTCAATCATTTAACAAATACAGTAATATTAAAATCTATCACTCGTTTAATAATGGTGACCAGTATGAAAATACTTTTTTTTTTTTGCAAAACATCTGTTCCTCAGTTAATATTACTAGACCTAAAACGACTGGAGAGACAAAATTTGAAGTGCTGTACACTAGAAAAGAAAGACCTGATGAGTAATGAGGGATAAAGTAGATTGTGCTTGAAGTCTAGTCAGTGGAAAAGACTTTATGAAAACAGATAGGATTAAATGGCATATACTGAAATTGATGATAGTGTAAAGTCCCCGCTAAACAGGTTTTATGTGAAGAACCTCCCGTTTTCTACGATGCCTTTTCGCCTGACCCTAGGTCAGGGTAATCAGCCCTATTTTTACTATGTAATTGTACATTCATTACCTATCCATATTTGCCCTTGTATATTGTGTATGTGTCAGAGTATCTTTGTGTTTAATTTACTATTTTTATTTGTCATGTTATGTGTATGTACCTGTCTTGTTTTGCATAGTGAATAACTGACCTTGGGTCACTTGTATGTCTTTGTACTGACGTCCACATGCCACTTTATAAGTGGGCTGCTTTCTCAATAAACTAGCAGACTCGTCTACCTGCTCTTTCTTTTGCACCCTCTCACAGTGGTGGCAACTCAGTCTTGGCCCAATGAACCACCCCATGCCCCTAACGGACTAACTACGGCACTCTAACTGAGCGTTCGGGCGTTATCGACCCTCGTCGGCAAATCACCAGCGTCATTAGCGGACCCACATGGCACGCTCCCAAGCGTGTATTGACACGAGTGTTAACTCACACTCCAAGTGAGAGCGTGGAAATGAGCACGGACGCAGACATTCCCTTCCACATACAAATAACCGCAAACTTCTCGGAGATGGAAATCTCCCTCGCACAACCCCCACGCCAAAACCCGTGCACTCCTCCACGCCAGTACCCGCTCCTTGCGCAATGCCCCTCCCGACGGATCAACCGAGGGCCGCCCTCACCATAAAGCTGCCGCCGTTCACCCATCACAACCCGAAATCATGGCTCTACAGGGTCGAGGGACAGTTCAGGGTGGCAGGCCTGACCAACGAGGTACTGCAGGCAGACATAGTGATCAACACCCTACCGGAGGAGATATACAGGAAGGTCACCCCGTGGGTGACATCGTCTTCGAGCCCTGCCACCTACCAGCACCTGAAGGCCTCTCTTGTCGAGACCTGCTCCCTGCTGGTCTGCGAGAGAGCCGCCCTCGACCTCGCCATCAACCCCTGGCAGGACACGAACCTCCTGGAGACGTGGCACGCCCTCCAGGACCTCCTCCTCCTCCCCAAGACGGACAGCAATGGCAGGCACAAGGAGATCAGCATGTCGAGGGAGATCCTCCTCAGCAGCTCCTCCCGGAGGTTCAGGGTCAGACTAAGGAGTCCTACACCCTGCTGGTCGAGGATCTTATCAGAACGTCGCAGCAGCTAACTGACTCCACGAGGGCGGCGAAGCGGGCATCCACGCCCGCACACCCCATCAACTGCCTCCAGCTGGAGGAACCCAATGCGGAGGAGATCAACGCCGTCGCCATGAGGCGGCCACCCTATCACCAGAATAAAGAAAGGCCGGGGCTTTGCTACTACCATCAGAAGTTCGGCAAGAATGCTCGAAATTGTTAAGCCCCCTGCCTTTTTGCCCATCCAAAAAACAGGGGAGGCAGTGGCCACCCTCACAGGCCGCCATGGCAGCAGAAGCACCCAGGAGCACCGCACCAATAGGGTTCTACGTCCGCGACACTCACTCCGGCAGGATGATGCTGATCGACACGGGAGCCGTGCGGTCAGTGTTCCCGCCTTCCAGAGAGGACCACAAACGCCCACCGGACCCGGATGCCTCCCTGATGGTCGCCAATGGGTCCCCCATCCTCTCCTATGGTACCAAGCTCCTGTCGGTCTCCATCCTGGGCCGGAGATACATGTGGAACTTCATCGTCATGGACGTGAGAACCCCACACCTGGGTGCGGACTTCCTGGCCCACTTCGGACTGGCAGTCGACGTCAGCCGCAAATGCCTGCTGGACACTGAGTCCTGCCAGTCCCTGACCCTGGCGCCGGGCCTCGGTGCACCCACAGTATGTTCTGTCATTCCCCACCAGTATGCCTCCCTCCTGAAGGAATTCAGTAAGGTGTTCAGGCCTGAACTTCATCAGGTGCCCGGAGCCCCCGCCAAGCACGGAATTTACCACCACATTAAGACGAGGGAGCCCCCGATGCACGCAAAATTCTGGAGGTTCCCCCTCAGCGCCTTCAGAAGGCCAAGGATGCTTTCGCCGAAATGGAGTGTATGGGCATATACAGAAAGGCCCCCAGCCCGTGGGCCTCTCCCCTTCACATGATGCAAAAACTGGACGGCTCCTGGAGACCCTGCGGCAACTACAGGCGGCTCAACCTCGCTACAGAACCAGATCACTACCCCCTCCCAAACACGCAAGACCTCATGGCCTCTTTCCACGGGGCCAAAATATTTTCAAAATTAGATCTGTTAAAGTCCTATTTTCAGGTACCAGTAGCTCCAGACGACATTCCCAAAACCGCCATCATCACGCCCTTCGGGTCCTATGTCTTTGCCTTCTCCACCTTCAGCCTGAGGAATGCAGGGGCGACTTTCCAGAGACTGATGGACAGCATCCTGGGGAACGTCGATGACATCCTAATTTTTTCCAGGTCCCACAAAGATCACTTGCGGCACATCCAGAAGGTCCTGCACCACCTGCAGGAGAACGGCCTCGTCGTCAGGTTCGACAAGTGCACCTTCGGCGTTGAAAGAGTCGACAAGTGCACCTTCGGCGTCGAAAGAGTCGACTTCCTTGGCCACGAGATATCCCCGGGAGGCGTCCGTCCACTTGCATCGAAGGCTGAGGCCGTCGTCCGATTCCCCACCCCTACCTCTGTCAAGGGAGTACAAGAATTCCTCGGGATGGTCAACTACTACAGGAGGTTTATCCCCAGGGTCGCGCACACCATGGCCCCCCTTACGGAGATCCTGAAGGGCCATCCGAAGTCCTTAGTGTGGGGCCCCAACCAGCAGCGGGCTTTCTCCCTGACGAAGGCCGCCCTCGAGAAGGCAACAGCCTTGGCTCACCGGACTCCAACGCTCCCCTCCAGCTAACAACAGACGCCAGCAACATCGCCTGCGGGGCCGTCCTGGAGCAGGTTGTCAACGGAGCCCCTCAGCCCATCGTCTTCTTCAGCAGGAAGCTCAGCCCCACCAAGTCCCGTCACAGCACCTTCGACAGGGAACTCTTCGCAGTGTACCAGGAGGTATGCCACTTCAAGTTCCTCCTGGAGCGTACGCCCTTCACAATTTGGATGGACCAACAGCCGCTGGTCTACGCCTTCACAAAGCTGGGGGATGCTTGGTCCTCCAGGCAGCAGCGGAACCTTGCGGCCATTGTGGAGTTCACCTGCACCATCAAATACCCCTCTGGCAGGAAGAACCCTGTAGCAGACGCCTTCTCGAGAGTTGAAACTAACGCGGTGCAGCTCGGGATCGATTGCGAGGACCTCGCCCGGGAACAGGCCACTGACCCAGAGATTCCAGTGTACCACACCGCCATCACGTCGCTGAAGTGGAAGGATGTGCCCCTCGCCCCTGGGGGGCCAACACTGCTGAGCGACGTGAGCACTGGCCACCCCCGCCCACTGGTGCCCACCTCCCACCGTCGCCTGGTGTTCGGCATCATCCATGGACTGTCCCACCCCTCCGGCAGGACGACGGCCAAGCTGCTGGTAGAGAAGTTCGTCTGGCACGGCATATGGAAGGACGCAACAGCCTGGGCAAGGCAGTGCATTCAGTACCAGATCAGCAAAGTGGGACGTCACACCGAGTCAGAGGTGGGCGACTTTTCTCAGCCAGGAAGATGGTTTGGGCACATCCATGTTGACGTCGTGGGTCTTCTTCCCCCATCAGGAGGAGCCAGACACCTTCTGACAGTTGTTGACCGCTCCACCAGGTGGCCCGAAGTGACGCCCATGGAAGAAACCACCACCAGTGCGTGCGCCGAGGCCCTCCTCTCCAGCTGGATCCGCCGGTTCGGTGTCCCGGACCACATAACTAAGGACAGGGGCCCAGCTTTCCTGTCTGAGCTGTGGACCGCCCTGGCATGCCTGCTGGGGACCACTCACCAAGGCACCACCACCTACAACCCCGCAGCCAGCGGATTGGTGGAAAGGTTCCACAGGTCTCTGAAGGCATCCCTCATGGCTCGTTGCACCACCGACAATTGGAAGTACCAGCTCCCCTGGGTCCTCCTCGAGTTGAGGACCGCCCCCAGAGCCAATGGGAACCCGTCCGCAGCTGAAAAAGTCTACGGGGAGTCCCTCGTTGCCCCAGGTGAACTCATCACGCAGGACCAGGACAACCTAACAACACAGAGGCTCCGCAACAGGGTCGGAAAGTTCGCCCCCTGCCAGTGGACGTATACTGACAGGACATCCCCCTTCATGCCTCCTGGTCTGTCCTCCACCATCCACGTCTTTATCAGGAATGACGTCGTCCGCCCCGCCCTTAACCAGGCCCTACAGGGGGCCTTTACTCATGCTGGAAAGGAACAAAAAGGCATTCCGGGTGGCCATCCGTGGGAAGGACGACTGGGTGTCGGTAGACCGTATCAAGCCTGCAATCATGGAGGAGGACGTTGGTGGCACTCCCCAGTGCCCCCTGCAGGAGACGTCGCCCCTTCAGCCCACCCCACCCACAAGAAAGTCGCGTGGGCGGCCCCGGAAGGCCCTGGGCCCAGGCAGAGGAACAACAAACCACTCCCATACGCAACGCACCAGTCAAATGCACCCCCCAGCTGATGTCGAGGAGCCATGGCCCTCTCCGCCGCCCCAGCAGATACCTGCCTTGATCAGACGTTACCTACGTCTTTTTTGGGGGGGGGGGAGTATTGTAAAGTCCCTGCTAAACGGGTTTTCTGTGAAGAACCTCCCGTTTTCTACGGTGCCTTTTCGCCTGACCCTAGGTCAGGGTAATCAGCCCTATTTTTACTATGTAATTGTACATTCATTACCTATCCATTCTTGTCCTTGTATATTGCGTATGTGTCAGAGTATCTTTGTGTTTAATTTACTATTTTTATTTGTCACGTTATCTGTATGTACCTGACTTGTTTTGCATAGTGAATAATTGACCTCGGGTCACTTGTATGTCTTTGTATGTATTTGTACTGATGTCCGCATGCCGCTTTATAAGCAGCCTGCTTTCTCAATAAACTAGCAGTACTCTTCTACCTGATCTTTCTTTCGCACCCTCTCACAATTGCAAAACTTGCTCATTTTGAACAAATTAAATGGAAGTGAAGAGAAAGCGAGGCAGACTCAATGTGAGATGGGTTAAATGGAAGTTCTGAAAGCGAGAAGACCTGCTGGGCACTGAATAGATTAAACAGACTGTTCTAGATGTGAGAAGAGCAATCCCAGTAAATACTGAAAGGATTAAATGGAATGTGCTGGAATGTGAACGGAATGTACTGAGGACTGGAAAGGATTACGAACATTATGGAAGAGAATACTGTTAAATAGTGGACAAATTAAAAGGAATATGCTGATTGTGAAAACTGCAAGACCTGGTAAATACTGGAGTGATTAAGTGGAATGTGTTGGAATTTAGGAGAGCAAGATCTGCTGAAGACTGGACGGATTAAATGGAATGTGCTGGATGAGAAGCAAACAAGATTTGCTGACGTCTGGCATGAATAAGCAATGGAAGTAAAAGGGTCAAGACCTCTTGAATACTGGAGAGATTAAAAGAATTTTGCAGGAGTGAAAAAAGCGAGATCTGCTTAAGGCTGGATGGATTAAATGAAATTGGTTTGAAGTGGGGAGAGCAAGGTCTACATACGCCAGGCAGGATGAAATGGAATATGCTGGAAACAGGGAAGGCAAGACCTGCTGAGTATTGGAAGGATTACATGGAATAGACTGGAAGCTGGGTAAGACCTGTACTGGAAGTGTGGAGAGCAATACCTCTGAATACTGGATAAATTAAATTGAATGGAACGAATGTGAGTCTAACATGTCCTGCTGAATGCTGAAGGAATGTATTGGATGTGAGGAGAGCAAGACTTACTCAAGACTGGACAGAGTAAATGAAATGAGCTGGAAGTGATGGGAGTAATACATGCTGGATACTCGACAGATTAAATGGAATTTGTTGGAAGTGAAGAGAGCAAGACCTACTGAATGCAGGAAGACGAGGTAGCATGCTGGAAGTGAGGTGAGCATGGCCTGGAAGGATGAAATTAGAAGTTACAGGATAGAAGAAAGATGCAGAGAATGTAGGGGAGGATATCAGATGTGTATGGATTAAGGAAAATGAGAACTGGAGAATGTCAGAGAGCTGAAGAGAAGAAAATATAATTTGGAAAAAAAGAGATTTTGAATACTTGGAATAAAAAAAAAAGATCGTTTTTGGAAAAAGATTCATACACGCTGGTGATTTATTTGACAGAAATAGTAAATCTACTGATACTCTTTTTAGAATCTATACCCTTGACTCCTAGAATTATGGGTGAAGTGTAAACTGTCCTCTCTTTATACTGTGAACACCCATAAAAAAAAAGGATTACCGGTGTTTTTGTTGAGTGTTCATGATTAGTGTTAATACAGGAACATGAAAATATGAAAAATTACAAACCTGTTGAATGGTAGAATAACCGAGCAACCAAGCAAGCAAAGGAGATTACCTTAATGTGTTGAAAAATTTCTCGGTGACGTAGTCTTTACAGAGAGAGTTTTCAAAAGCCAGATAAAACTTGTAATCTCTTTCCACCATCTCGTAACAATAATCTGGTGGCTTGAGGGCGCATTCACCACCACAGTCACACTTCAGTGGTCCACAGCCGCCGTAAATGTCCACCGACATGAATTTTTGTAGTTCTTGGACGAACCTCAAAGGACAAATGGATTAATTTTAGAAAATAAATTCTTCAAGAACTTACAGAAAGAATCATGAAGCTATCTTCGTTCAGTAACTGTTCTAACGGGACTGTTGCTCCTGTGACAATGATATGGTGATATGAGGGCTATTATTGTGGGGGGGGGGGAAGTTTCATTCATGGCTTCGTGACTGGGTTCTCATATCTCTCAACGTTAACAGTACTGTACTTGATTTGAATTCTTACTGCCCTCTTAAGGAACTTTCACATTCGAGCTCTATTTCTCGTTATTAGTATCCTTCCAGCTATTTTTGTCTTTTCTTATCTAGCAAATTTTCAAAGAAAGATGTAGTTTCTCAGATTGAAAAATACATTACTCTTAGCTCTTCAATTCTGGAATAAAATCAAGTAGGACAAACAAAAATCTTAATATTATACATAAGGAATTTGCCGATTTAATGTGGAAAAAGCAGACACATTTTTAGGTTGGGGTTGGAAATTGTTTGAGGGAACTCTGGAAAATTGTCTTCCTCTCGAGTTGTTTCTGAAAGGAAGTGACAAGGAAGCAAAAGAATCATGGAATGTGCAAAAGATACCCGAGACAAAATCATTGTGTGTTTGACCCGTTTCCCACTACAGATATTGAAAAGATGAATTTTCAGGTCGTCACGTTTTGCCGTAAAATGATACAGCCCATCTCAGCTTTGCTACCTACCCACACAGTGGGAAAGTGGTATGTTTAAAACCAACTGTCAAGGATAAAGAGGAAAGAATATTAATATTTGAGTTCAAAAGTTTTACTAGCTATGAGAGCTCACTGCCTGTCTGTCTAGGAGCAAGTCAGTATTGTATTTACTACGTAAAAAAAACAAACAAACAAAACTGCAGTAGCTTGAATATATCTTCGAGGCCAATCAGTATAACTCAAAAATTAAAGAAGAGAGTGAACCTATTTTAGTTTGTATTTTACAGAATTTTACAGTAAAATTCTGCAGGAAGAATTGAAGTCGTCCACGTTCATTAAGGTGGGGTCTCACGAGAACAACTTGCGTGACTGGTTTGGACGTCTGGAGAGTCCCACGAAAGCTAAATGACGTGGCTTCAGTTTTAATGTCAAATATATGACAGCCACAGACACATGAACATGAACATACACAGTTTTGTTGTCAGTACTATTTAATTGGAGCAAAGTATCCAAAAGATGTCAAAAGCAAAGTAAAGAACAATTCTCCCCTCTTCCTTGGTTAAAAGATTAAAAAAAGCCCTTGTAAGCTCTGGTAGAGCCTTTGTACCTACTGTTGCCTCTTACTGACAGCGTTACAGTTACTGACGAACCAAGCGGCCAGTTTCGTCTTCTGCGCTGTCGTGTTCTGGTAATCAATTTCTGGGAGCGGATTCCGACGGCGGTACACGACGTCGTATCTGAAAAGAAAACTTGTGTTGGTTTTACTTCTCGTGTAACTCCTAAGAATTCAGGTTGGAAGATGACATCCCCTTCCTTGGAATGCACTCGCTTTTTTTTCCCACAGCCATCATGCAGATATGTTGGTCTTTAATTTTTTTTTTTTATTTGATATACTGGTTTCCACTATCGTTTCGCGACACTTCACTGTTTCTTTTACGAATGTTCTCCTACTCTGTCCAATCTTACTCACCCATTAACAAACCCTTTCTTTGTTTTCCTTCGTATGAATAATAATTTATATTAAGGTGAAGCTTTTCCTTGGGTTGCTCCAATGCTTCTGTCCTTCCAAGGAAGTCTCTAAGGAACTGCTCTCTCTCTCTCCCCCCACCCCACCGAATATGAGGCCTTGCAAACGTGCCCGACTACATATATCTGCCGAATTAACACTGCCGTTTACAACCTAACTTTATTACATATATTCTGTTTCACTCATGTTCTGCTAAGCCTTATACCTTTTTGATTCACTATTTCAATTCTTTATGTTTCGTACAGATGCAGATAACCGTTGTATATCTTTCTTATAGATGTAAACAGCCTCCGTTTCTATCTACGTTTGAACAAATCACGTCTTTTAACTGACTGCTCCATTTCTTTTTCACAGCCTCCAATGCCTTTCCACTCTAACAAAATCGTGAAGAAGGCCCTCTAAGTAGTCTAAGGTTCGGACCATAGTCAGTACCAGCAATAACTGAAAACAGGGGATTTAAAAAAAAAAAAAAAGGCAGTCTGCAGTAAGCAAATGTCATCCCAAGACGAATGCTCTTGCACCGAAAGTCATTTTGAACGTTTTCTGAAAATACTTGAAAAAGTTGGGCATAGAAAGTGGAACCGGTTGTCATCGTCGAAAATTAGACAAAAAGGTTAATAATCTATGAGTCTTACCACTTAGCTTCTCCCTCACCCGTATCTTCCGTTTCTCCACAGGTCTCGCTGGCATGTAATAGAGTTACGAACTTAATTATTTTAAAGGATGCATAATCGAAAAACGCTAATTTTCTCGCAAAGTCGTCTGGGAGGGAAAGGGTAGGGATTAGATAGGGAAGGATAACGGTGCGAGTTATTGTTACTGTCTGAAACTCTCTAAGCTTCCACAGAATCCGGAGGAAGCTGATAAAGTACAGATATGAAGTACGAGTTTCTTTGGTGGATATTAACGCTTCTGTGCTTATCCACATACTCCCTGGATTGAGGAGTTACCTGTGGGTATTGGTTTTACACTTTGGGAGATAAGAAATTTTACCATGATAAGAACAGAATATAGGATTTAGGCCAAAGGCCAAGCGCTGGGGTCTATGAGGTCATTCAGTGCTGAAAGGGAATTTGACAGTAAAAAGGTTTGAAAGGTGTAACAGGAGGAAAACCTCGCAGTTGCACAATGAAACAATTGTTAGAAGAGGTGGATAGCAAGATGCAAAAAAGAGAATATGACCAGAGGTACAGTAAAAGGTGCACTGATGACACTGCCCCACTACGGGATCTGACTATGAGAGAGAGAGAGAGAGAGAGAGAGAGAGAGAGAGAGAGAGAGAGAGAGAGAGAGAGAGAGAGAGAGAGAGATTAGACTTACGGGTAAGGGAAATCGGAGTCGAGTACGTATGAAAAGGTCCAGTTGAATAAACCGTGATATTGGCGGAGGTCCCCAAAGAGGTATGATGGTGATTCTATATTCCAGTAGACCCATCGGGTGTGCGGTGACCTTTTTCGGGAGAAGACAGCAAAAGAAAATGGATGAAATCTCATTAAAACAAAGCTGATGAAAATAAACAAGATGTAAAATAATGTCAGTATCCCTACTTTGTTTATATAAAAAACTAACGAAACTTTTAACAAACTTTAAGGATCTGGGTCAGGCAGCAAAGGATTGCTACTATGGCTAAACACCCAAGTGAGTGAGAGAGTGAACTGTAAATTAAATAAGTTTGTCCAAAGTTCTTGATGCAATTACAGACGAACAATCTCCTTGTTGTAGCTCTTCACGACTGCATAGGCCATTAGAGAACACAAATAAATAAAAATTAACAAGAGGGTCTCCCCCTTCTTTCGTCTTCCCTCTCGATGCATTTCCTCGCTTTTCCCTCTTGAAACAAACCTGCGTCCCCTAGTCAGCTGTAGTTTTTAATCTGACAATCTTTGCAACTCTTACTCGATATATTTTGCCACGTGCCTCAGTCTCATTAACCATTAATTTTCTTGCTTTTATCTCTTCCTTGCATCCAGCATCATGACGACTTATACTTCCGGTGATTCGGGCACGTCAAACATACTGAGTGTGACAAGACAGACAGACTCACACTATTCACTATTTTAGGTTTCTTTATCAGATCCGGTCTCTGCTTGAGACATTGCTTGCACTTTGTATCCCACCTAACTTGTCAGATCCTGAATGTCACAACGATTCATTTCAAGGAATTCTGTTTCTAATTATAGTCACCATAGATCAGTGGCGAATCTAGAAATCTTTCATTGGGGGGACTTAGGATTACCATATACATACGAAACATGTACACAACTACAGTGTATATATATAGATATTTATATATGTATGCATACATATATATACATAAAGACATATAATTTACACCATATGCACACACATATATTGTATGTACTGAGAGAGAGAGAGATTATAATTATGAAGACTGTTACATGGTTTCCAACAGGTGAAGCTTGTAGCTTACACAGTAGCAGGTGAAGCTGCTTTGGCAAATACAGGCATTAAATACATGCATAAAGAAAAAAAACCCAAAATTATTATATACAGTAATTCTATTTTCAGTGGTTCTAGCAATATTTTTCTTGTGTGCAGTGGGTACACATTATCAAAATTTAATTATAGCTTTGAGATTTACACATTATTCTACCTACAAAAAATTCTGACCTGTGGGAAGACCTTTTGGAGAGGATGTTGATAACAGATTTAATGAAATTATCTGCTGTGTCATCTGAAATACTTCGGTGAATATGAAGCTTTGCAAGACCATCAACCTTTCAGAACCCATTGTTGCTCTCCTGTGTGACTTAGTGAAATTTTGTGAAGAAAACGTTTTCTCTGCTGTTGCTGATGACACACGTAATGTAACCTACATTTATTGAAAGAAAACAATGTTCTATTATGCATATACATTTGGGGGGGGGGCGGCACGTGACCAGGTGCCCCTCCTTAAATCCGCCACTGCCATAGATATGGAGAATATTATTAAAAGTCTCATCATTTATCAGCTCTTCGCGGCTGCCACAATTTATGACCAACATCTACATTACTGATCAGTGTTAGCGGCGAATCTACTTCAACAACCAAAGCTTTGCAACTTCCTAAATTCACCTTCACAGTATGTTGAATATCTTGTGTTCTCAATCTGTAAAGCTGATTAATTTGACAAAATCCGAAATACATCCTGTTGTTACATTGTTACCAGCACAATTATCACAAACCTGCATGGCTTCTCAAAATGATCATATTACTGACAGTAAAACCTTGTCAGCACATTATACTTGTCAAGCATGTGCTGCATACCCGACTTAATGGAACTAATGCCTTTACCATGAACAGCCTTTAAAATTTCACGATTACATTTTAGAACGATGCGGGCAGTCCCACCTGCAATAGGTTTCTTAAATAACACACCTGTACATCAATAAAAAACTGAGGATGATAGCTTCTGTTAACTAATGCACTAGCCACATTGTAGCCTCATTATTGCTATCACAAATCATCATTCTTGATTTTAATTTCCCGCTCTTTTCTGGCTTCAGCGTCTTCTACCATGTTACGCATCCCGATCGCTGTATTATCTCTAGTGCCTCCATCAGCAAGTTTAGCAACATTATTACTGGAATCAACATTACTTTTCTTCTCAGTGATATAACCTGAAGCTGTTGTAGACCTTATTACTAATAAATTCTTTTCCTTAACCTTATCTTTGCTAGGAGCAGTAATTCAATCTTTTCTATAAGATTATCAGCTTTCAAGTCAACTTCTCATGATTCAATTTTATTGTTAAGGTTATCAACATAAGGCCAACTTTCGAGAGCAAATTTACTAAGTCACCAGAAACATTTTTCCCACAAATATTTTCAAGTTCAGCAATCCTGCCATTTCACTCAGCAGCTTCGTCATCTTATAACCAGGCAACTTTTTTTTCTTTGGTGTCTGAATGGAGTGGTTGGCCCTAATATCAAGAAATACCTGGGGAGGAAACAACTGCCACTGAAGGCCTTTCCTGTGCTGGATAATGCACCTGCTTATACTTCAGGCATGGAGGCCAAGATGCTGCAGGAGTTTAATTTTGTAACAGTGAGGTTCTTGACCCTTAACACAACTCTCATCCAGCCCGTGAACCACCTGGTCATCTCTAATTTTAAGAAACTACACCAATTCAATATTCCAGAAGTGCTTTGGAATGACCTCTGGTACAAAGCTGACCCTTAAAGAATCCTGGAAGAACCACTTTAATGTCCTCCACTGCATATGCCTTTATAGACAAGCCAGGGCAGACATTTCTTACAGGATCATGAACTTTTCTTGGGGGAAACTGTGGCCAGATGCTGTGACAGAAAAGGACTTTGAAGGCTTTGAGGCTTAGCCCATAAACCATCAGGTCATCTCTAATTTCAAGAAACTACATCACAGCAATACTCCAGAGGTGCTTTGGAATGACTTCTGATACAATGCTGACCTTTAGAGAATCCTGGCAGAACCACTTTAATGTCCTCCACTGCATATGCCTTATGGATGAGCCAAGGTGGATATCTCTTACAGGATCATAAACTTTGCTTGGACGAAACTGTGGCCAAATGCTGTAACAGAAAAGGATTTTGAAGGCTTGAGGCTTAGCCTGTTGTGGAGGCTATTGTCTCTGGGCATGTCCATGGGCTCAAAGGTCAGTGATGATGATGCAGAGCAGTTAGTAGAGGAGCACAAAACAGAGTTCACCAAAGAAGAACTGCTGGACCTTCAGAGGGAGCAGCAACACATAGCAGCTAAGGAATTCGTCTTCAGAGGAGGTGACAGGAAGGAAGGATGTCCCTAGTTCATTTAGAAAAGAGATATGTGCAAAATGGGAGTACAGTAGTGCAAAGTTTCAATATAAAATATCACCCTGTCAAAGCCGCGGCAAACTGAACGACTATATATGTGATTTCTCAAATCAGGAACATTTTAAAATACAGGCAAAAAACAAACACCAAGGCTTGTTAAATTTGAATTAAAATGCTTTTATTTTCTGTATTATTTGGAGTCTGGATAGGAGTACCGAGATGATTTGGTATTTTGATAGCCCTCTGGAACGAATTAAGTCTAAGTACCGAGGTACCACTGTATATCTGTATAATGCTGAATGACAGAAATGATGCATCAGTTTAAAATGTTAACAGTTTTTTCTTTACCTATACAGGCAGTCCCCAGTTCATGATGGGGTACCGTTCTAGCAGCATAAGCCGAAAATCAGCATAAACCAGGATATCGTCGAAAATGACATAACCTGCATTTTGATTGAATATTTAATAAAAAAAAAAAAAAATAAAAATTTTGACCATTCTGCCCTTTTGGAGCTATATTTCTTCTGCTGGATCTGTGTCGTAGAGCCAGAACATGCGTTTAAGTCGGGAGATAATTTTTTATGAATATATTTGAAGAGCGTTGTAAACTCGGAACAGTGTAAGCCGAGTCCAGCTTAACCTGGGGACTGCCTGTACATGATGCCATCCATTTACTTGCAATACCTAGTCTAAAGTACTTTTTCTCTTGAAAATGTAGACAGATTATCAAAACTTCTCACCTTACTTTTGGCAGAGATCTATCTACAGATCTAAAGTGCCAAATAAGAGCATCAATCTCATCATGCTTGAACAGCCCACGATCTGATGTTGTGAAGCAGGTGTTGATGGGACACTTACCTAGGATGAAAGGTGTCTGACCAAAGCCAATATCGAAATGCTTGGCCCTGCCTTCCTCTACTACCATCTGCAAAGAAGTACTTCAAGTAAGACACAATTTGAAAACTTTTGTTTAACAGTCTGCGTGACTATATTGGTGTTACTTCTTACAACTCATGAAATGATTTAACTTCAGTTAGCACAACGAAATCCTTGTAGTTCACTAACTGATTAAGAGGCTGACCAATGCACACACCCAAATAATTCCTTTTCTAAACCTTTGTAGACATCCTACAAGCAAAGTGCCTGAAAGATCCACATGGGGGTTAGATTAAAATGTTGCAAGACAGATAGGAGTGGTGGATGGGAGAAGTCAGAGAAAGGATAGATGTAGGAGCAAAGCTGTGGGACATACAAGAGGCGTGGGAAGTGGGAATTAGCTATTTTTATGGATGACAGCACTGATAGGGACAGTGAGAGATAAAAAGTTTGTCAGAAATGATAGATGAATAGGAATGTGATCACAGATTAACGTTAAGACAGTAAATGGAAGCCAGTTAAGCAAGACTGTTAATTTTGATAGTGGAAGCATGGAAATGGTGGTTTCATACAGGTTGTCAAAGCATAACGTGTGTGACTATAGTATTACTTTTCCTCTCATATAGTTCCCCCTAGCACAGTTTTCAGTTGCAGCTTTGTGAAATTGGTAAGTTATATAATTTTCTCTTAAGGTCCAGAACTATTGACACTGTACATTAATTTCACACATAATTTAGGTTCAAGAACTGTTTTTTGATTAAGACAATAGAATTTTGTTAATTTTTATTTACACCTAAAAGGGCGTTAAATGCCATTTTCTCTGAGGTTTTACATATTCTGTGCATTCAAGATATATTTAAAGAATGCCCAAGTTGACCAGGATTATGTAATATCTACATGTAGTAATGCAGGCATATACCAGAAATATCTGGAGGTGAGCATGACTATATATTATGGGCAAGGAGTGAGAGAGAGAGGAGAGAGCAGACAGAGAGAGAGGATGTCAGGAAACTCTGACATCCTCCCAGTCATCTCAAGCAGAAAGAATTCAGTCCTTCAGTTCTGAGGAATTTATTTTTGCATTAGCTGGAAGCAAGCAGCTGTCCTAGGGAAAAGATCATATCAACTAATGTAATTTCACATCTAGAGTTACAATCAGCAAAGTGAAAATCGCTGTATGCTGATAGTGAATAAAATCTTATATTTTATCTTTTACTAGATGTTTTAATCACACAATTATAAAGCCACAGGCCACTGCTATCATTGTGTGAAGTAAAATTGGTGCCGTAACCAGAATAGAATTGGTGGAGTGGTTGGTGTGATTGTTTGTGATGGCATAAAAGTTAAATAGCCTATATTTCTGCATGGCAACAGAGATAGCAACGCAGGCTGGGGACGTGGGATTGGAAGTCATGGAAATGCAAAAATTTGTAACTGAAAAGCAGAACCTAGCCTAAACAGGGCAACAGAGAGAAAAAGAAGAAATTGAAAGACAAAGCAGGAAGCTGAAAGAAAGAGACAGGAAGCTGAAAGACAGAGGGAACCTGAACTTCAAGTAATAAGATTGATGGGTGAAACTGAAGGAAAGGAAGCAGCCCTAGCCACTGAAAAGCTAAAATTACTCAAATTTGATGAAATACACAATGACATGGACACTTTCAATGACATGGACACTCAATGAAAGATCTGAAGGGTTTGTATAGAGCCAAGGCTGGCATGGGGATGAGTAGGCTGTTCGACAAAGTCAATCACTAACAGGTAAATGTCTACACATGTTTTCTAGTGTGCCACCTGAGAAGGCCTTGAATAATGTTTGTTTGAAGAGAGCACTGTTAAAGAGATGTAGATGACTGAGGAGGGTTTTTAGATGAAATTCCATGACAATAAGCCAGATCAGGGTGAAACTGCATATAAATTTAGAGCTAAGCTGCAGATATTTCAACCAATGGATTGAAATGGCTGAATGCTGAAAAGAATTTGATGATTTGGCAGATTTGCTCATAAAGGAACATTCTGTCAGCACATGTTTGACCGATGGCAATATTCCTCAAGGAAAAAGCACCTAGTAACTTTGGTGAGATGGTGAAGCTTGAGGAGTGGTACCTGCAGGCTCATGAGCTAAGCTTAGTTGACTGTCAGAAGCCAATCAAGAAGTGTAATGGGGGTATCCAGAGACCCAAGGACTACAAGATAGCTGAGCAGAAGCAGAAAGACAAAAGTGAGGGTAGGAGCTTTATGTAAAAAGTAAAGACCAGCAGAAGTTCAAGCAAAGGCAGTGAGTACTATGGTAGTGGAAGAACTGAGGGAGGTGATAACAATTTGTGAGGATGTCAACATAGCCCAACTGTGTTAAGTGCATGTGGATCCGAGGAGGAGAGGAGGAGGCACCATAATTTACTAGTTGGTGAAGGGTATGTAAACAAGAAGGTAAACATACTATAAAATAAGATGCAGTTGTGCATAGAAGTTTGGTAACTGAGGACCAATTAACCGATAAAAAATGGGTTTGTGTACTAATTGATAGAGTATCCATAGATAACCAGTTGTACAGTAGTCTTTTGAAACATCCCATATTATGAACACGAGTTGCATGCTATGTACCAAGATAACCCTATTTGTGGCCTCATTCTTGGTAAATCCTGGTGTAGGAGATACCCAGGTAATGAAGCTGGCCCATGAGTCACTTGTCAGTGGTCATTTTGGGGCTAAGAAGGCTGCTGATAGTATAAACAGCAGTTTTCATTGGCCATGAGTGGTTGTGGAAGTCACCAGATTTTGCAGGTCATACAACACTGCCACAAGACTGCACTGAGGGAATGTACCATTACGAAACCACTTGGAAGATGCTGTTGCTGGAAGAGCCATTCAAGAGAGTAACTGCAGACATGACTGGACCTATATTACTAGTGTTGGAGAAAGTCAACAGGTACATCCTGATAGTATTAGACTTGCTATAAGGTACCCAGAGGCAGTAGCACTCTCTAAAACAGAAAATGAGTGAGTAGCAGATGCACTACTTGGGATGCTCAGCAGGGTAAGATACCCCAAAAGAAATGCTCAATGACTGAGGTACCAAATTTACTTCTGAGATGATGAGCGAGGTAAGGTGTCTGGTGAACACTAAGCAGCTGTTTTTGAATCTGTATAACCCAAGATGCAACAGGCTGTGTGAAAGGATCAATGGTGTGCTGAAGTCTATGCTGTAGATATACCAGGACAGACCAAAAGAGCGGGACTGGTATCTACCAGCAATCCTGTTTGCATATTTAAAGGTACCACAGTTGAGCACTAGATTTTTACTATTCAAACTACTGTACAGAAGGCCTGTAAGAGGACTGACATTCAGGTGAAGAGTCTTCAATTATCTACCAACATCAACTGTATGGTCCATGCAATTAAGCAATTCTTTGACTTCACATTGCCCTCTCCACCTCCTGTCCCATCTTGAAATGACGTTCCCTGATCCTCTTGTTGTAGCGATTCTTCTAGCTTCCCTGTGCCACACATACTCTCTTGGGCAAGTTGACAGGTCTGCAGTTTGTAATTCCTTGAAAATAAAGGAACTAAGGAGGCAAAAAAACCAGTGTTGCAGAGGAGCTGGCCATATGAAATCAAGAAGGTAGTTAATCACATGGAACATAAGGTTGATGTCAGTGGAGAGATGAAGACTTTCCACAGGAACATCCTGACCGGCTACATGAGAAGGAAGTGAATGAAGCAGCAGCAGCTGTCATTGAAGAAGAGAAATACCTGAGTGCTACCGTTACCGAGGAAGAAGTCAGTGAGGACCAAATAAACCTGGATGAGGACTGGTTGGAATTTTAATTGCAGAATGAAGAGATGTACCAAGGTGTCAACATTTGTGATGACTTAAGAAAGCAGTAGAAGAAGGTACTGTATTGCATTTGCTGGGGGAATACTAAGACCTTTTAAACAACAATTCAGTAAAGAATCTGTTCCGAGAACACTGCATCAAAGTGGTGACAGAGCAGCCAGTTAGAGCAACATCTATATAATGTTCGTCAGTAATGACGGTGAGGAAGAACGATGGATCAAACAGCTTGTGTGTGGATTACCACTGACTAAATGCCAAAACCAAGTTTCATAACTGATCTATGGGAGATGCTGAGGCTATGATTTTTCACCAAGGTGTACAAGAGCAAGGGATATTGGCAGATCCTAATGGAAAAAGTTTCAAAGTAAAAGACAATATTCAATGTTGTGTGTGGAATGATTGAATGACTAAGTTATCTGGCACTGGAACTACAGTGGTCATTGATGGCAATATCAATGAAGGTAAATGATACATTAAACAAAGGTATTATAAATGTAATGTAAAAGTAATTAATGTGATTAAATATTTAAAAACTAAAGCTTCTGCTCAAAACCTGCTAATTAAGCAAAATATACCACATCCTCTCTAAGGATCTTGGCAAGGATGAACCTGACATCCCTGCTATGAGTCTCAGAGGTGCTGATTTTACAAGACTGGGGCATTCAGCCAATAAGTGCCTCATAGTCAATGGGACCAAACTTGCCACAGAAAGGCTGGTAATCATGAAACAAAGTATTTATGCTTTACCTATGTATAGCCTATGCACAATAGGCATAATACTATCTCCCATCTACTGATCATATTCCCATATTTCCAAGGAGATATCACACTCGCGATTTCTTTCACCTTGTTTGGATTCACAAAGTCCAAATGTTTTTGCCAGATGTCATTAACTATAATTTTTATTTGTGAGAAAAAATCCTTAAACGTTGGTGGATATCTTGTTAGTTATTCAGCTGCAGTTTGCTTTGCTAGTGTATCTGCCTTTTGTTTCCTTAGACTCCCACACGTGCTGGCACCCAACAAAAGTTTACTTGTATTCGTCAGTGAATTACTGTGTGGAGTCACAGCTGAATTTTCAAAACCAATGGATTATCTAAATTTGAGCACCAATCCTTTACAATACACTTTTTGAGTCACTAAAAATGGCAAAACTTCGTACATCCCTACTTTCTCAGTGGCAGTTTAAACAGCATATAACTCCAGTATAAAAATGGATATTATAGTGGGAAGTGTGCCTCTACAGTAAAATTTATTACTGTAAACTCCAAGTCCAGTGCCATCACTGGATTTTTAACCATTTGTGAAAATATAAGTTGAGCCTCTATGTTCACCATGTTCAGTAAAAACAGAGTGGGTCTACACATCTGTCATGTTATTCTTGTTGGCAATGAAATATTTACAGAATGATATTTCTGGTAACCTCCTACGAGGGGTTGAAAGGAAGCACTTCATTTCTGGCTTTGTTATAGTTATTCAATATTTGTACCCTCTAGCCATAGAGTTGAGGGGATTTTGGTGAAGTTCTAAAAGCACTGTAGCCAATCTAATCTCAGTGTGATGAACAGAATCTACAATCTTTATTCAGCTTGAGGTGGCTGATGAATATATTTCAAACCTAGAACTCAGTTTTGAGAAGATGAGGGCTTTGTATAATTCTTTTAAAAATGTTTTGTGATCTGCATCCCATGAAGCATGGGCCAACACTTTCAAAATATTCAAAGCCTGCAAACAACTGACTTTCAAGTCTTCCAAATGGGAACCCATATCAGTCTGTGGTCAAATATTAACCCTAAAAAGCAGGTTGCGTCTACACAAGGAAATATCCAGAAGTAAATACATACCTTGAATATGGCAAAAATTAACTATGACACTTTTACTTGTGAAGAATTCAAAACAATTTAGGTCAGCCTGGTGAGTTATCTTATCAATCACGAGTTGAAACTTCCTTTAAACCACTACCAGCAAATAATATGGGAAGGTCATCTACAAAAAAAAAAAAGAGTGAATAAAACATCATTGGGATGATGTAGGAAATCCCATTTACAGGAAAGGCAAGCAGTGTTACATTTAGCACACTACCCTGGGGAACTCCTTTCACTTAGCATTTTCTTTCAGAGAGTGTATTGCCTGCTCTGACTTATAAAATCTGATGAGCCAAGACTGCTTGGATAAAAAAGGTAACTTTCCTATCAAGCCTGATTCAAGATTAGTTTTAAGTATAATGTTTCTTCAGGCAGTGTCAAATGATTTTTCAGGGTCAAAAAATATAGTAATATAATGCTTCTTGGAGGGAAATGCCTCACAAATGGAGGATTCAAGCTAAATCAACACATCAGTTGCAGAGTGCATTCCATGGAAGCTACATTGAACAGGTGATAAGATACCTTTTTCCTCTAGATACCATGCCAGTCCTATACAGTATTTACCATCTCCATAATCTTACACAGTAGCAAGTCAAAGCAACTAGTCAATAATTTGCTGTTAAGCCAATATTATATTTATTTTACAATTACTTACAAGTAAAATAAAGAGCTTCGTGCTAAAAGATACATGCCTTATTACAGTATATGGAACCTCACCAGGGCCAGGAGCTGAATCAAACTCTTTCAGCAAAAGGCTGATTGTAAGGTCCACAACCTTTGTGCCGTGAAATCTAATGGTTTCATTATTTCTCTGATTTTGTACTAGTTTCATGGAGAAACTTAAGGGTTTCATGATACTCTCAAGAAATGCTCAGCCAAGGCATTGCTTACCTCAGTTACACCAACCATGCATTGACCATTCACTTTTAAAGTTGGTGGTGGATATGTGAAGAGGTTCAATTTTCCTGCTAACTTTCTTACTTTCCTCCATACAACAGATAGTGGTGTTCTTCTATTTACTGAGATGAAAGATGACCATGACTGGCATCTAGATGCTTTTACTGCATGACAGAACTGTGCTCTACATTTCTCATAATTATGTTTTCCTCTGTAAAATGTCTAAAGCATCAAGTTAAAGCTCTTCTTGTAGTTTGGTGCAAAGTGGTGAGTTCAGATGACCACCAAGGAACTGGTCTTCATCAGAATAGACATGTGGTCCTGGGGATGAAATTAATTCCTGCTGTATGAAGTTTCATTTAACAAGTCAGTAGCATGTCTGCACTTTGGAACTCCTTTGCATTGCCTTCAATATCACTTGACTCTTGGAAAATTTCCAGTCTACTTTTTCAAGATCCCACTGTGGTGATCTCTGAATGTGTAAACTCTGGTTGGTATTAATAATTATTGGTGCACGGTCACTTGTGTGCCGGTCATATTGCGTTCTCCATTCAAAGTCAATAAGACAGTTAGGACTTGCAATAGAAAGGCTAATCCATGGCACAGTACCTGTCTAAGCATGAAAATGTGTGGGCTCTCCTATATTACAGAGTCCAACATCCTCACTTTTTATAAGTTATGATAGGAGATTGCCCTTTGTTCTGGCTAGAACATCACCTTACAGAGGATGTCTGCCATTTAAATCCCCAAGTAACATGAATGGCTGAGGGAGGTGATGAATCACGGCAACAATATCATAATACAGAATAGGAGGCGAGTATAAATGGCACATGGTGTATCTTCTCCCTACATCAATTTGCACAGCTACCACCTGCAAAGGGGTACATAGGGTAAAAGGTATTTGGGGAGTGTCATGATGGACATAAAGGAGACTTACACCGTGATTCCCGATTTACTGATCATAAGGAGTTCTATAACTCAAATATTTGCTAGGGAAGGGAGTGTTCCAGAAGGAAGGAAGCAAGACTGGCTATCTGGCCTTCCATGTGTTACATCTGATACACAGTTCCTTTGTTGGGCGAGTTGGTAGAGTTGTCGGCTAGCACTCACTAGGCCCGAGTTCGATTCTCCGGCCGGCTGATGAGGAATTAGAGGAATTTATTTCTGGTGATAGAAATTCATTTCTCGCTATAATGTGGTTCGGATTCCACAATAAACTGTGGGTCCCGTTGCTAGGTAACCAACTGGTTCTTAGCCTCGTAAAAACAAGTCTAATCCTTCGGGCCAGCCCTAGGAGAGCTGTTAATCAGCTCAGTGGTCTGGTAAAACTAAGGTATACTTAATTTTTTTTTTTTACATCTGATACAGCAAAGTGGAAATCCTTGGACACAAGGTCAGTCGCAATAGGATCACTGTGGATAAAGCGAAGCTGATGAAGATGTAGGATGCAACACCACTAATGACCAAAATGCGAGTGAGATAATTTCTATGCTTGACACTCTAATACAGGAAGTTTGTAAACAACTATGCAATTCTTGCATCACCTCTGACTGACCTTGAAGAAGAGGTGACTGAACAAGGTGGAGTAGAAGAGTCTCAACAAAAAGCATTTAAAGGACTGAAGCAGGCTTTAGGAAATGCACCAATACTATGAATACCAGAGTTCAATAAGACTTTCATCCTAAGGACAGATGCTTCAAATGAAGACCTAGAAGGCACACTAATGCAAGAGTTTGGGATGGTATATTTCTAGTTGCAACTACTGTACCATCGGAAAGGACTGCCTAGTGATAACAGTTGTAGTAAAGAGATTCCATCTTCACTTGCCTGATTGACAAGCATACCAGTAAAGCTCAGATTTGGTGCAGATTACCTCAGCAGGCTAAATTAAAATAAAGAATTATGAAATTATTTTCCTTAAATGAGGGTGTCTTATCAAAGCATAATTTATGCAATGAATAATTTTCTTTTGTATTGTTCCTCTAGCACTGTTTTCTGTTCTGGTTTTGAGAGATTGATAAGTTATATAATTTTCTCCTAAGTCCCAGAACTACTGACATAGTCTATATTAATTTCATGCACAAGTTAGGTTCAAGAAATGTTTTTTAAGACAAGTGAAATTTTGTTAGTTTCCATCTATGTTTAAAAGCATGGTATCTATAATTTTCTCAGAGTTGACCAGGATTATGTAACTTCTACTTGTGATAATGCAAGGATACACAAGAAATGCCTGGAGCTGAGTATGATTACATATTATGGCTAAGAAGCAAGAGATACAGAGAAAAGAGAAAGGACAGAAAAAGGGAAACCCTGAAATCCTCCCATTCGTCTCAAGCAAAAAGGAGAATTCAGTCTTTCAGTTCAGAGGAATTTATTTTAGTGTTAGCTGGAAGAGAGCAGCAGCTCTAAGGAGAAGACCCCTGTCAACTAGTGTCAAACCCCATCTACGAATTACATTTGGCCAAAGTGGAAATCATTTTGCGGAGGCAGTGAATAAAATTTCATATTTTAAAGCCACAGGCGACCGCTATCATAGAGACTCCTTGTGCACATTGTGTGACACAAGTGTTGGTGAGTGAACATACCAGATGATGGTAGGACAAGTGAAAAGGTAAGCCTTTGGAATAGGTGAAGCATGGAAGGCATGTGCAAAAGATTTGGAAATGAAGGGTTTCTTTGAACCCAAAGTTAGAATTGATGAAAGGATTGCTGGGCTAACTCTCCTTTATGGGAGTGATGTGTTGATGTTCGGTGCAATTGAAAGAAAAAGATTGAAACTACTGAAATAAATTGCTTATGTACATACTATACATGGAATAAAAAGAACTGAATGAGAGAGAGAGTGAGGAGATGAAAAGTGGTAAAAAGGTTAATGTAAGTGAAAAGTGTTTTGAGATGGTTTGATTATTTGGATAGATTAGTGTATAATCACAGTTTTGGGAGGAGGGACGAGAGGTCAACCTGAAAACTGCTGGGCTGATGGTGTGCCACAGGTTTGGGAATGGAAGAGCCTCAATATTTATGAAGTGACAGTAAGGATTGTAAGTCGAGGTGAACTGCACAGTGTATGAAAGTGTTTGCATACTGCTGATGAGCACTCTGGATAATGTCGCGAAAGTTTTTCTGGGACCACCTATTACTAGGAAAAGCAGTTTATTACTGAATACAAATATCGATGTCTGTGTTTGTATGGACATATTAATTGTAATATATTATAAACGAATGAACAGCCCAAAAAAGCAAATACTTCCCAAACGTTTCTCTTACCTCATTCCAAAACAGTATTTTCTTTAGATTCGGATTTATAGAACCTTTCGCCACGGGTTTCTCAACATATATATCCTGTGGAGGATCTCTTAACTGGGCAGCAATCTTGTTCTGGAACGGAAATTTGGAGTCACCAGGACCTCGAAGGGGTAGTGAAGAACTATCCTCAGGTGCCGAACTTTTGACAGAAGACTTGGCACTGTGTAAAGAATATGCAAGCTGTTCACTTTTCCACGTATTTTTAGAATCTGCAAGCATGTTGGGGGCGGGGTCTAAGAATGCTTTTGGATTCACTATATTATTATTATTATTAAAATAGTTTAACCAGACCACTGAGCTGACCATCAGCTCTCATAGGGCTGGCCCGAAGGATTAGGATGGAATGACAAGTCTAGGCTAGAAGCCTAGCACTGGGACCTAATAAGTCACTTGTCAATGATGATGAATGAAAATGAAATTAAAAGCTGTAAAAAGGTATACGCTTTCATACTGGAACACACTCATACAATAAATACATTTAAACTCATGCTTCCATACATACTCACTAAAAAGGTATATAAAAATTCAAAATAAATTAGTAAAATCATAAAATTTACTTGTTTTAAAATTCATTATTCTGCTATTTTTTTTTTTATATTTCTTCTACTCACTTCTGCACCTTCTCATAAACATTAAAAATGGGTGCTATTGAGAACGTTGAAGATTCTGACAAAATTTCTTCATCGGTCTATTTCCGAAATTTGATAATCGCTGCAGGTTATCTTTGGACATTCACACAGTATATGCTTAACTGTTACTCAGCATTACTGCAATCTGGGCATTTGGGAAGAGGGCCACATGGACTGTTCATTAAGTGTCCATGTGTCAATCGAGTATGGTCATTCGAAGACGTGTCAGAATACTGGTGCTTTGTCTTTCTCTCTGATATGATGAATCCCATTTTCCAACACTGGATTTTATCTGTTTTTATTTATTATTTTCAGGTTCTTCGTCCCATATTTTGCCATTTTTTACAAGGACTGTTTTTATATATCTTGCATAGTCACCGATAGGGATGTCTACATTTGTTCTTGTCATGTGGACCGCTTTAGCTGCTTTATCAGCTCCCTTCATTTCCTCTCTCTTAATCCCTAATACATACAGGATCCAACATATTTCAACATTTTTTCCCCTTATTATACAATTTATGGAGGAGATTTTATATGTTGCACAATATTATTTTTGGGATTATAGCTTGAATAGTTTCTCATAGCACTTCTGAGTCGCTATAAATTACAAAATTATTATATGAGACTTCAATTATTTTTATGGCTGATACTATTGCACATAACTCAGCTGTATATACAGAGGCTTTGTCTGGGAAGGAGAACTGATACGCTTGTTTTGGGATACTGCAGCATATCCCACTCGTATTGTGATTTAGATCCGTCAGTGTATATTGCGTAATGTGGACCCGATTATATGTCTACTACGTTGTCTTTGGTATTCTGAGTATATGAATGATTTTTTGATAAATATTTATGTACAATTATTTTATTCATTGTCCAAGGAGGAGGCAATTTTAACATTACAGGTAATTGTATATACATATTTAGCGGACCAACAATCTTCTAGCCCCATCAGAAAGAAGGTGATGATTGTTTATAAACACATCTCTTGTCCAACACTTGTTGGAGAATCATTTGTCTGAATTCTCAGAGCACTTTATCGTTACTAGTTTCATGGAGAGACAGAGGTAGTTCACCACATCCAACTTGTAAAGATGATGTTGGTGATGATCGAAAGCTCCTGAACATATTCTACAGACCCTCACATGGAATTGGTCTACCGTTTTCAGCACTGCATCTGATGCCGAGCCATATATTTCACTTCCATAATCAACGATAGACAGCACTGTTGCTTTATACAATAAAGTAAGGGTATGTCTATCGGCTCCCAAGTAGTGTCTTGACAGTTTTTAATAGGTTTAATGCTCTTTTTTACATTTTGATTTCATGTATGTTATGTGGGCTTTCCAGTTCATGTGAGCATTAAATACCAACTTAAAAAATTTTGCTGTTTGGCCAATTGGTATACTATGGTTTGATTTTTATGTCATTTCTTCTCTCCTTTTTCCATTTTTTGTTTTTATAAAACATGATTGCTTGGGTTTTATCTATGGAAAATTTAAAGCCTACAGATAAAGCCCATTCATCTATTTTTACTATGCTTTTGTTAATGATTCGTTCTGCATGTTTTATTCGAGATGCTGAATAATATATGGCAAAATCATCCATATACAGGCTACTTTTTACTATCATCAGTAGGTAGATTTTTACGATATCATTAATTGCTAACGTAAACAGTGTGCCACTAAGGACGCTTCCCTGTGGAACACCATTTTCTAGAGGAAATGTTCTAGACAGAACATCATCTATTCTCACCTGAAAACTGCGATGTCAAAAAGTTTTGTATAAACCTAGGTAAATGTCCACAGATGTTGTTGTTTTGTAAAGTTTTAATATAGCATACCATGTAGTATCGTATGCTTTTCAATGTCAAAAAGACAGCTGGTAATTTGTTTTCGTTCAAACCTCGGCGTATATGGTCTTCTGGGTTACAGAGAGAATCTAATGTAGATCTGTTACACTGTGACCCAAACTGAGTGGGAGTTAAAATTTTATTTCTCTCGTATGTGCCATGTGTTATCGAGCATTTACCATTTTCTCTAGTAATTTGTACAAACAATTTGTTAAAGAACAGGGTCTGTAATTGCTTTACATTACTGGGATCTTTTCCATTTAGATTGGAATACTTATGGTTTGCGCCATTCATCAGGAAATAAATTTTAAGCCATATGGTTATAAACTCTAACAAGTATGTTCTAAAGGTGCATGGCATATCATTTCAAAACAAATATTGTCACCTCCAGGGGCAGATTTATTGTCAACAGAGCAAATTCTAGCTCTTCCATACTAAATTTTCATTATAATATATATCTTCTACTGTTTTCAAAATTTATTGTTATTAATTCTATATTATTTTTCTTGTGCGGAAATGCTCATCTAAATTTGTTAAGCATTTACTTTACAAATTTCACCTATTACATTAATTTCTTTTAGATCAAGTATTCTTTCCCATCTTTTATTATGGCATGTCTAGGTGGTTTAACAGGGTACCATTTATTTTCCTGAATTTTCCCATATTTTGTATGAGTATTTTTAGAGAGATCTGATACATATTTTTCCATGAAATGATTCTTCCTGAATTACTTCTCTTTAAACTTTGCAGATATTTTATTATAAAGAGGTTTTAATGTATCACTCTATCAATAATATAGTTAGTTTTTTGTAAGGTTCCTCACTAATATCGGCAAAGTTTTGTTTAATTTACTGAATTTTCTATTCAAATTATTAGTCGTCTTCCAACCTGGTGTTTTAGTTTTGACACTGTTAGTTTTTCAGACCACCATGGACTTTGTGGTTTTGTTGGATGAGATTTGGATTTGGTATTGCTTGATTAGCAGCATTTTAAAGAAATCACCAAGAAATTCATTAGTTTCATTATGGTCTTTCAAATACCAAATGGTGGATATTCCTGGTGTGAATTCATATTGTTCCCAATCTGCTTTATAAATGTTACATCAGGGCATGTTTGATGGGTTATTTTGCAATAGCAGAATTAATATGGGGAAATGATCAATGAAAGTAAGCTGTTCCACTGTATTCTTAGCTTAATCTATTTAATATGTTTGTTGTACATAGAGTTAGGTCGATTGAGGAATATGTTCCATGTGTTTTAGAAAATATGTGCTGATTTCTGTTATCATTTATATAGCACATGTCATATGAATCTATGAATTCTTATTTTATTTCCTGTTTCTATTTGATTCTGTACAATTACAGTCCCACATTGGGTTGTGGGCATAAAATCACCTACTATTAACGTTGGTTCCTTAGTATTATTAAGTAACTCTTTTGAGTTTGTCAACGCCATAATTTTTATTAGGTTGATTGTACAAATTATGAATTACATAATTATCGTTTTTTATTCGTATTCTAATACTCGACGTTTGCAAATCAGTAAAGTTTACAGGTACTTTGTCATAACATACTTTGTTATGTACATATATAGCAGTTCCTAAATTCCTTCTTCCTCTCTAGATGAAGATGCTAAGGTATATTTACCTATCGTTTCATTGTTTGTTGACATGTTGCAAAACATAATATCATTGGTTCATATTCTTCTTTTAATAACCGCTGTATTTCTCCTAGGTAATCGTCTGTAGACCATTTACGTTCCATTGTATAATATAAGTATTGAAAATATATTTTTTTATAGCGGCCGGGTTTTACTCTCTTTTTTTATATTGTCAATTTGGAATTGTTCTAATAATTTACTCACGACATTCATCTGTTTTTCCTTATAATAGACTAAGTGCTCAATGCACATGCACCCTTTTTCATGGTTACTCAAATCTGTGTTTTCTTTTTTCATATTTCATAAAATTATGTAATGTTTGTTAAAGCATCTTTTGTTATGCTTGTTGTTATTGCATAATTCAATGAAACCATCATTACATCCTTAAGCATGCTATTATCATGCGGCTTCTCTTTTCATTTGCTCTGTACCAATTGTATGAGAAGGAGTAATCTCTTCTCCTTGAGTTACAATCATTATCATCTGGCTTGCATGATTCTCTTCACTCTTCAGTCTTCTGACATTTGCCTTCATAGGTTCTATTATTATTTTAGGAGATAAGGGTATATTCTTAGCTTGTTTTTGTTTTTGTTCTTTCATCTCCTCTTTATCTTTGGTTTAACCGATGTTTCTCTAATAATAGTTGGTTTCTTCGTTTGGTGGTGTTCTCTCCAAAGGCCTTTTTTTATCTTTACTTCAGCTCATCTCTCACCCTCTCTCTGTTAATTTTTAGTAGTAGACTTCTGTGTGTCTATTTTGTATTAATATTTCAAATGAATTGATAAAATATTATCCATCTCATTTGTAATTGGTTTTTATTCTCTATTTTATTTTTTATTTCTAAATTATTAATTTTTTCGAGATTTACTTTTCTGTGCTCTGTTATTTCTATCTGTTTCGTTTTGTTTCATTTTTGCTCTTGTTATTGAGGAATATGTAAATGTTTCTAGATGGATCTTTGCATTCTCTCACTTTAATTCCAATTTAGCCTCTCTGGAGGACATCCCTGTTCGTTCTTGTAAATATTTCAGTTCTGTATTGTATATGTAGTACACACACTTTTGGATCTAGCATGATGATCCTGTCCACAGTTTACACATTTTGGTTCACTACATTTCATTGTGTGGTATGTCTGTCAGATCCACAATACACATACAGGTTCATTATTACAGTTTTTTCTTCTTTGTGTGTCCATACTAATACAATTCTTGACATTGTAGTGTTTAAAACATAAGGCCTCAGTTCCTATTTTGGCCCAAATTTTTTTGTTTTTTGAGGTAACCTTGGCCTCAAATTTTATTTTGCAATTTTAATGCCTTATTATTTTGTTTACTTGGTATTGTATATACCTACAGTCTTGGATTTTGGTATATCTCATTTCTAAGAGTCCAACAGTATATTTTTGTCAACTGGTCTGTCATTATTTTCAGGAAGTACAATAGTACCCTGAATGCTAGTCTATAGTGTCATGCTTTTACTTTACATTTATATTGTCAACACTTTTATTGATAGATAGTCTCAGACTGAGTTTTTGTCAGGGTTTCTATAATACGTCGTCATTTTTGATTTGTCTAAACGATACTTGTCGTTGGAGTGTCTTTTAATAAGAAGTTTTCTAACTTTGTGGCTGAGATTTGCTGCCCTGTTCTTATATCAGAAACCTAGACCAACTTCCACCCCAAAGGAGTCAAAGCAAGTCAAGGTTGGGTCATGATGATATTTACTTTTTGATTTAATGAGTACTTGGAGAGTAGGGGTTCCAGTGTATTTACATTTCTAGATTCTTGTTTGTTTTTTCCAAAGAAAGGTTGTTACAGGAGGTCTCCAGTGGTCGTCATTCGTGCCAAGTCACTACCATCAATGGGCCCAGGGGTACTGAATCTTTAATTTCACTTTACCATAAAGATTTGGAGGGAGGAGAAAAAAAAAAAAAAAGTAAACCTGAAAACCTTAAAAAGATATCATCAGCCTTTCATGGAGTTCATTCCTCCACTAATGGCACAAGTGAGAACCGACTCCCAAATGTCCGCATCCCTACCCTACCCCAAAGGGGATGGCACAACATGATTAGAGTGGCTCAAGTGTAAGCCAACCCCGCTTGATAGGACTGAGAGCATTACTTAGAATACAATCATCCCCAATCTTAATCACATTATGGGCAAACTGACAGAATGCCGAGAGTCCTATTCCCAGAACTAGACCTCTGGAATCCGTGGTCCAGTCCGTAGAATAGTTCTGCCTGTCCCAGGTCCGAAACATTATCGGGCAGTTGATGTCCTGCCACGGTTCACTATTTAGCTTCGGATATAAACCCAATCCAGTTAAGATACCTTTCCTATTTACCAGGTCCAAGAAATTTGTACGAAAGTGAAAAAATATCCACTTACTTAAATCGAAAGGTTTGTAGGTGATCGTCAGGGCCCGGGCTCTTATTCTTCGTAAGAACGAAGAAGAAAAGCCAGGGCCCCTTATCCCCTCACCACGTGAAGGAACCTACTTCGAGGGGTGGATTCACTATAAACGTAATTTAAAATGAATAATGAACTGAAACATGTAGGAGTGGTGCCAGAAGGGTTATAGGCTCCGGGTTCACAGCAAGATTTTAAGGATGAGGTTGCAAGCTACATGACTTCTTGGTCTAAGCTGACACTGGTACCCCATTCATACCTGGGTTGCCTGGCCCAAAGTTCTACCACTGAGCTGCAGCACTCAAACGCATACTGGGGGTGGGTTCATACAAAATTCAACTGTTAAAATAGGAATGTGGCAGTGGCCACTGTATTGCACTCTTACCCTGGAACCACCTCCTGTCAGGAAAAATGACTCAGTGTTGACAAAAACTGTAATAAGAAAAAAGAATCAACGAGATCCAATGTATTTCACACACACACACACACACACACACACACACACACACACACACACACACACATATATATATATATATATATATATATATATATATATATATATATATATATATATATATATATATATATATATATATATATATATTAGTGAAGTCACTGAATTTTTATTTATGGTAAAGAAATACAAGTCATAGCCGCTGCTGAGTATGGACCATGTGCGTCTGACAGAGAGAGATATCCTTACTGATTGGCTTAAGAGGTTGTTATTATGTTACCTTTGTCTGACCTTTCAAACTTTCACCTCTCTGTTTTTAAGTTCTAGAATCCTTCCAGACCGAACTGCCACTGCTGCTCTGTGACAGTTCACAAGTAAATCTTTGACAGAGGCGAAAGAAGCTCGTCCCCACTGCGATAACGGGGAGACGGAAAATGAAAAAGTTATAGCGGATTAAAATCAGCTGTCACCTGCGAATTTTCAACGGGCGGTCTCAATGCCTCAATTTATTACTCCTGCTCCTGATGCCCTGAGGTCGCAAAAACAGGGCAAGAAGGCTCGCCTACAAGCTGTCCTAAGGTTTCTACATGAATGTCAAAGAATAAATTAAGAGGTAGATTATTTTTTTCATTTGTGTATCTCCATCCTAGTACCGTTTCTTTGTTGCAGTTTCGAGAATACCAACATCTTTCATTTTCTGGAACATTCGGGAATTTCAGTTAGATACATTATTGTCCCACAGACATTTATTTTTGAAGACATAATTGCTTAGTAAGGTGTTAGAAGAGATTGATATATATTTTATTCATTTAAAAGCATATTAATTGTGATTTTTCTAGAGGCTTTACATATGTTTATTCGAGATATTTCAAGGCTGGCCGATTTCGCCAACATCACATAATATTTATTCACTGTGGGAATGTGTGTGTATATATGCATGAATTTTTGAGAGTTGGGGGCGATCATAATTTAGTAGCCCGGACCTGGTATACCTACAGAGAGAGAGAGAGAGAGAGAGAGAGAGAGAGAGAGAGAGAGAGAGAGAGAGAGAAGATAAAGCAAAAGGCTGACAAGACCGAAGGCAAGGCAAGTCTCACAAAGCCCAATCATCTCACACTGAAGATGAATAGAGTGCTTTCAGTTCAATGACATTTATCTTAGTGTTTCACTTCGAGAGAGGAGCTGTACATAGAGCAATCCTTGACAGACCTCTTTCGCAAATGCGGTCTGCTATTAGTTATTGTTATCTCCAGGATTACATACTTTTCAACTGCTGTAAATAAACTTTGTTTTTATGCAAACTTCATGTTTTAATCCCATCTAGTAAAAAGCCATGCCCTTGACGAACTGTTCTGAACACCACTGAGTGCAAAAAAGGCTCTGACTAATGAAACCCCCGACTTAAACATAGGTCTGCCCGCCTGAATTTTGAAATTCAACATATGACAGTCCTGGTTTCCTTAGGCCTTATTTTGGGTACCCTCTCATAGACTTAGACAGCAGAAACTTATGAGAGAACGGCAAGAAGCCAGAACAACGCATGAATGTTGAACAACAGTGATTCCAGTAATAAACTGAGATGTCTAGAGCAATGGTTCCCAACCTTTTTTGTCCCGTTCCCCCTTTTCCAGTCACTTTTTCACCTGTGGACCCCTACAACGAAACAGGTTAAGCCAGCAAAATTAATAAAAGATTTTTCTGCAAAAAATGAATATATTCATGTAAAATGCCTTGCATTGTTATGCTGATTAAGCTGTAGGCCTATTTATATGAAATCAGAAAACATTCCGTTCAGCACTTTTTTATTTAAGTAAAATACATAGGAAAAATGTTATGTTAATGTTGTTATAGTTGTAGGTATTGTACGCAAAAACTATCTTTATAATACTCGTCCTATTTTTGAGCTTGCAAGCACATGTATGAATAAAAAAAATAAAAAAAACCTGTATGAATAAAACACATGTATGAATAAAACACCAAAAAATCACAAAAACAGCAGTGAATGAAACTTTTCATTGGTTGCAAAAAAGTATGTCTCTATATTTCTCAATGGGACTTTAATGGTTGTTTTTGAGCAACCAGCTCATGAATCCTTGGCTCAGTGGCAGCCAGTGCACATCTCAAGTCATCATCCACAGACAGCTTGTTCCTTGATTTTGTTTTTATTGCAAATAATGAAGAAAACCCACTTTCGCACAGGTAGGTTGAAGCAAAAGGCAAAAGAACTCGAACTGCCAGATCACTTATTTTTGGATATGATTCCATCATTGAACACCAGAAGCTAGACAAGGAGTTTGACTGGAACACATTCTTGGCTGTTGAATCGTGGATAAGCTCAATGAACTCTTCTTGTGCGTCTTCTAACACATCATCAATCTGACATAAGAACTGATTTTTTGCTAATCCTGCATGCTGAGGGCTTAAGTCAGGAAAGCAACGGCGAAATTCATCATCTAGCTGAGACAAGTGATCCATGATTTCCTTGGACAAGGTGCTTGAAAGCTGACCATCAGCAAGAACTTCATTCAATGATGGAAACATCATAAATTTTCCTACACTCACTCTCTTCTTATGCAGCTCCAATTTGGCCAAAAATGCATGTATTGAGTCACAGTGGCTGAGCAAGTTTGAATCCTTTCCTTGGAGTCTCAAGTTCAGCTGGTTGAAGATTTCACATATGTCCACAAGATAAGCAAGGCGGAGCTCAAAGTGTTCTGATTTCAATATCCCCAACAGGTCACATTTTTTCTGTACATCAAGAAACATTTCAACTCCCTGGCGAAGAGGGAAGAAGCGGGACAAAAATCTCCCTGCAGACAACCACCTGACGGATGTATAAAAGAGCAAGGAACTATGTTCGGATTCCATGTCATGACACAGTTGCTAGAACAGTCTCGTGTTGAGGGCAGAGTTTTTCACATAGTTCACGACCTTGACAGTACCAGTGAAAATTCATATATCACGTATATTCATGACACTCGTCATTTCAGGAGGCAATAAATCTTCCTGTCATCTCTATGGACCCCTTGAAATTCTTCCATGGACCCCTGGTTGGGAACCACTGGTCTAGAGGGTGACCCACTCGGACACTGGGCATGGCGCCCTCAGTCTTGCCTACCTTTCAAGAGTCGTGAGACCTGTTGGCCACAGTCCTTCAACCAATCGAACTTAATTTGTCCCAGTGCCACTACCAGTCACGAGAAGTCTACGCTACAATGCCATGCCTTGAGAAACACCGAAAACACACAAGCCAGTAACTTTATTACTTAATGCAGCTGACCAATGTTAAAAGTGTTTTCATTAAACAATCATTCATTTGTTATAACCAAGTTTACTGATGCTATTTGCTGATTTAGCATTTTTATTGGAGACTGATTAGGGAAGAGCTGGTAAAAATGTTTGCGTGTAGAACCATAAGCCTGTAGTTTTATTAAAGCCATTGGAATTGGTCTTTTGTCATAAGAGAGTCACGCTATCTGTGTTTTAAATACTGAATAATGTTGTAACAGTTTTGAGATTGACTGATTAATTGTGGGTTATCTGGTAACAGTATTGAGAGCGTTTCTTTTTGTTCCATTGTAATGCTGAGAGTAACAACGTGTTGGGTATTAATAAAATTAAGAAATGAGTCAGGATTGAAATCAGGCTTAGAAAGGCAAACGTGTCATCCACGTAACGTTTATAAAATAAAGGACGCCAGGTAGAGGGATGACACGTCTGCCCTTTTTCAGTCTGATTTCAATCCTGATTCATTTCTTAAATTCATTAAAACCCATCATCAAAATATCAATTTCACAGTACAAAAAGAGGATCTTAAAGCACTGCCCTTTTTGTTTGTAAGTTTTCAGAAATAATGTCGGGTTTCATAACAGTATTTTCAGGAAAAATGCTTTTATAGGTCTAGGGATTAATTTTTATAGTTCCTGTTATTTTAATTTTACATTAAAATTTTATATCCTCTCCCCTCCACAGGGCTTTATCCTTGATATCCTCTTGGAGCTCTTTCCACGAAGAGATTAACTTCCTCGTACAATTTTCCAAAAACAATAGTTTTCCAGTAAAGTACTTTTATAGATCCCTCAAGAACTTTCATCACTGTAAATTACATAGTTCCCCATTAGTGCATAACGTCCCTAAATTGATTTTTTATGCTATGTTTCCTTTCATTTACAATAATAAGTTTCGAAGCAAGTTAATTAACCTATTAAATAAAGAATTGCTAGCAGTTAATTTCAAACTTATAAAAAAAAAGCCCTTTAACAATAGGATATTTTTTCAGGTATAAGGACAGATTGGCTCCGCTTTTGTCTTCCAGCATCGTATATAAGTACACATGTCCCAATTGTTCAGGGGAATTTACGCTGGATGCACGAAACGATTGCTACAAAGTTCGATTCCGCTATCATCAGGGAGTCAGATTCAGGACTTGATGCAGACTGCCCAGGTCCGAAGCTTCCAACATACGTAATCACGCATTGCACGGCAAGACTAACATTAACCATGCAGATTTTAAAATCATTTCATCCACGCAAGAAGAGGGGGAACTAACTATGTTAGAGTTCATCCTAATAACAACTACCACCCACTTGTTAAACACCCAGACAACCTCCACGCGGCTATTCATTGCATAATTAGCAGTTTGTTTATGTTTTGGTCTGCACTGCAACTTTTACTTACTCTACGTTTTTAGAAGTTTTATTTTCTTTTTAGCTCAGTTTAGGTGGGTCATGTCAGTGTTTTTAGTGATATTTTAAAATACTTTCATATTTAATTTTTCCTAAATTTTTTTACATTTTCTTGTAAAATTTCAAGTCTTTTTGTAAACTGCAGCCTTGATGATGCTATGGGATATTGCGAAACGCCGTCGGCAAGAATAAACTGTTTTGATATAGATATGCCTTTCCTAGATGCCCTTGATGTATATATATATATATATATATATATATATATATATATATATATATATATATATATATATATATATATATATATATATATATATGTATATATATATGTATGTATATATATAATGGCTGTATCAAAGGAACTATACTCACTTGGTTGATAATAATTTATCCTCAATTGTCAGTGATTGATTTGTAAAATCATCTCCATTTGTTTTCAAGTCTTCCTAAATGGGGGATTTCTATTAAACGTAAAATAACTCGAAAATTATCTGCTCTTTTTCTGGTTTACACTAATGTGTGCATATTTTTAATATAATAATAATAATAATAATAATAATAATAATAATAATAATAATAATAATAATAATAATAATAATAATAATAATATTGAGAAATGCATATTTTACGAATATCTTATATGGTATAAAGACCTGTTGAATTTAAATCCACATCACATTAAAATGTCAAATTTAAAGTCAGGAACCTGTGAGCCATCAGTATCGTTTTTTTTTACTTGGTTAACATAAAGAGAATGACTGAGTTATGAAATTTTGGCTGTCAAGATGGTGCGCTTATTACATCAATTATTACATATATATATATATATATTTTTTTCTTCACACACACACACACACACACACACACACACACACACACACACATATATATACATATATATATATATATATATATATATATATATATATATATATATATATATATATATATATATGGGTGTGTTTGTGTAATGTAAATAATAACTCCATAGCTTATGAAAAGTAAAATCTACCATTAAGATAATTTAACTGTATTTTTTTTTACTGGCTTACTGTAGGAAAGACTGGTAAGGATTTATATGAATTACAATTTTGATATTGTGCTTGGCTATCTTCAATAAACACACACACACATATGTATATAGATATATATTATACACACACACACACACACACACACACACACACACACACACATATATATATATATATATATATATATATATATATATATATATATATATATATATATATATATATATATATATATAAATATATATATTATATCACAGACTGTCCTAGGCTTTTCGTTTTCTGGTTCTGTGTGTGTGTGAATGTTCCCTAGAACATGCACGCACAAATTTTTGCCGGATTAGTGACAACTTTTTATGCAGATTATAAAAGTTGTGAATATTCATTGTGAACATTCATTCACAATTCCAACATTTATACATACAGGTAAGTTATACCTAAAGCTTCAATCCCGAAAGGTGTTCATCTTTTTAATTCTTCGACCAATCACCGCTTAGGTCTAATTTTCCTTCGCAAGGCGAGACACAGGGGATGTAAATCCAGACTGTAAGTCGGATTTATGTAATAGGAGCCCCACTAACCAGTTAGTGACAACGCCTACAGCTGTGTTAACAGTTCACAATCTGAGCAATTGACATTTTTCTGTTGTTTTCGTGAATATTTTTCGACTGTTGGAGGTCCTAATACTGTACCTGGAGTGTCAGAGAGAATGATGACTCGTACTAGGTAGGAAGCGGAGACTTCCGCCTACCGGCTATTTTACCGACGAGGCTCGCCCTCCATCAGCGAAGAGTAGCACCGGAAAAAATGTGGCAACCCCAGCTGGATCCTCTCATCCAACTTCCCCTTCTGCTTCCACCTCCTTCTCCTCCCCACAACCTTCTCTTCGTCAGGCCTTGACGTCCTCCTCCCTCCCCCGCCTCCTCAATTTTCATCTCTTCCTCCAGTCTAGGAAACGAATGAATTGAGTTCCTACCACTTCTTAAGTTTAGAGCGCTACCAGCCGATGGAAGGATTTCTTATGCTGCATGGAATGGAATACAGAATTTAGGCCAAAGGCCCAACGCTGGGACCTGTGGGGTCATTCAGAGCGGAAAGGAAAATTGAGAGTAGAAAGGTTTGAAAGGTGTAACGTGAGGAAGACCTCGCAGTTGCACTATGAAACAAATGTTAGGAGAGGATGAATAGCAAGATGGAAGAAAGAGAATATGAATAGAGGTACGTACAGGAAAATGAATGAATGGGGTTGCAGCTAGGGGCCGAAGGGACGCTGCAAAGAACCTTAAGTAATGCTTACAGTGCACAGCGTGAGGTGCACAGACGGTACTACCCTCCTGCGCCGCAAGTGTTGTCCTTGAGACCGAATTACCGAGAATTCATGGTTACATTGAAGGAATGAGCAACAGTCGACCTTCTGAAGGCCATCACGGATTTCAAGTTGTTAAACCCAAATGAAAATTTAAACAAGGCCATCATAGAGCATCCTGTAATCTTACAATTTTTTTTTTATTAAGCTGGCTCTATGCCAGATCGGGTTCATGCTCATAGAGCATCCTGTAATCGTACAATCTGTTTTTGATTAAGCTGGCTTTATGCCAACTGAGGCTCCTGCTCATAGAGACGTACACTGTTGACGCAGGGATGTGTAACCAGACATCAAGGATAGTGATAGCTATCTTCAGAAGACCAGTTCCGAGCCAAATATGGCTCAAAATATGGGGATACGTTCCAGCAGAAGACTATGCACCAGAGTCTCTCAGGTGCTTCCGTTGCCAGCGTTATGGCCATCGCCAAACTGGGGCAGAGGAGCCATAATTTATGGAATTTGCAATAAAATGCATGAAACCAAGAACTGTCTGGATAAAATCAAGAAAGGGGAACCTACCACGCCCAAGTTCAGAACGACTTCATAAATGGTACAAACACTGCAGGGCAAGACTGGCGTGCATTACACAATTTCAAACCAAGATGCACCCATTAAAATCGACACCCACACGTGTAACTACCCCGCAGCCAACGGCCTAACCTTCTTGGTCTCCTAGTTCCAACCCCCTCACCTCGTACCTCAAAATCATCCTGTAAATGTCGTTGCTATTGTTCTATATCCCAGTCCTCTCCTCGATTCGGGAACATACAAAGGGGTTCATGCGACTGTCCAGAATGCAGGCCTACCTTTTCCTGCAAAGCATCGTGGAAGTCATCAGTGGAATAACTTGGGCAGACCCTTGGGATGTAATGAGCCATATCTGTCAATTCCTAAATAAGGCTGAATAAGCTTCTGGCATTCCCGGATTCACTTTCGGCTCCGATGATTTTTCCCGGCAAGCAGTACTTTGGCAGTTGTTAATCACTTTTAATTGGCAGTTGCCCTGTTGCTCCTTCTAATGCTTTTCCTTTCCATATTCTCCCGCTTAACGTTTAGCGACTGAATCCTTCAACTATTGCTGTCTTCCACGGAGGCTGTTACCTCTTTTCTTCATCGCCTTACTGATGGGGATAAAAACAAAAAATTATATACTAACATTCTGCAGTCCTCCTTTGAGGGGCAAACAAGCCAAGTGCCATTGCACTGTGACAGCACACAGCTCTCCTGGAGGAGCAAACCAACCGCATGTCTTCCCTCCAGTTGACGTAAAATAAGACCCCATTTCCCCTAAACGAATATTTTTTCATTTAGTCCACCGATCCCTGCTCATTATTCGATGCTTTTTTTTATTTCCTTTCAAAGTAAGTTAAATACGGTATTGAATCTCGTAGAGTATTGATTTTAGCGTTTAAGATTTATTTTTTTAAAAATTTCCTTATGAGCCATCTACGACTGGCCAGAGCTCGCTACTGTCAATCTTTTTCTCCTATCGACGGGTACTAAAGGTTTAAATGGTTTTGTAATTATGCCTGATGAACATTTCATTTCATAGCCATATTTTCACTTTTCACACCATTAATTTTACTCATTTTATTCATCACCATTTTATCACTTCAGTCACTGAATGAGACTTATGGGATGCTGTATGAGCAAGAGCCCGTGCTGGTATAACGCCACCTTAAGAAACAACAACAACAACGGAGTGTAGGGGTTACGAACAGCTCTGAGCAAGAGCCCTTGCTGGTAAAAAGGTAACATAATATAAAACAAGATTAAGAGCTTACGGGAAGTTCTGTGAGTAAGAGCCCGTGCTGGCATGAAGCCAGAATAATAAAAAAAAGACTGGAAGAACTTACAGGCTGCTATATGAACAACAGCCCGTACAGGCATAAAGCCAGCTTAATCAAAAACAAGCCCTTCGTTGGCCGAGTCGGTTGAGCTTCAGACTGTCACTCGATGGGCCGGAGTTCAATTCCTGCGGCCGGCTGATGAAGAGTTAGAGGAATTTATTTCTGGTGATAGAAATTCATTTCTCGCTATAATGTAGTTCGGATTCCACAATAAGCTGTAGGTCCCGTTGCTAAGTAACCAATCGGTTCTTAGCCACGTAAAATAAGTCTAATCCTTCGAGCCAGCCCTAGGAGAGCTGTTAATCAGCTCACTGGCCTGGTAAAACTAAGGTATACTTACTTATTTAATCAAAAACAAGATTGTAAGATTACAAGATGCTCTATGAGCATGAGCCAGAGCTGGCATAAAGCCAGCTTAATAAAAAAAAAGACTAAGATTGTAAGATTACGTGCTGCTCTACGAGCAGGAGCCTCAGTTGGCATAAAGCCAGCTTTATCAAACATAAGATTGTAAGACACTCTATGAGCATGAGCCCAAACTGGCATAAAGCCAGCTTAATCAAAATCAAGATTGTGAGATTACAAGATGCTCTATGAGCAGGAGCCCGAGTTGGCATAAAGCCAGCTTAATCAAAAACAAGATTGTAAGATTACGGGATTCTCTACGAGCATGAGCCCGAACTGGCATAAAGCCAGCTAAATCAAAAACGAGATTGTAAGATTGCAGGATGCTCTATGAGCAGGAGCCCGAGTTGGCATAAACCCAGCTTTATCAAACATAAGATTGTAAGACACTCTATGAGCATGAGCCCGAACTGGCATAAAGCCAGCATAATCAAAATCAAGACTGTAAGATTACAAGATGCTCTATGAGCAGGAGCCTCAATTGGCATAAAGCCAGCTTAACCAAAAACAGATTGTACGATTACAGGATGCTCTATGAGCATGAACCCGAACTGGCATAAAGCCAGCTTTATACAAAAAAAAAAAAAGATTGTAAGATTACGGGATGCTCTATGAGCATGAGCCCGAGTTGGCAAAAAGCCAGCTTAATCAAAAGCAAGATTGTAAGATTACGGGATGCTCTATGAGCATGAGGACGAACTGGCATAAAGCCAGCTTAATCAAAAACAAGATTATAAGATTACAGGATGCTCTATGAGCAAGAGCCTGAACTGGCATAAAGCCAACTAAATCAAAAACAAGATTGTAAGATTACAAGATGCTCTATGAGCAGGAGCCTCAGTTGGCATAAAGCCAGCTTAATCAAAAACAGATTGTACAATTACAGGATGCTCTATGAGCATGAACCCGAACTGGCATAGAGCCAGCTTAATAAAAAAAAAAAGATTGTAAGATTACAGGATGCTCTATGAGCATGAGCCCGGGCTGGCATAAAGCCAGCTTAATCAAAAACCAGATTGTAAGATTGCAGGATGCTCTATGAGCATGAGGACGAACTGGCAATAAAGCCAGCTAAGTCAAAAACAAGATTGTAAGATTATGGGATGCTCTATGAGCAGAAGCCCTAGTTCACATAAAGCCAGCTTAACCAAAAACAAGATTGTAAGATTACGGGATGCTCTACGAGCATGAGCCCGAGCTGGCATAAAGCCAGCTTAATCAAAAACAATGATGTAAGACTACAAGATGCTCTATGAGTATGAGGCCAAGTTGGCGTAAAGCCACGTTAATCAAAAACAAGATTGTAAGATTATGGGATGCTCTATGAGCAGGAGCCCAAGTTGGCATAAAGCCAGCTTAATCCCGAACAAGAAGATTGTAAGATTACGGGATGCTCTATGAGCAGGAGCCCGAGTTGGTATAGAGCCAACTTAATCAAAAACAAAATGGTAAGATTACGGGATGCTCTATGAGCATTAACCCAAACTGGCATAAAGGCATCTTAATCAAAAACAAGATTGCAATATTACAGGTTGCTCTACGAACATGAGCCCGAACTGGCATAATGCCAGCTATTTAAAAAAAAAAAGATTTTAAGATTACGGGATGCTCTATGAGCATGAGCACGAGTTGCCATAAAGCCAACTTAATCAAAAACAAGATTGTAAGATTATGGGATGTTCTATGAGCATGAGCCCGAGCAGCCATAAAGCCAGCTTAATCAAAAAGAAGATTCTAAGATTACAGGATGCTCTATGAGCATGAACGCAAGTTGCCATAAACCAAGCTTAATCCAAAACAAGACTAAGATTAGCTGCTGCTCTATGAGCATGAGCCCAAACTGGCATAATGCCAGCTTAATCAAAAACAAGATTGTAAGATTACGAGATGCTCTATGAGCATGAGTCCGAGTTGGCATAAAGGCAGCTTAATAAAAAAAAGGATTGCAATATTACAGGTTGTTCTACGAACATGAGCCCGAACTGGCATAATGCCAGCTATATAAAAATAAAAAAGATTTTAAGATTACGGGATGCTCTATGAGCATGAGCACGAGTTGGCATAAAGCCAACTTGATCAAAAACAAGATTGAAAGATTACATGCTGCTCTATGAGCATGAGCCCATGTTGGCATAAAGCCAACTTAATAAAAAACAAGATTGTAAGATTACGGGATGCTCTATGAGCATGAACGCAAGTTGCGATAAAGCAAGCTTAATCAAAAACAAGACTAAGATTAGCTGCTGCTCTATGAGCATGAGCCCAAACTGGCATAATGACAGCTTAATCAAAAACAAGAGTGTAAGATTACCAGATGCTCTATGAGCAAGAGCCCGAAGTGGCTTATGCCAGCTTAATCAAAAACAAGATTGTAAGATTACGGGATACTCTATGAGCAGGAGCCCGAACTGGCATGAAGCCAGCTTAATAAAAAACAAAGTTGTTAGATTACAAGAGGCTCTATGAGCATGAGTCCGATTTGGCATAAAGCCAGATTAATAAAAAACAAGATTGTAAGATTACAAGATTCTCCATGAGATAGGGCCCGAGTTGGCATAAAGTCAGCTTAATCAAAAACAAGATTGTAAGATTACAAAATGCTCTATGAGCATGAAGACGAACTGGCATAGAGTCAGTTTAATCAAAAACAAGATTGTAAGATTACAGGATGCTCTATGAGAATGAGGCCGAACAGGCATAAAGCCAGCTTAATCAAAAACAAGATTGTAAGATAACAGGATGCTCTATGAGCATGAGCCCGAACTGGCATAAAGCCAGCTTAATCAAAAACAAGACTGCAAGGTTACAAGATGCTCTATGAGCATGAGGCCGAGTTTGTAAAAAGCCAGCTTAATCAAAAACGAGAGTTGAAGATTATGGGATGCTATATGAGCATGAGCCCGAGTTGGCATAAAGGCAGCGTAATTGAAAACAAGATAGTAAGATTAGGGGATGCTCTATGAGAAGGAGCCCGAGCTGGCATAAAGCCAGCTTAGTCAAAAACAGGATTGTAAGATTAGGTGCTGCTCTATGAGCATGAGCCCGAGCTGCCATGAAGCCAGCTTAACCAAAACAGGATTGCAAGATTATGTGCTGCTCTATGAGCATGGGTCCGAGCTGGCATAAAGGCAGCTTAATCAAAAACAAGATTGAAAGATTACGTGCTGCTCTATGAACAGGAGCCCAAGTTGGCATAAAGCTAACTTAATCAAAACCAAGAATGGAAGATTATGGGATGCTCTATAAGCATGGGCCCGAGCTTCCGTAAAGCCAGCTTAATCAAATACAAGATTGTAAGATTATGTGCTGCTCTTTGAACATGAGCCTGAGCTGGCATAAAGCCAGCTTAATCAAAAACAAGATTGAAAGATTACGGGAAGCTCTATGAGAAGGAGCCTGAGCTGGCATAAAGCCAGATTAATAAAGAACAAGAATGTAAGATTACAAGATGCTCTATGAGCATGAGCCCGAGTTGGCATATGGCCAGCTGAATCAAAAACAAGATTGTAAGATTAAGTGCTGCTCTATAAGCATAGGTCCGAACTGGCATGAAGCCAGTTTAATCAAAAACAAGATTGTAAAATTACAGGATGCTCTAAGATCATGAGCCCGAACTGGCATAAAGCCAGCTTAATCAAAAACAAGATTGAAAGATTACGGGATGCTCTATGAACAGGAATCCAAGTTGGCATAAAGCCAACTTAATGAAAAACAAGATTGAAAGATTACCTGCTGCTCTATGAGCATGAGCCCAAGTTGGCATAAAGGCAGCTTAATCAAAAACAAGATTGAAAGATTATGTGCTGCTATTTGAACAGGAGCCCAATTTGGCATAAAGCCAACTTAATAAAAAACAAGATTGTAAGATTATGGGATGCTCTATGAGCATGAGCCCGAGCTGCTGTAAAGCCAGCTTAACCAAAAACAAGATTGAAAGATTATTTGCTGCTATTTGAACAGGAGAACGAGGTGGCATCAAGCCAGCTTAATAAAAAACAAGATTGAAAGATTACCGGATGGTCTATAAGAAGGAGTCCGATTTGGCATAAAGCCAGCTTAATCAAAAACAAGATTGAAAGATTACGGGATGCTGTATGAGCATGAGCCCGAGCTGCCACAAAGCCAGCTTAATTAAAAACTTGATTGAAAGATTACAGGATGCTCTATAAGAAGGAGCCCAAGTTGGCATAAAGCCAGCTTGATCAAAAACAAGATTGTACGATAATGGGATGCTCTATGAGCAGGAGCCCGAGTGGACAAAAACCCAGCTTAATCAAAAACACAATTGTAATATTATGTGCTGCTCCTTGAACAGAAGTCCGAGCTGGCACAAACCCAGCTTAATTGAAAAGAAGATTGAAAGATTACGGGATGCTCTATGAGCATGAGCCCGAGTTGGCATAAAGCCAGTTTAATGAAAAACAGGATTGAAAGATTACGGGATGCCGTATGAGCATGAGCCAGAGCTGCCATAAAGCCAGCTTAATCAAAAACAAGATTGAAAGATTACAGGATGCTCTATAAGAAGGAGCCCGAGTTGGCATAAAGCCAGCTTAATCAAAAACAAGATTGTAAGATAATGGGATGCTCTATGAGCAGGAGCCCGAGTTGGCAAAAAGCCAGCTTAATCAAAAACATGATTGTAAGATTACCTACTGCTCTATGAGCAGGAGCCCGAGTTGGCATAGAGTCAGCTTAATCAAAAACAAGATTGTAAAATTACGGGATGCTCTATGAGAAGGAGTGTGAGTTGGCGTGAAGCCAGCTTAATAAAAAATAAGATTTTAAGATTAAAAGATGCTGTATGAGAGAGAGCCCGAGCTGCCATAACGCCAGCTTAATCAAAAACAGGATTGTAAGATTATGTGCTGCTCTATGAGCATGGGTCCGAGCTGGCATAAAGCCAGCTTAATCAAAAACAAGATTTTAAGTTTACAGGATGCTCTATGAGCATGAGCCTGAACTGGCATAAAGGCAGCTTAATCAAAAACAAGATTGTAAGATTACAAGATGCTCTATGAACATGAGCCTGAACTGGCATAAAGCCAGCTTAATCAAAAACAAGATTGTAAGATTACAGGATGCTGTATGAGCATGAGCCCGAGTTGGGATAAAAAACAGCTTAATCAAAAACGAGATTGAAGATTACAGGATGCTCTATGAGCAGGAGTCCGAATTGATATAAAGCCAGCTTAATCAAAAACAAGATTGTAAGACTACCTGTTGCTCTATGAGCATGAGCCCGAGTTGGCATAAAGCCAGCTTAACCAAAAACAAGATTGTAAGATGAAGTGCTGCTCTATGAGAAGCAGCCCAAGCTGCCATAAAGCCAGCTTAATCAGTAACCAGATTGTAAGATTACGAGATTCTCTATGAGAAGGAGCCCGAGCTGGCATAAAGCCAGCTTCATCAAAAACAAGAGTTTAAGATTACGGGATGCTCTATGAGCATGAGCCCATGTTGGCATAAAGCCAGCTTAATCAAAAACAAGATTGAAAGATTACAGGATGCTCTATGAGAAGGAGCCCGAGTTGGCATAAAGGTAGGTTAATCAAAAACAAGATTGAAAGATTACGGGATGATCTATGAGCAGAAGCCCGAGTTGGCATAAAGCCAGCTTAATCAGAAACAAGATTGAAAGATTACGGGATGATCTATGCGCAGAACCCCGAGTTGGCATAAAGCCAGTTTAATCAGAAACAAGATTGAAAGATTACGGGAAGCTCTAAGAGAAGGAGCCCGATTTGGCATAAAGGCAGCTTAATCAAAAACAAGATTGTAAGATCATGGGATGCTCTATGAGAAGGAGCCCGAGCTGGCATAAAGCCAGCTTAATAAAAAACTAGATTGTAAGATTAAGTGCAGCTCTATGAGCAGGAGCCCGAGCTGCCATAAAGCCAGCTTAATCACAAACAGGATTGTAAGATTATGTGCTGCTCTATGAGCATGGGTGCAACTGGCATAAAGCCAGCATAATCAAAAACAAGACTGAAAGATTACCGGATGCTCTAAGAGAAGGAGCCCGAGTTGGTAAAAAGGCAGCTTAATCAAAAACAAGAGTTTAAGATTATGGGATGCTCTGTGAGCATGAGCCTGAGTTGGCATAAAGCCAGCTTAATCAAAAACAAGACTGTGAGATTATGTGCTGCTTTATGAGCATGGGTCCGAGCTGGCATAAAGCCAGCATAATAAAAAATGAGATTGAAAGATTACGTGCTGCTCTATGAGTATGAGGCCGAGTTGGCATAAAGCCAGCTTAATCAAAAACAAGAGCTGAAGATTACCTGCTGCTCTAAGAGCATGAACCCAAGTTGGCATAAAGCCAGCTTAATAAAAAACAAGATTGCAAGATTTTGGGATGCTCTATAAGCATGGGCCTGAGCTGCCATAAAGCCAGCTTTACAAAAACAAGATTGTAAGTTTATGTGCTGCTCTTTGAACAGGAGCCCGAGCTGGCATAAAGCCAGCTTAATCAAAAACAAGATTAAAATATTACGGGATGCTCTATGAGAAGGAGCCCGAGTTGGCATAAAGCCAACTTAATCAAAACAAGATTGGAAGATTACAGAATGCTCTATGAAGAGCAGCCCGAGTTGGTATAAAGCCAGCTTAATCAAAAACAAGATTGTAATATTACCTACTGCTCAATGAGCAGTATCCCGAGTTGGCATAAAGCCAGCATAATCAAGAACAAGATTGTAAGATTACAGGATGCTCTATGAGAAGGAGCCCGAGTTGGCATAAAGCCAGCTTAATCAAAAAAAAGGATTGTAAGATTATGTGCTGCTCTATGAGCATGGGTCCGAACTGGCATAAAGCCAACTTAATCAAAAGCAAAATTTTAAGATTACAGGATGCACTATGAGCATGAGGACGAGTTGGCATAAAGCCAGCTTAATCAAAAACAAGATTGTAAGACTACATGCTGCTCTCAGAGCATGAGCCCAAGCTGCTATAAAGCCAGCTTAATAAAAAACAAGATTGTAAGACTATGTGCTGCTCTATGAGCATGAGGACGAGTTGGCATAAAGCCAGCTTAATCAAAAACAAGATTGTAAGATTACGTGCTGCTCTATAATAATGGGTCCGAACTGGCATAAAGCCAGCTTAATCAAAAATAAGATTGTAAGATTACAGGATGGTCTATGAGCGGGAGCCCGAGTTGGCATAAAGCCAGCTTAATCAAAAACAAGATTGTAAGACTACAGAATGCTGTATAAGCATGGGTCCCAGCTGGCATAAATCCAGCTTAATTAGAAACAAGATTGAAAGATTACATGCTGCTCTTTGAACAGGAGGCCGAACTGGCATAAAGCCAGCTTAATAAAAAACAAGACTGAAAGATTGGCATAAAAGAAGTTTAATCAAATACAATATTGTAAGGTTATATGCTGCTCTACGAGAAGGAGCCCGAGCTGGCATAAAGCCAGCTTAACCAAAAGCAAGATTGTAAGATCACCTACTGCTCAATGAGAAGTAGCCCGAGTTGGCATAAAGCCAGCTTAATCAAAAACAAGATTGTAAGATTACGAGATGCTCTATGAGCATGAGTCCGAGTTGGCATAAAGGCAGCTTAATCAAAAACAAGATTGTAAGATTATGGGATGCTCTATGACTAGGAGCCCGAGTTCACATAAAGCCAGCTAAATCAAAAACAAGATTGAAAGATTACATGCTGCTCTATGAGCATGAGCCCATGTTGGCATAAAGCCAACTTAATAAAAAATAAGACTAAGATTACAAGATGCTCTATGAGCATGAGCTCAAGTTGGCATAAAGCCAGCTTAATCAAAATCGAGATTGTAAGATTACATGCTGCTCTATGAGCAGGAGCCCAAGTTGGCATAAAGGCAGCTTAAACAAAAACAAGATTGTAAGATTACATGCTGCTCTATGAGCAGAAGCCCAAGTTGGCATAAAGGCAGCTTAAAAACAAGATTGTAAGATTACATGCTGCTCTATGAGCAGAAGCCCAAGTTGGCATAAAGGCAGCTTAAACAAAAACAAGATTGTAAGATTACATGCTACTCCATGAGCAGGGGCCCGAGTTAGCATAGAGCCAGCTTAATCGAAAACACGATTGTAAGGTTACTTGCTGCTCTATGAGCATGAGCCCGAGTTGGCATAAAGCCACCTTAATAAAAAACAAGATTGTAAGGTTATGTGCTGCCCTATGAGCATGAGCCCGAGCTGGCATAAGGACAGCTTAATAAAAAACAAGACTGTAAGATTAGGCAATGTACTATGGGCATGAGCCCAAGTTTGCATAAAGCCAGCTTAATCAACAACAAGATTGTAAGATTACGTGCTGCTCTAGGAGCAGGAGCCCAAGCTGGCATAATGCCAGCTTAATCATTACCAGCATGATTGCAAGAGCTTAAGGGCAGCTCTATGAGCAACAACCCGTGCTGCCATAAAGTCGGCTCAATCATTAACAAAAGGATTGTCTGGCAGAAGGCCATCTCAATAAAAAACAAGACTGCAACAGCTTATAGGCTACTCTATGAGCAGGAGCCAGCAAATTTTATCCAACTTCCTGACCCAGCAGTGAGTCAAGTGCTAACATTTCGTTTGACATACCCCTTCACTGCGAATATGACAGAAATCATGAACACATGAGAACATGTTTAACAGAAGTAAATTTCTGACTTACATCGGGACCTAACCCTGGTCTTTAAAATGAGAGTCCAGGGAGTTAGCAATTCACCCATACATGTCATAAAAGAAGTTGGAACCTAAGCACTCCATACCTAAGGTTTTCCCCTGCAGTCTACTGCCTAACATACCAGCGAATTTTACACAACTTCCCGACCCAGAAGTTAGTCAATTGTTAACATTTCGTTTGGCTTACCCCTTCAAGGTGCATATGATAGAAATAACAAATACATGAGAATGTGTTTACCAGAAATAAATTTCTGACTCACATTGGTATCGAAACCCAGTCTTCCAAATGAGAGGCCAGGATGTTAGCAATTGATCCATACATGACATAAAAGAAGTTGAAACTTAAGTACTCCATACCTGAGGCTTTTACCAGGCAGGCTGCCACCTAACATACCAGCAAATTCTATCCAATTTTCCAACCGAGCAGTGAATCAATTGCTAACATTTCATTAAACTCACTCCTTCACCATGAATGATAGAAATACTGAACACATGAGAATATGCTTACTGGGATAAATTTCTGACTCACATTGTGACCGAACCCCGTTCTTTCAAATAAGACACTAGGGCGTTAGTCATAAAAGAAATTGTAATCTAGGTACTCCATACCTGATGTTTTTTCTAGGCAGGCTACCTCCTAACTTACCAGCGAATTTTACCAAACTTCTTGACCCAGTGGTGAGTCAGTTGCTAACATTTCATTTGACCTATCACTTCACCATGAACATGGCAGAAATAATGAACACATGAGAACGTGTTTAACAGCATAAATTTCTGACTTACATCGGAAACAACACTTGGTCTTTCAAATGAGAGCCCAGACAATTAGCAATTCACCTACACAAGTCATACCTGAGGCTTTTCCCGAGCAGTCTACCTCATAACATACCAGTGAATTTACCCAACTTCCCGACCCAGCAGTGAGTCAACTACTAACATTTCATATGGTTTATTCCTTCACTGAGCATATGATAGAAATGATGAACACATAAGAAACTGTTTACCAGAAATAAATTTCTGACTCACATTGGGACTGAACACTGGTCCTGCAAATGAGAGGCCAGGGTGTTAGCAATTCACTACACGAGTCACAAGAGAAGTTGGAACTTAAGTATTTCATACCTTAGGTTTTTCCTTGGCAAGCTACTGCCTAACATACCAGCATATTTTACTTAACCTCCCGACCCTACAGTGATTCAATTACATACATTTCATTTGACTTACCCATTCACTGTGAACACGATAAAAATAATGAACACACGAGAACGTGTTTTACAGGAATAAATTTCTGTCTAACAGCTGGACCGAAATACTGTCTTTCAAAGGAGAAGCCAGAATATTGGCAATTCACTGACACAGGTCATTCGGGAATTTGTAACCTAAGTATTCGGTACCTGAGGTTTTTCCCGGGCCCGCTACTGCCTATCATGCCAGCGAATTTTACCCAACTTCCCAACCCCAGTTCCAACTTCTTTTATGACCTGTGTGAGTGAACTGCTAATGCCCTGGCCTCTCATTTGAAAGACCAGGATTCAGACGCAATGTGAATCAGAAAATTACTTCTGTTCAAACCTCATGCGTTCATTATCTATCTTATCTATCTATATATATATATATATATATATATATATATATATATATATATATATATATATATATATATATATATATGTGGTGTTTTGTGTGTGTGTCCATAAGAATAAATACATATATATATATTGTTACGTAAGCAAGAGGAGTCTTGGTTGATCATGTATTATTCAATTTACGTAAATTTTACGGCCCTGCAAACCAAGATTACACGTAACCTGTCACTTGAAGCCAAAAGTTAACCTCAAAGACAGACGTTAATTAGCCAGTTAGATTTTTAATAAGGTCGCCAGTTAAGGGTTATTAACCTTAACAAAGAATAGTTGAGATGAATTTGATTTTAAACGCAACGGTTCTTCCAAACATTCGGACGCGAGGCATACAAAAGCATCGAGATTTAACCTGATTTTGCTTACCTAAATCTAGGTATTTTACTGAATAATGGGGTTGAACTAACAATAAAATAATTTGACTTAATCTAGACTTCGTGAACACATATACCGTAAGTGGTGGCTGAAGGGGGAACAAAGGAAATTTGAAATACAGAAAAAGGATAAAAGAATGGGCGAAGTTTTGAACAAAAAGCGACTTTACCTTAGGACGAACGTGCGCATCAACGACCGACGTGGAGTTCTTGCAATTGTTTCTTCACTTCACTAATAGAATAATAGACAAAGAAAGGGGGAAGAGGTCCAACTCGTGTTATCTCCGAAAGCTTGGTTTTCTCTCTCACTGACCCGACCTCGCTTTCTTCCAGAGGAGGACTTATATATCGCCCTTCAGGCAATATGACAAAGGCATCGTCGAATGCATAGAATAAAGCTTAAGGGCCACCATAACTAGGGGTCATTGAGCGTAAACCCTCTCTGAGGCTTAGGTCCCTAATGCCCTAACATATTTTGTTTACAAACTTTCCAGCCTATGGGGTTAAATGCCTAAAAAT